>NC_064809.1:113325306-113672988 GCF_023721935.1 Panthera uncia | reverse complement strand
GGGGGGCGCCTGGGTGGCGCAGTCGGTTAAGCGTCCGACTTCAGCCAGGTCACGATCTCGCGGTCCGTGAGTTCGAGCCCCGCGTCAGGCTCTGGGCTGATGGCTCGGAGCCTGGAGCCTGTTTCCGATTCTGTGTCTCCCTCTCTCTCTGCCCCTCCCCCGTTCATGCTCTGTCTCTCTCTGTCCCAAAAATAAATAAAAAACGTTGAAAAAAAAAAATTAAAAAAAAATTTGAAACTTTGGCAAAGAAGCTTATTGACTAGACTTATTTTTCTCTGGATCCCATAATTCTGGATGTGTCACTGATTTCAGTGCATATTTAAGGAAGAAGCAAGAAATGTGGGTAGTACAAAGTAAGACACATTCTCAAGTTCAAAACAGATTGACTTTGGAATGTCACTGTCCTTGTATGTTCATTTCCTCTGTGCTTTGCCACCAACCGTTTCTCAGCACATAGTCCAGGAATCCAACTGGGTGTTGTTGAATTAAAATGTCCCAGAATCCCAATCCCACAAGTGACTCATTTTTAGGAAAGGTTAAGTGTACTTCTGAACAGTTGTCTGCTTTAAGTTGATTATTTTTTGATTAGGTAATCAGGGGGTGATAAGGCTTATTACTAGGAGCCCATATATACAGAAAACGTAGACCTCTCACAACATATAGTATTTGTTGTGTCCTTATCCTTTCACTCTGGGCTTCATATATGAGAACAAAGTTAACTTGTATATCTCTTGAGGTACATGCTAGGTTTTGGCTAATTTTGTGCTTCTAATGGTAATAATAGGGGTTAATTAACTTTTATTAATCAATGATGCCACCTGGTGGCCAGAAAGTACATTTTGTGGTGCCCGTGCACACTGCACCAACTTTTTTTTCTTTGTTATAAATAACCTTAGCAGCATTTGAAGCATTTTTATTAGTGAAATTTTTTTAAATGCCTAGTTTGGTTTGGCAAAAGTAGGAAAATCTTGGGATACTGTAAGTGTAACATGGCAAATTGAAATGACTATTCTGTTCTCATTGTTTCTAATGAAGCTCATGCAGATTACTAGGTTCTAAATGGTACGTAGTAAGAATTCCCTGTGACTAACACAAGCGTGTCTGTCTGGTCTCTGTTCTGGGGTTTCACCTGGGTCATAACAGTCACTAGGGCAGCTCGTGGTTTCAGTGCTCCTCCCATCTGACTCAGAGGCTGAACAGCCACATTCTTCTCATTTTGCAGTTAAGACACTGAGTGATTCTTAACCAAGGGGATTCATGGTCTGGTCTTCTTTGAAAAGGTAAAAAACTTGTCAAGATGATGTACTGCAACAAGGTGCCCTGAAAATATAGATGGATGGATGGATGGATCCATGAGAAAGTTGAATTTGGAAAATTGGATTTTGAAAGCTGAAATTTAAGGGTTTTTTTTGTTTTGTTTTTTTAGTTGGCCAGGAAAGTAAACCTAACTCCATTCCATCCTTGGTTAAAAGCATGATTTTGCAGCATTCTAGTGGTGGGTTTTCTGCTTAGCCAGTTTGTGTATTTCCATTCTGTGCCTCAAGTTCAGATTGGTGGACAGCAGCTGAGCTTGAGTTCAGGGAAAGAAAATGCAACTCAAACTTATCAAGCTCAGCCCTGTGATTCGGAGGTCAGGATTTCCTAATACGGACATCTTCCAGTGAGCCCTCTTGGTTTAGAGAAATGTCTCTGTTTGTTTGGGTATACTTTTGTATTAAAGAACAAAAATTGAAGACAAAGTAGGAACTTGCCATGAATCTGGTATTTAAATAAATCTGATTGCTTTTCCACACTCTTACACTAACTAGAGGTTCTAAGGGACATCACTTTTGATTAATGCGATAGCCCAGGTGTTGAGAAGATGTAAGAAGAAGAGTAGGTTTTTCTCCCCAGCCTTGTTACTCATAGGAAAGTTAAATATTTGGGCCCACTGAACACAGCTTATAAATGGAATGCATTCTGAGTGGGGTCAGAGTGAGATTAATTTTTCGTCTCCAGGTGAGGCTAAGTGTAATGTGTAATAAGTGCATTTTGTTAGTTTTTGTGGGTTTTTTAAATCTGTTTGATTGGTACCATACTCTCCAACTTGTGTTCGGATTACTTTAAGAGCTAAATTGCTAGGGATGGTGCATAGAAGCTTAATGTCGTCATACACAGTATCTCACCATGGCTTATTGCCAGAGCTGGGTATTTATAGTATACATGTCTAAACTCATACGAGTTCTTGGATCACTGTTTCAAAGATGTACAGAGTTTCAGCAATTGGGTGTGTGTTTGTGTCAGCTATTGAATTGAAAAAGCTGACACTAACATCCAGGTTTCCCTTTGTGTCTTTGAGCATGACTTCATAAATCCATGAGATGAAATTAACCAGTTCTATAATGTTGCTGAATGGAGACTGATTCTGATAAAAATACATTCAGTCTCTTAATATGCCTTTCCTCTTTTTATTTTCTCAACTCCCACTGGCACTAGGAGTTGAAACAAAGGTTTCAGCCTTTACTGCCTTTTTCCTAAACATAATCCTGTCTTAAAAAAATTATTTATATTTTTATTCGTCAAGCATTTCTTGTCTCTGGTATTCAAAGACCCAGGCTATGTACTATGAGGGATAGAAAGATGAATCAGATATGGCTCCTGCCCTCAAGGAGCTTTGAGTCTAATGAGAAAATGATAAAAGGCATAAAGTGAGTAACTACTGTGTAATACATTATTCAAAGGGAGAGAATATTTCTTTCAAATGGAAAGTTTGGTAAGAGAAGAGGAATTTAAGATGAACCTTGAAGAATGGGAGTAGAATTTTTATGTGCAGAGACAGAGAAAAGGATTCATAGAAGGGAACATTAGAGACAAAAGTATGGAGCCAGGGACCACATGGGAAGTATTCAAGCATTGTGCAGAATCAGACTTTGGTAAGGACAAAGGGCCTGTGTTAAGCAGTAGCAAGACAGAAAATCACAAAAGTCCATAGAGATCATGTAGTGGGGTGAATTTAAATTCCAGGGAACAGAATTTGTTTGGGGGGGGGGTGGTTTGTATGTGTGGTTTTGTTTTTGTTTTGTTTTTTAAGAATTTGTTTTGAGAGATAATCGAAATCATCCAACATTTCTCAACAGAGATTGAAGTACCTTGAAATCCCATGACATCTGTTAGTGTTAAAGACTTATAAAATATAACCTATTGCCTTAATTTTTTTTTCTGTATTATAAGAACTGTATACCCACATAGCTTATTTAAAAAACATCTTCATTTAGACCAGAGTTTCTCAACTACAACCCTATTGACATTTTGGCTTAGATAATTATTTATTGTGGGGCTGTCCAGTGCATTTGTAGGATATTTAGCATCCCTGGCCTCTAGTCACTAGATGCCAATGGAACCCCCTTTGCCCAGTTGTGACAATCAGAAATGTCTTCAGACATTTCCAAATGTCCCTTTGCAAGCAAACTCCACCCCCATTTGAGAACCACTGCTCTAGACATATGTAGTATTCCTCTGATGTTCTCTGCATTGTTAGACTCTCAGATTGACAAATCCCTTAGGTATTCAGTCTATTAATGCTTAGAATTTTGTGCTGGACACACAGCTGATTTGAGATTAAGGCATTTCATGTGTATTGGAGTAAAAGTGCTAAACTGGGCATCAGGAAACCTGGATTCTAGTCTTAGCTAGAGGTTGTAACTTCAGTGAAACCCTGTTACGTAACCTGATTCCTCATCTTGAAAATGATGGGTGTGGGGATGCCTGGGTGGTTCAGTCATTTAAGCGTCTCTTAGTTTCAGCTCAGGTCGTGGTCAAACGGCCATGAGATCGAGCCCCATGTAGTGGGGCACATTAGCACAGAGTCTGCTTGGGGTTCGTTCTCTCCCTCTCCCTCCCTCCTTCCCTCCCTCCCTCCCTCCCTCCCTCTCTCTCTCTCTCCCTCTCTCTCTTCCTCAAAATAAAATAAACATTAAAAAAAGAAAAGAAAATGACCAGTGTGGCCCCTGATTTTCTAGCTCTGAGCCTGTGTTCTAATTTCAAATGCATCTTGGGGCTTTATTCTTTCACATTTTTAGGAAGTTAGTGCACACTGGGGCACCTGGGTGGCTCAGTCAGTTGAGCAACCAACTTCGGCTCAGGTCATGATCTCACGGTTTGTGAGTTCAAGCCCCGCGTCGGGCTCTGTGCTGACAGCTCAGAGCCTGGAGCCTGTTTCAGATTCTGTGTCTCCCTCTCTCTGCCCCTCCCCCACATGTGCTCTGTCTCTCTCTGTCTCAGAAATAAACATTAAAAAACAATTTTTTTTAAAGTTAGTGCACATTGAACTAGTACATATATTAACCAACAAAACTGACTAAAGTATTGAATAAGAAAGATGAAATGCTTTTTTCCTTAGTGCTTTATTTTACTAAATACTATAATCCTTTTCCTTTTCTAGATTATTTGAAAAATCTTCTAGAGGACTCTGGAGATTTCAGAGACACTCAAGGTAAATAACTTTTGTGGTATTATATGTTGTAGAAGTTCTTATATTATAGCTGGCCACAGAAGCTGGCCTCCTGAGAGAGGACCCCGCATGTTCTAGAATGAGGAAGGTTCCTTCTATGCTCAGTCACTCTGTGCCAGTGGAAAATTCACCTTCTGTAGATGTGTCTGTTGCTTTGAAAAGCCGGTCCTTTCAGGCTTTAAAATCATGATTCTGTGAAGTGATCAACTACACAAATCAGGGATAAATTCTAAAATAGCATATTCTGGGACTGCTTGATGCTGGGCAATTGCCTTACCACCCTTCTACCCCTCACCCCTAGTAGCACTTAAAGGAAAACTTCCATTACAATACAAGGGACTCATTGATATTCACAGATTAATCCACAGTGTGTGTGTGTGTGTGTGTGTGTGTGTGTGTGTGTGTGTGTGTGTTTCTCTCTTACACATACACACACACACACAAGGATTAATTCTGTTCCGGATACTGGTGTTTCTATTTATCCCCAAAGTACTCTTTCAAATGCCATAGGTATATCCCTGGCTCTAATCTGAAGTCCATGTCCATACTCCATTAATTTTATGAATTCTGATTATAATTCTTAAACATCCTTTACATTTTCAGATTACAAAGCTGAATAGGTTTTTATCCCATTTTGTGGAGATTCTTACTCATTCTCTTAATCATTTTACTTCTTCTAATCTAACATCTTCTCTTTGCAAGTGTTTTGCTTTTAAAGGTGCTTTTAAAAAAAAAAAAGGGAAAAGTTTGGAGTGGAGTATATGGTGTGCTTCTTGTCTTAGATGAACATGTAATCTAGTTGAAGAGAAAAGTCCGTAATACCCATCAGATAAAGAACAAAACAGATAGCTTTAAAGTAAGGATGTGGGGCGCCTGGGTGGCTCAGTCGGTTGAGCGTCCAGCTTCGGCTCAGGTCATGATATCATGGTTTGTGGGTTCAAGCCCCGCATCAGGCTCTGTGCTGACAGCTCGGAGCCTGGAGCCTGCTTCGAATTCTGTGTGTCTCCCTCTCTCTCTGCTCCTCCCCCACTCACACACTATCTCTCTCTCTCTCTCAAAAATAAAGATTAAAAAAATTTAAAGTAAGGATGCAGTGAGCAGTACAGAATCATTTCAAAGAGTGGGGAAGATGCAAAGATTGAAGAGGCAGCGCTTTGCTTAGAGAGAAGTGGGGCTGGAGATGAGTTGAAGGGTGGACGAGAGGGAGAGCAGGCATTCCAGACCAGAGTCTGGCTCGTGAAGATGAAAATTTTAGCCACAACTTAGTGACTAGGGCCTCAAAACATCTCTCCCAGGGCTCCTGCCTTCAAGGAAAGTGAGTTATTAGCTCCATTTTCCAGATAAAACAAATATAGCACCAGAGATGAAGGAGCTTGCTTAAAGGAAATTACACCCTTCAGCAAAGACATAGGTTCAAAGAAGCAGTGAACAGTGAAGTGCACTGTGTGGCCAGAAGCATGGCAGTAAAACAGTGAAAAGTTGTAGATGAGATTGACCAAGAGGTGAGAGAAAATGAGACAAATATGCCTTTGGAAGGCTGGCAGAAAAGTTAAAGGGATCCCTAAAGGGGTGACATGGGGAAAGTAGAATTGCAAAATGGATAGGAGAAGGTAGAGCTTGGAGGCCTGGTGACCAAATAGCAGCTGTTTTATCATTGTATCCACTTGTTAAATCCTAAACCTTTTCTCCCTGCGCACCGGGAATTCACATGGGCCAGAAGGAAGGGAATGTGTCCAGGATCACTCTTGAATATCTGCTGTGCTGAGTGTCATGTGCAGTAAATTCTGATAAATGCCTGGGGTATCTATAAGGAAGTACTGCTTTTCTTTGATAATGATGATAATAATACATGTTTGAAGAATGTAGAACCCTCTAAGGCTAATACCAGAAAGAGAATCTATTGGTAGGTTACAGTAATGGGACCAAAAAAACCTCAACCTCTTGCCAGAAATTGATCTTTTCTTTTTTTCTTTTTTTTTTCTTTTTTATAGTTCTTTTGTTGATGATTATTGCCACTACCACACCAGCCTCAGGGGGACATACTTCCCTCTCTAATACTCTACCAGTTTTGTATTACATTGAGTGAAATAAGTCATACAGAGGAAGACAGATACCATATGTTTTCACTCTTATGTGGATCCTGAGAAACTTAACAGAAGACCATGGGGGAGGGGAAGGGGGAAAAAAAAGTTAGAGAGGGAGGCAAACCATAAGAGACTCTTAAAAACTGAGAATAAACTGAGGGTTGATGGGGGGTGGGAGGGAGGGGAAAGTGGGTGATGGGCACTGAGGAGGGCACCTGTTGGGATGAGCACTGGGTGTTGTATGGAAACCAATTTGACGATAAATTTCATATTAAAAGAAACAAAAATAAATAAAATAAAATAAATAATACTCTACCATTTTTTCTCTGTGGGAGTGCTACTGTCATTTCGGATAATCTTCTTTATATGAACTTGTAATTAGTCTTGCAAGATGCTTAGCATCCCTGGCTCTTACCCACTAAAGGCCAGTGGATCTTCCCAGTCACTGTGACAACCAAAAATTGTCTTTCCATATGTCCCCATGTCTGTAGGGAAGCGTTACTGTCTTAAGAACAACTATAGCCCAAAAGGAGACAAAGTGCAGACTTTCCCCTTTATATCTAGTTATGAAGATGACAAGACTAGAGCATTCAAAAACACTTTGTTAAAGGCGAGGGGTTAATAAGAATAAACACAGATAAATTACTCAGCTCACAAAATGGTGCATGTAATTTCCTAAAGCCTCACATGCTTCTTTGTAGTATTTCTTTCCCCTTGGGATCAGACCAAGAGAAGGCAGCGAAGCCCTGACCCTCTTAAATCGTTACTTTTCATAGTTCTGGTTTCCTGTCCCCTGTGCCACGGTACTTCTCTCCCAAGGCACTTTATACTGGAATGGTCTTTAACTTCCAGGTGAAATCCTTTCCTTATCCTTGTAAACATTCAATAGGATAATCAAATCTTAGCACAAAGCAACCCTGACATTTATACTATTGACACATATAGCCTATAATGTCTCATTAGAGTATTGGGCTCATTTTTCTTCACGAGTACTGTTTTTCCTTGGTATTGCCCTCATCAGACCCAAGCTCCTCCAGGGGTTGCTGCTATAAACTTGCTATCTGGCCCTCTGGAATTGCTTAATGTTGCCATTCATTGGAATAACCTGATATCCCTTCTGTTCCTATACATTTTAGATGCCCTTGCTGTTGTTATTGAGGTAGCCAATCACGCCAATGACACCATGAAGCAAGGGGTAAGTATCTTGATGTCAGTGGCTGTTATACTATTGAACCTAAAAGCCCAGGCCTTCATATGCTATACATTCTCTTTCTGTAGGACAACTTTCAGAAACTTATGCAAATTCAATACAGCTTAAATGGACACCATGAAATAGTGCAACCTGGACGGGTAAGTGTTTTTAGACTGCCTTTTGCAAACTTAATACAATGTATTTAGACACTGTTTGTAGCTATTTTTCATTTCAGTTATGAAAATAGGTTTATTTGTTGTTGTTACTCTTCACTGACTCAATCTGGATCAACCAAGCTCATTCTATCCATTCAAAACATTCATGATTTAAGTCACTGTGACAAGAAGTTCAATTCAATTAGGAGAAAGGCAAGGAACCCCACAGAGTATCTGATTAAATAGGATCATTTTATTGTGTAATACTAACTGACCTCACACAGCTTTAAAGACAATTTCATTTAAAATCTTTAAGAGGGGAGGGAGAAAATTGGTATTTTGGTGCTCCTCATAGAGCACAACAGTGGCATAGGAAATGAGTTCAGGAAAATTACAAAGTGCAATTGTCAGGATGTTGGCTATGCCTTAGGATCAAGTACACGCTCAGTCAGTTACATTTCAGACCACATAGTACCCCTGGGACCAATACTGGATTTATGAAACTCTGCTGGCTTGTCCAGTTCCTTGAGCAGCTTAAAAAGAAAGCATAACTGTAAAAAGTGACATGGCAACTATGTCCACCCAGCCCTGTTCCCCCCAAAAAAAATTCGGGGTAAAGAAAGTTGAAAAACAAATTAGATATTTATCATAGTTGTGTTATGATGGTGGGATTAAATGCATATTTGTTTGGATGAATCAGGTTTTTCTGAAAGAGGGAACTCTGATGAAGCTGTCTCGGAAAGTCATGCAGCCCCGAGTGTTTTTCCTGGTAAGTGGCCATGTGTGTTTCTGATGAGCCGGAGGAAGGGATAATCGCCTAATGGAAGGAGACATTTGTACATGACAGATAAGCTTAACACATTCATATAGCTTTAGTGGGATTTTTGACTGACTGTCTTGCTTATTTGCATTTCAAATGTAGGAAACAAAGTCTTTTGTGATGCATGCATAATCAGAAATTATTTCCTTTTTGAATTTAGTTTATGTCTTTCTAATGTGGAAAAATTGATTCAATCAATTATTTAGTCAGATTGCAATACTTTAGTGGGATTTAGAATTCAGAAAATATTGTATCTGTTACAGAACTTGGAAAGAGTACATTTTCTAGAAAATGCCTTTTTTCTATTTTTCTTTTTTCGTTCTAAAATTCTTTTTTTAATCTTTTTTTTTTTTAATTTTTTTTTTTAACGTTTATTTATTTTTGAGACAGAGAGAGACAGAGTATGAACGGGGTAGGGGCAGAGAGAGAGGGAGACACAGAATCGGAAGCAGGCTCCAGGCTCTGAGCCATCAGCCCAGAGCCCGACACAGGGCTCGAACTCATGGACCGCGAGATCGTGACCTGAGCTGAAGTCGGATGCTTAACCGACTGAGCCACCCAGGTGCCCCCTAAAATTCTTTTTTAATGTTTATTATTTATTTTTGAGAGACAGACAGAGTGCGAGTGGGGGAGGGGCAGAGAAAGAGGGAGACAGAATCCACAGCAAGCTCCCAGCTTGCAGAGCGCGATGTGGGGCTCAAGCCCACAGACCATGAGATTATGACCTGAGCCGAAGTTGGACACTCAACCTGCTGAGCCACCAAGCGCCCCACCTTTTTTCTTTTTTTTATGTTTATTTATTTTAGAGAGTGAGTGAGCAGGAGAGAGGCAGAGAAAATCCTAAGCAGGCTCTGTGCTGACAGCAGACAATCCAATGCCAGGCTTGAACTCACAAACCGTGAGATCATGACCTGAGCCAAAGTCAGATGTTTAACCTACTGAGCCACCCAGGTGCCCCAAAATTGTCTTTTTTTTTTTTTTTTTTTTTTTTTTTTTTTTAGTGTTTATTTATTTTTGAGAGAGTTGGAGACAGGATGGGAGTGGGTTAGGGGCAGAGTGAGAGGGAGACACAGAATCTGAAGCAGGCTCCAGGCTCCAAGCCAGAGCCCGATGCGGGCCTCAAACCCACAAGCTGTGAGATCATGACCTGAGCTGAAGTCGGATGCTCAGCCAACTGAGCCACCCAGACACCCCCGAAATTGTATTTTAATAATAATAATTTTAATAAAGCATTCTGGGTGGTTATAGTTTATATAAGCACGCTTATGTGTTTTATTCAAAGAGCTTTTAATTAAAAAGTAGTGTTTTCTTTTTTATTTCAGTGTCTTGCCAATGTCTCTGTAGCTGAAATTTGTTTCTTTACTTGACCCTGTAAAATATTTCTGCTTTCAGTTTAATGATGCCCTGTTGTATACAACACCGGTGCAGTCTGGGATGTATAAACTGAACAACATGCTCTCATTGGCTGGAATGAAGGTCTGTGCGTCTGTTAGAAGATACTTCTTTTCTTAACCCAAGTATATTTAGAGAAGAAGCCCTAAGACAATCATCTTTTTCACATCCTTAATTTTTCTCTCTCCCTGTGTTAACTGTTTATATGTTCATTTATTCATTTATGTAGTCATTTGTTCACTCACACATTAATTTATTCATAAGGTATTTATTGAGAACTACTATAAACATGGTAATAAGTTTGGTGAAAAATACAAAGATGAAGTGAATCATGATTTTTGTCTCTGCCTCACCCAGAGGTGAGATAATACACTATACATAAATACCTATAAGGGTACAAATAACCAATGAAGGCATAATTAAAATATGGGGAGTTCAGAAAATAAAGAATGTGCAACTTTCGATGGGACTCAGTGGAGGAATTTGTGGCAGCTAGGAAACAGAGAAGAAGTCTTTGGAGGAAGAACCACGAGCCTTAAAGAGTAGGTCACATATGGCCATACTGAGATGTGGAGAAGGCATTCCAGGTAGAGGCGAGTAGTGTGAGCCAAGGCCTGAAGGTGGGAAAGTTGGGCCTATGCATATGCAGGTATCTAACTCTGTCTGGTGCACAGAGTAGATGAGGGACAGCAGGGGGAGATAAAGCTGGGTATGAGGGTTGGTGGTGGATGACTGCACCAAGAGCACTGAGCAACTTTAGCTATGCTTCAGAGATGAGATTTGCAGTAGGATGAGTTTGCTCAAATTGTCTTGCTTTCTTTCAGGTCAGAAAACCTACCCAAGAAGCATATCAGAATGAACTAAAGATTGAAAGTGTAGAACGTTCCTTTATCCTTTCAGCCAGGTAAAATTTTAAAACATGTATACATGAACATCTGCTGGTATTATAGAGTCATACATCTCCAACAGCTTTGACATTTAGGTTAACTACTAGGCTTATTTCTTTTTCTTTTTCTTCCCTAAAACCATGCAGTTTACTTTTGGTTTATCATGTAGATAAAATGTCTGAGGGCAGAAAACATGAATAGACACTTCTCTAAAGAAGACATCCGGATGGCCAACAGGCACATGAAAAGATGTTCAAAGTCGCTCCTTATCAGGGAAATACAAATCAAAACCACACTCAGATATCACCTCACGCCAGTCAGAGTGGCCAAAATGAACAAATCAGGAGACTATAGATGCTAGAGAGGATGTGGAGAAACGGGAACCCTCTTGCACTGTTGGTGGGAATGCAAACTGGTGCAGCCGCTCTGGAAAGCAGTGTGGAGGTTCCTCAGAAAATTAAAAATAGACCTACCCTATGACCCAGCAATAGCACTGCTAGGAATTTACCCAAGGGATACAGGAGTACTGATGCATAGGGGCACTTGTACCCCAATGTTTATAGCAGGACTCTCAACAATAGCCACATTATGGAAAGAGCCTAAATGTCCATCAACTGATGAATGGATAAAGAAATTGTGGTTTATATACACAATGGAATACTACGTGGCAATGAGAAAAAATGAAATATGGCCTTTTGTAGCAACGTGGATGGAACTGGAGAGTGTGATGCTAAGTGAAATAAGCCATACAGAGAAAGACAGATACCATATGGTTTCACTCTTATGTGGATCCTGAGAAACGTAACAGAAACCCATGGGGGAGGGGAAGGAAAAAAAAAAAAAAAGAGGTTAGAGTGGGAGAGAGCCAAAGCATAAGAGACTGTTAAAAACTGAGAACAAACTGAGGGTTGATGGGGGGTGGGAGGGAGGGGAGGGTGGGTGATGGGTATTGAGGAGGGCACCTTTTGGGATGAGCACTGGGTGTTGTATGGAAACCAATTTGACAGTAAATTTCATATATTAAATAAATAAATAAATAAATAAATAAATAAATAAAAATGTCTGAGAGGTGATCTAATAATGTGTTAGAAGCACAAAGATAAAAATGTTCCTATGAAAAGAATAATAATGCTGAAAGTGCCTTACTAATTTTTATTTATTTATTTATTTATTTTAGTGAATACTTCAAATCTTTTTGCAATGGCACCTAATGTTTTTAAAGACATCTAGTGCTTTATAATTCACTAGGAAGTTTTCATATAACATTGAAAGGTCGTAACAAATCTACGAGGTGGGTGTCATCTCATAAAAATGAGGAAGACTAAGAGAAAAAGTCAATTGTTGTCTTAATAATACATAGCTGGAGAGGCGCCTGGGTGGCTCAGTCGGTTGAGCATCCGACTTCAGCTCAGGTCATGATCTCGCGGTTTGTGGGTTCGAGCCCCAGATCGGGCTCTGTGGTGACAGCTCAGAGCCTGGAGCCTGCTTCAGATTCTGTGTCTCCCTCTCTCTGCCCCTCCCCCACTCCTGCTCTGCTCACACACTCTCTCTCTCGGTCTCTCTCAAAAATAAATAAACACTAAAAAAAAAAAAAACAATACATAGCTGGCAAGGGCAGAATACAAATGAAAATTTTTTACTTTTAAATCTGTTGTTGTTTATTTATGGTACCACATTGTTTCACACTGGAACCTGCAGTGACTTATGTGTAAATCAAAAAATATTAACCGCTATTTAAATCAAGTGCCAAGGAAACCAGAAGTTGTATGACTCGTACATGTACATTACTGAGTTATTGGCCAAGTGGCAGAAGTGGATGTTTGGCAGGATTTGGCTGGTGCAGGAAGAGACACCAACAGCCATGCTCCATTGGTGCATCTGGATAGTAGCAGCGAGCGTTCTAACTGGAACCATTTATTTCTCTACACCAGGCACAATGCTAAACTTTTATATTTATTTTCTCTTTTAATTTCCATTATAACTAGTGGAGTAGGTGTTGTTGTCTTGACCTTCCAGATGAGAAAAATGCAGACTCAGGTTAAATAACACATCCAAGATTATAGAACTAATAAGCAGTTAAGCTGAAATTTTAACCTAGGTATATCTGACACTGAAAATCATGTTTTTAACCATTATAATACTGCCTATGTCTATGGATATCAAAGATTCAGACCAGATGTCTGACGTCCCATAATCAGGACCACAAGAACCGCCCCCTGGGTCATTGTCACCCTTCTGAGATGGAATGACCACTGCTGCCTGACACTAGATCTAAGGATGACAGAAGAGAGAGAGGGTTTGTCCAGGATTTTGTGACATGCTTCCCAGCTACCCACCAGAGCAAGCAGTTTCAGGGTGGGTGTTGGGGCGGAGGTGGTACCCGAAGCATCCTCCAGATTAATACTTGGAAAGTGATGGTAAACTCTTGATCACCTGGAACTGTGACTTTTGTTTTTTTGGGATTTTTTTGTTTTTGAGTTTGAGTTTGAGTTTGAGTTTGAGTTTGAGTTTGAGTTTGAGTTTGAACAAAAGTGCAAAGAACATCACATCCCTATGCAACAGGCTCCTGACAAATAGTTAAGCCTGGTTCTTAAAATCAAGAAACTTATTTTCAAATATCCAGAGAAATTTTACCTACAGGAAAGTCAAGTTTTCAGTTACACTTAAATATCCTAAGGAAAAATCTGCTTTGGTTGGGGTGCCCGGATGACAGATGGTTGAGTATCCAACTCTTGATTTCAGCTCAGGTCCTGATCCCAGGGTCGTGGAATTGAGCCGCACATCAGGCTCCCTCCACATTGAGCATGGAGTCTGCTTTAAGATTCTTTCTCTCCACCCCCTCCCTCCCACTTGTACCCATGCTCTCTCTCTAAAATTAAATATATACATATATATATATATATATATATATATATATATATATAATATACACACACACACATACACATACACATACACGCTTTGGTGAAAACAAAATTCTATTTTATTAAAAATTGTTGGGGTGCCTATGTGGCTCAGTCGGTTAAGCATCCGACTTCAGCTTAGATCATGATCTCTTGGTTCGTGAGTTCAGGCCCCTTGAGTTTGATCCCCACATCAGGCTCTGTGCTGACAGCTCAGAGTCTGGAGCCTGCTTCGGATTCTGTGTCTCCCTCTCTCTCTGCCCCTCCCCTGCTCACACTCTGTCTCTTTCTCTCTCTCTCAAAAATAAATAAACATTAAAAAAGAAATAGAAATGAAATTGTTCAGGAAATGATAGTAAATCTTTCTTTGGGCATCTTAAAACTTAATAAGGTCATTGGATTTTTAAGTGTGTTGGGAAACCATCCAAGTGTCTTAAGCTAAGAGTTGGTATGATCTAATGTATATTTTAAAAAGAGGACACCGGCTTCTTTGTGGAAGATAAACCATTATAGTCTAGTGTAGAAGTTGGGAGACCAGGCAGGAAACTAGATGATGCTTTCTTGTACTAGAATGGTAGAAATGCTCAGAATCAGAGTTAATAGGATTATTGATGTATTGAATGTGGTTATTCAGGAGAAATGATAAACTGGAAAGTTCTAGGTAGGGGGAAAGTAAGTTTCCAAGGAAGGATTAAGATGGCCTGGGGGAAGGAGAACTGACACATACTGAATGCCACCAGTGTGCCATGCTCTTCTTCTGAGTTCCCCCAACCACAGAGAGCTGGGTACTCTGTAACATGTAGGAAGGAGTTGAGAAGGTCTCCTGTGATCTGGTTCCTGTCTACCTCACCAGCCTGATTTCTATCCATTCTCCCTGTCTCCACCCCCACCAAAACATGGCATGTTCTGCCAGACGGATCTACGTATTCTCCATGCATGCCAGCCTACCTCACATCCTTTTGCCTTGCACAGGCAGCTGCTTCCGCCTGGAATTCATTCCCTCATTCAGTAAGTAATATGAAGCCTCTTCCCTGGGCCAGGCAGTGTTTTAAGCATCAGGATACAGTGGAGAATTAAAAGGGCCCTTCCTTTCCTGAACTTGCAGTCCGTTAGGGAAGACATACACTTAACAAAATGTCAACACAATCAGTTATTATTATGATTAAGTATTGCACAGGAAAATACCAGATGCTATGAGGCTGTAAAACAAGGAAACTTGAACTAATTTTAGTAGAGAAAGGGAAGTCAAGGTTAGCTTCCTGAAAGACCTGCTGTGTCCACCGAGTTACGAAGGGTAAGTAGGAGTTGGATAGCAAGGCAAAGGGGAAAGGAGGCTCTCATTAGGAATAATGTGTACAAAGGTGCTGAGGTGGAAAGGGGCATGGCATATTCAAAGAACTGAAAGACCAGAATGGCATGAAAATAGAGAATGAGGGGGAGAGTGATCAAAGGTAAGCCTGGAGGGACAGGGGAAAGAGCTTGTGGATTTGGGTCTTGAGCTGAAAAGCTTGTACTAGGGGATGATGAACCACTGAAAAGTTTGTACTAGGGATTGATGTGATCAGATTGGCCTTTTTAAAAGTTGGTTGCTGGGTGGAGAATGGTTTGGGAGGGGAAGTAAAGTGATTAAGTGGACATGGGGATTGAGAGAGGGAGGCATTAAGAGCGAGTCTTCAGCTTGCACACTGTGTCGGATAGTGGTGTCATTCCCTGTGTTAAGGAACACTGGGAGAAAAGCAGCTTTGGGGGAACAATCAGGAATATAGTTTCAGAGGTGCATGTTGAATGTGAGGTGCCTATCAATCATCAAGATGGAGCCATCAATGAGACAGTGTCTGTAAGGATCTGGAGGTCAGAAGGGGGCCCAGACTTGGCATATATTTGGGAGTCATCAGCTTAGAGAAGATAAGCAAAGCTAGGAGAGCAAATGAGGATGCACAGAGACACTGCAGAGTTTATGTCGACACCTAAATTCTTCTAGTCCTAACTTAGTCATCACCTCTGTAGAGCCTTCCTGCTACCTGAATAAGGTAGTTTACTGCTTCTATGTTACTCATCTACTTTGCCTTTATTGTATAATGTGGTAATTACTTGTTTTTATGTCTCAACTCAATTAATTAGATATGAGCCCTTACAAGTGTGTGTTTTGTATGCTATGTAAGTTCATAGCTTAGTACCTGGCCTTCAGCAGGCTCCTGCTAAATGCTACTCAGATGAATTGAAATGAAGTGATGTGGACTTTAGACGCCAGAATAGCATTCCACAGTTACACAGGTACTAGATAGCATGGCAAGATCTTAACATACCTGAAATCTCTTCTATTGGAGGTTTTTCCCTTTGGAAATTCATCCCAGTCAATGGGAGAATGTGCTTGTTTAATACAAATTTGCTTTCTAGGCAATAGGCACATTCCATAAAGAAAAGAATACTTGGTTTAACTGCATTTTAAGTTGGTTTAACTGAGGAAGATGCTGATTCTTCTGCTAACCATGTTACAAAAGAAGGGCTAGAATGTCTCTACTCAGTACTGCAGACAAATGTGTGTGGTCTGTGAAAAATGTGTTATCAAGAGCTGGTAAACATTGTTTTGGCAGATCCCCACACAAGAGAGAGCCAGGAATGATTAAATGAAAGAACAGCATATGTGACATGATTTGCACAGTCAAATCACATTCCACATGCTCCCAGGGCTCCAGAAAAATCAGACGGCAAAGCTCAAATTAGCCATCTGCCTCTCTACTTTCTCTTACCTCTTCCACTGAAAAGTAGAGGAAGGGAAGAGAAAAAGAGGGACAGTAAGATTCTATGAATGTTTCCTTGGAAGCTTGAGCATGTATTTTCAGAGCTTAGTTAAGAGAACAGAGATGAATGGCATGGTGGTTAAGGGTTCAATCTTTAGCCACACTTGGGTCTGATACCAAGTCATGTTGTTGGCTAAAGAAAATTGCCTAACATTTCAAATCCTCAGACTGCTTATCTGTAAATGATGCTGATTGGTGGGAGTGATGGGACTGGGGACAAGGAGTGTAAGATCCAGTAATATAGTCCATGGGGTAGCTCTGAGGGTGAGATATAATGACATTTGCAAAGCATTTAGCACAGTTGGCTGGCATGTAGTAACCGTTAAGTAAATGGCAGCTAGCTGGGGCAGTAATGGTAGAGCAGTAGAGGTAAGTGAGGCAAGTTTTGTTTGGATTAGAGAAATAAGAGCTATTCTATTTTATTTTATTCCTGATATATAATGAAAATTTGAGAACTATACTGGTTTTAAATTTTTATTTTTAAAAGTGGATTTCTACTTTTTAATAACCATGTGAGTGTATATTCTAAATGACACTTAAGCCATTTAGTAGGAAGTTACATTTCTGAGTATAATTATTATGGGGAAGGTGAGTGATTTTTTAGTATCTCCTTGACTTGGCTCTGTGCTCAGCAAAATACAACAGAATATGCCCATTCATACCATTTGCATAATGGGATTTTTAATTATAAAAACATTATTTAGGGGCGTGTGGATGGCTCAGTCAGTTAAGCATCTGACTCTTGATTTTGGCCCAGGCCATGATCTCAGTTTGTGAAATGCAGCCAGGCGATGGCTGCTTGGGATTCTCTCTCTCCCTCTCTCTCTCTCTGCCCTTCCCCTGCTGCCTTTCATGTGCATGCGCGCACTGCCTCTCAAAATAAATAAATAAACTTTAAATTAAAAGCTCAAATATTCTTAAACTTAGAGTGAATAATACAATGAAACTCCATATTCACTCACCCAGATTCAAATCTTATCCAGATTCTGCCACAAATTTTTTTTCCTAAAGTATTTCAAAGCAGATTGCAGGTATCAGGTCATTTTACTCCTATATACATACTTCATATGCCTCTCTAAAACACACATTTCCTTACACAGTCCCATTCCCATCATAATGGTAGATTTTATTTTGAGAGATTATTATGTATACACACACACGCACTACCTAAAATGTGCCTCTCACTCTTGAGTATACAAAACTAAATGTGCTAATGCCACTCATCAGAGTTTTTTGGAGGAGGTGTAGTTGCAAAAAAAGCAGAACGAGAATGCCTTTTTCTGAACAAGCTTTCCCCCTGTTTGGCCCATTTCTGTCTAGATTTGAATCCTGTGGCTCCTGATGACCTGAGGGTAGAAACAAAAAACATGAAGAGTTTAGGGGAGCCCTAACAACAACTACAGTCTATTTTCCTTGTTAACACTTCCTAAACATTTGTTTATGATGCCAGATACATGTTTCCTTTACTCCAGTGTCCTTTGTAGAAATTTTTAGTAATTAATAACCTAAAAATAGCTAGTATGCTATGCTGTAAGTTTGGATTTGAAACTTGATTCCTTGGAAAATTTTTAAATTCTAGGATAATATCTCAGGTTATGGAAATAACCCTAATTATTAATTGTATGACTAGCTTTTAAGCCAAGCAAAAAAACCTCCAAATTTAAGAGACTTCAAAAGTATAAAGCAGTACATTGGGGAAGAAAACAAACATTGTGTTTGGTAAAATGCCATGTGTGCTGTAATGCCTGCTCTGATTATTTGTGCAAAAAAATCTCCGAGCTGCTGCCTGCCACTAGCATTGTTGGAGGGTAGTGGAATCTGTCGCCATGGCAGAAGGAAAAGAAGTAAGAAGAAGGCAAAGAATAAACGCTGACATCTGGTTGATGGAACCTTCTTTTGCCCCCAATAGTTCTGCCACAGAAAGGGATGAATGGCTAGAAGCGATTTCCAGGTCAATAGAAGAGTATGCCAAAAAAAGAATCACATTCTGTCCTAGTAGGAGTCTTGATGAGGTATTGTCTTTTCCTTCTTATTTTTTTTTCAGTGCATTTCAAACAGTTTTTGCCTTAAACTTTTCTAGGGGTTTAGAAAAGCAACATGCGTTTCACAGAAAGATACATGTGTGTGTATAATTTCAGAACTAAATATCCTCTTAATGTCTAACTAAGTCTGTGATAACATGCAGCACATTTTATTTTTTCTGGTTGTAAAACTTCATTGTAAAAAATTTGGGAAATAACATAATTTAAGGAAGAAACTAATCAGCTCTCATGGCACTACCACAGACGTATTTTTAAGTTAATTTTGCATTAAAGCATTATTAGAATATAGCTAATCTTAATATCCTGAGAACATGAAAAATATAATGGCCCATGATTTGTCCCACATCCTTGATAATTCCATCAGCATTGCCCCCCCCCCAAAAAAAAAAGACTTGAATCTATAGCACTCAATGTGCATGGAGATAATGAAAAGTTGTTCTTCCCCAGGCTGATGCAGAAAATAAAGAGGAAGTTAGTCCTCTTGGATCAAAGGCTCCCATCTGGATCCCTGATACCAGAGCCACAATGTGTATGATCTGCACAAGTGAATTTACTCTGACCTGGCGACGACACCACTGCCGGGCCTGCGGAAAGGTTGGAGAAGATGACACCCATCTCCGTTGTGAATTTTTATAGCTCCAGGCTGTACATAGTGAGGAAGCATATTTCCTCTTGTAAATCATGGCAGGGGGAAAAAAGATACTGAATCATGGATGATACTTTCTCTAAATATTTAGGCATAGGTCAGTCGTTACCGTGTCTACCAAGGTTATTGTAGAATGTCAATGATAGATAATTGTCACTAAAATAAAATTCACAGTTAGACTCCCATATTTACTGATATTTGTTTAAACTACATAGATACTAAGTATTTAATAGAGATATTATTTAAGTATTAAGTATTTAATAGAGATACTTTAAGTATTGAAGTTATCACCAGTGACGTTTCTAGACCTTCATGGCCTCATTAGTAAAATGAGCATAAATGGCAATGACGTCAGAGAGTTACCATGAAGATTAAACAAGGTCTGTTTCGAGAGCATTTCGTACAGGGCCAAATGCTTCGTAGAAGTGCAGCAGACATGGTTATGGTTACAGCAGGAATGATGACAGGGGCAATGTCGATGATGACAAATATGGCGACCAGAGGACTTAGTGCTTGCCATACATGGTTCCAAATATTTTGCACACATTAACACTGTTAGCATTTTATTTTATGGACTTAGCACACAGTCATAATAATCTGTGGCCTCTTCATCTTCCAGTGTGTGAGTTCACTACGGGCCTGAACTCCATAGCGGTGTAATTGAGAATCAGTGGTTGTGAAAAGGTTTAGAAAACACTATAGGTAGACAGCATTATAAATTGTAGCAAACTAGATGGTTTGATACTGTTATTCTAAATGAAATAATTCCAATGTGTTTTCAGATTGTATGCCAAGCTTGTTCATCAAATAAGTATGGTTTAGATTACCTGAAAAATCAACCAGCAAGAGTATGTGAACATTGTTTCCAAGAACTGCAGAAACTAGGTAATATATAAGTAAAGATTTAACAAATTCCTTTATTCCCAGACGCTTTCACACAACCTTCCAAAAGAATCATCTTAGACAAGTGAGCAAGATGATTGGTGATACTCATCTCAAAATATTAAGAATTTTGCTTTCTTGGGACACCTGGGTGGCTCAGTTGGTTGAGCGTCTTCTGCGCAGGTCATTACCTCACGTTCGTGGGTTCGAGCCCCGCACTGGGCTCTGTGCTGACAGCTCAGAGCCTGGAGTCTGCTTCGGATTCTGTGTCTCCCTCTCTCTTTCTGCCCCTCCCCCACCTACACCCGTGCATGCATGTGTACTCGCTCTCTTTCTCTTTCTCTCAAAAGTAAAATTAAAAATTAAAAAAAAAAAAGAATTTTGCTTTCTTAATTCAATTAAGCTTTCTTAACTCATAGAATACTAATTGTAGAAATGCAATTACAGGATGAAATGCATTAAAATAGTTACAAGGGAACTTTAACTTTCAAGTAATTTTGAAGTTTTCAGTTTTACAACTGCCTGCTCATTAACAAATCATTTTTGTCTATCTGTAAAATAATTCTCTATGGAAATATACTAGGTGGCACTTTGTTAGTTTATTTCTAATCACTTGGACTGATTTGGTGAGATTCTATGGTATATCTACATGTTCAGCTTTTCACCAAATACAAAATGATAACTCATATCTGCCTACTCATTATTTGCAGGTATCCATTCCCACAGTTAAGATGAATGCAGCTAGCAGGACTGCTCAGGTCTACATTTTGAAAAGAGAGATTTGGTTAAATTCCTGAAACCTATAGGATCTAAATTGCAAAAAGGTTGTCCTTCATTTCAGCCCTATCTTTCATCTGGTCTACTGTAATAGTTTCCTAACAGGTTTTCTGCTGCAAATCCTTCTTCCTTCCTGCTGCCAGATTTTTTTTTTCTCCTAAATTCAGTCTGCTCATGTCACTTCCCAGCTTAAAAGACCATTAATTTCCCATGACTTAAACAACAGTCCATGTTCCTTAGAACCAGCCTTTTTTTTTCCTCAGCTCTATTATTCTCCAAATAGATGATCTAATTTCATACCTCTGCTTTTGCTTATGCTGCCTTCAGGGAGTGTTTTTCCTCCTCTTTTTGACTTGGCAAACTCATACTTATACCTTAATGGCCAACTCAAACATCTTACTCTCTTCCCAGCTTTCACTGAACTTCTACAGTCAAATATAATGGCTTCCTTATCTTGTCTTATAGCCCCCTTTCTAGCATTTTGTTCATTATAATATTCTTATTTCAACATATATCTCAATACTAAACAGTGCTTTTAGGTTTTTGGGTTTTTTTTTAAGTCAGGAGCTTTTTTTCAGAAGTTTATGGAATTAGTTTAGGGGGCACCTAGGTGGCTCAGTTGGTTAAGTGTCCAACTTCGGCTCAGGTCATGATCTCACGGTTTGTGAGTTTGAGCCCCGTGTTGGGCTCTGAGCTGACAGCTCAGAGCCTGGAGCCTGCTCGGGATTCTGTGTCTCCTTGTCTCTCTGCCACTCCCCCGTACCCACTCTGTTTCTCTCTCGCAAAAGTAAACATTAAAGAAAATTTATAGAATTAATTTCAGTTAGTACATTGACATGGTTAGTACATTAAGTAGTATATTAACATGTTTCAGAATTGTGAAGGCACAAAAGGGTATTCCTTTACCATGGTTCACACCTGAAAAAGCTTAAATTCCTAGACAGTAGAAAGTCTTTCTCTCACTCAGCTTGCACCCAGCTGTCTTTTTTTTCCCAGGGGTCTCAGTGTCCTCGGTTTCTCAAGTATCCTTCCATGGATATTTTATGCAACAGTGTTTATTGATATGAATTAACTTGAATTGTAAAATGCTTACCATTGGCTACATGAGTGCATCTGATTTGTTTTAGATCACCAGCATTCTCCTAAGATTGGATCTCCTGGAAATCACAAATCTCCTTCAAGTGCCTTATCATCAGTCTTCCATAGTATTCCATCAGGGAGGAAACAGAAAAAAATCCCAGCTGCTCTCAAGGAAGTAAGTGTTTCCATTAAACTTGCAACCTGATACAGGCTGAATTATTCATATGCATATAATACACTGTTTTTCTTTCATAAAGGAAGATGTCATTTCCCACTACTATTAAGACATGGCATTTTAATACTGGTGATGGATGTGGCTGTTGCCTCACTCTCTTGCTTGGTCTCCCATATGACCTGAGTCATTTAGAAAATGGCAGTTGAAAGGTTTGGAGAACATTTTATAGCAATGATAGAAAGTAAAAGATAATTTAGACACATGTGAATTTTTAAAATTACTTTGAGGAAAACCCTTACCAGAGGGAAGAGTCTATAGAATATTTGGGGTGTTTTATTAGCATTTCCTGATCTGCACAGTTTGTTATTTGTAAGGATTCATTGGCTATATACAGCTGCACTGATAGTAAATTGTCTTTCCTTTCAACTGAAAAGAAAACTTTAAAAAGTTAGGATAGTCTGTCTACACAGTTAGACTGCCAGTGGTGTAATCCACAGGCATCACCAATATCCTATCCCATCTCCTCAAATTCAAATGTTCAGTCAGCCAGTGTCATGTAACACACAGCACTGCATATCTACCACCATTTTGATTAGTTTATTAATTAGTTCCACTTCCGGCCAGTTTTTTGGCCAGCAGAATTTTGAATTTTGTTCTCTTCCCTGGATACTCTGGAGGTGTTCTGTGGAGTGTGGAAGCAGACAACTCTAAAAATTTGACCAAGATTGTGTTCTTTATGTAAAGTTGAATGTATTCCATCATGGCAGTTAAAACACTAGGAAATGATTTATAGCCAATCTCATGAAATAGTAAGACTAGGACTTAAAGTTCTAATTGCCAAGTTTCTTAAGCTACTTAAGATGATTTATTTATTTTTTAATATTTATTTACTTTTGAGAGAGAGAGAGCACAAGCGGGAAAGGGGCAGAGAGAGGGGGAAACAGAGGATCCAAAGTGGGCTCTGTGCTTGAACTCAAGAACTGTGTGATCGTGACCTGAGCTGAGGTCAGATGCTCAACTGACTGAGCCACCCTAGTTAAGGGGATTTAGTACTCTCAACTCTCCTTTCCATCACTCAGTTCCTAAATCTAAACTGACTTTCAGAACTTTAAGGTTCTTAACAAACTGAAGTAATTTTCAGTTCTCAATAACTGTTTGCCTCTCCATGCTGATGTCACAATTTATAGATACAGTTGTTACACTTACTCCCCTTGTCAGTCTAAACTCTACAGCACTGGTTGCAAAACTCTTTCTGCTCTTGACTAGAGCCAGCCTAACTCCAATCCCATTTTGTGTATCTTTCCAACCAGCCATACAAACAGACCTTCTGCTGTCAAACCTCTACTTCCTGACTGCAGCCATTTCTTCCTTTACTCCACTGGTCCTCAAAGTGTCCTCCAGAGCAGCACAAAAGCACCACATGGAAACTTACTAGGAATGGATATTCTTAGGCCCCACCCAAGGTCTACAGAATCAGAAATTTCAATAAGCATTCTCTGTGATTCAGGTGTATGCTAAAGTTTGAGAACCACTGCTTTGCTCCTTTGAAATCAAACTGGGAAAATTAATTTATCTAATTAAGTGCTATAAAAGTAAAAGTGTTGTACTTGGGAAGCTGTGGTTTTTGTCTTTTTATCTGTAATTGAGTTGAAATTCACCTAATTTATAATTAACCATTTAAAGTATACAATTCAGGGGCACCTGGCTCGTTCAGTCGGTAGAGCCTGCAACTCTTGATCTTGGGGTCGTAAGTTTGAGCCCCACATTGGATGTAGAGTTTACTTTAAAAATAAATAAAATCTTTTTTTAAAAAAAATAAAGCAATACAATTCATTGATATTTAGTGTATTCACGATATTGTGCAACCACCATATTGCTCTAGTTTCAAAACTTTTTCATCGCCCCATAAAAACACCCTGTATCAATTAAATAATCAATCCCCTTGTCCCTTCTCTCCACCCTCTCTGGTAACCACTAATCTGCTCTCTGTCTCTATGTATGCCTATTCTAGATATCTCATATAAAAGGAATCCTGCAGGGCCACCTGTGTGGCTCAGTCGGTTGAGTGTCCGACTTCGGCTCAGGTCATGATCTCACAGTTAGTGAGTTCGAGCCCCGCGTCAGGCTCTGTGCTGACATTTCAGAGCCTGGAGCCTGCTTCGAATTCTGTGTCTCCCTCTCTCTCTTCCCCTTCCCCACTCATGCTCTGTCTCTCTCTCTCTCTCTCTGTCTCTCTCTCTCTCTCAAAAATGAATAAACATTAAAAAAAAAAAAAAAAGGAATCCTACAATATGTGACCTTTTGTGTCTGGCTATTTTCACTTAGTACAATATTTTAGAAGCTAAGTTATATAGCATTATCAGTACTTTGTTTCTTTTTATATCTGAATAATACTCCATTGTATATATATATCAGAATTTATCCATTCATCTGTTAATAGACATCTGGGTTGTTTCTGCCTTTGGGTTATTATAAATATCATTTGTCTTAGTTATACACCTAGGAGTGGAATTGCTTGGTCACATGATAATTTTATGTTTAACTTTTTAAGGATTGGGAAGAGTTTTTATTCCAGTAAAAATGTTCAATACATTTTCAGAAACTCATTATTTTAGAATTACATTCAGATTCTCAGTACCCTCAGTAATGGCAGGCTATGTCTCTTGAGTTAGATTTGATTTATGTTTTAAATAATCAAATCAGGGGTGCCTGGGTGGCACATTTGGTTAAGCATCCAACTCTTGATCTTGGCTCAGGTCGTGATCTCAGAGTTCATGAGTTCAAGCCATGTATCGGGCTCTGCACTGATGTTGAGTAGCCTGCTTGGGATTCTGTGTCTCCTTCTCTCTGCCCTTCTCCCATTTGTGCTGTCTTTCTCTCTCTTTCTCCCAAAATAAATAAATAAACTTAAAAAATATATATATATATATATATATTGTTGGAAAGTTTTATGAATCATATGATTAATTTGGTTAAGACCAATTTTATTTTTAAAAAGATAATAGAGGACTATTCTCGACTCAGGATTGTGATTGGTATTCTTTCATAGCTAAAAAACTAATTTAAGAATATTCCAAAAAAGGAACATACAAAATATTTTGAGCAATGATAGTAACACTTAAGTACATAGTAGCATCCCAATATAACTACATTTCCAGCAAAATTTCATTTGAACATAGACATTCTAATTGAAAAAAAGTTATTTGTAATCTTCTACAAGGATGTTATTTTTTTATATAAATTTGTTTGCACTTAATATTAAAGTTCCCACTAGCTGGGACACCTGGGTGGCTTGGTTTCAGCTCAGGTCACATCTCACAATTTGTGAGATCCCATGGAGCCTGCTTGGGATTCTCTCTGCCCCTCCCCCGCTTGCATGCATGCGCTCTCAAATTAAATAAACATTAAAAAACAAAACTGTATTAACAGAGAGGTAAATGGAAATTCTATTATTTATGGTGATTTTAAGGATCAGTTTCTGATCCTCAAATTTTGGTCTGAGCAAAACTTAGTTTGCTTCATAAAAGGATGAAAATGTTTTAATCTCTAGGCCAAAAGGTAGTAAGGTTTCAATGATTGTAATCTGGCAGTTGAAACTTTTGTTTTTAACATAGGAACAGGAGAGAAACATAAGACCAAATTTAGGGATTGTGTTATTAGTAGAATGGTGAGCAGACTTTTAAGGTGGTTCCATGATCCCTTCCTCTGATGGTCACACTTTTGTACAGTCTCCTCCCCGTTGTGTGGGGCAAGGACCTGTGACTTGCTCTGAACCAACAGAATATGGGGAAGATGATGGCATGTCACTCCCATGATTATGTTATGTTATGGAAGACTCCATATTGCTGTAGATGGGCTCTAGAGACTTTCTCTCATGCGGGCTTTGAAGAAGTAAGTAGTTGTCTTGGGAGGCTTGGAAATGAGGATGAGCTCCAGGCAAAAGCCAGCAAGAGGCCAGGGCCCTCAGTTTCATAACTTCAAGGAAATGAATACTGCTAAAAACCTGAATCCACTTGGAAGTAGACCCTTCCCTCGTCAGCTGTCAGATGAGAACTCAGTGCCGGCCAACACCTTGACTGGGGCCCTGCAGAGATCCCAGCTACGCTGTGCCCGGACTCCTGAGACAACACATGTATGTTGTTTTAACCCACTAAGTTGGTGGTAATTTGTATGTGACAACAGAAAACAAATACAAGTGGATTCTATGAATTTTTAAAGTCTGCCTTTAATCATGTATGAATTGTATCAATTTCTTACAAATTTTATGAGGAGGATCAAATATTATTGTTTAATGTAAACTTTATTATTTATTGTTAATTATTTATTTATTTTGAGAGAAAGAGAGAGAGGGAGTCTGGGTGGGGGAGAGGCAGAGAGCGAGGGAGAGAGAAAAACCTAAGCCAGCTCCGTGCTGTCTGTGCAGAATCTGACATGGGGCTCGATCTCACAAATTGTGAGATCATGACCTGAGCCATTCAGGCGCCCCTAATACAGGTTTTATAAGTCCAAAAAGCTATTTCAGAAAGAGTTAAAGGTTTAAGTAATTTTCCCTAACATTGCAAAATACGAAGAACAACATACACGGTTCCCAAAAATGCAGCTTTCAAAAAGCATTTTTGATCTTTAGAATTATTTTTCTTTTTCTGGAAACCAGGAAAACACAGGTGGCACCACAAAGAAATACATACATGGAAGCACAATTAAACCAAGCAGAATGCTAGAATTGCTTCTAAACGAAAGGGGTTTTTATGCCCATGGTAATGGCAGTATTCAATTTGTACAGTAGCAGACTTTGAACGTAAACAATTTCATTCTGAAACATTATAGTATTATGGTTATTGCTTTCAGCACCAATGATCAAAAGCAGTTTTGTTACTTTACATTTTGTTGCTGTCTGAAAACCATTAAACTATGTATGGGGTTTACTTACTAGGTATCAGCAAATACAGAAGATTCTTCCATGAGTGGCTATTTGTACAGATCAAAGGGCAATAAAAAACCCTGGAAACACTTGTGGTTTGTCATAAAAAATAAAGTGCTGTATACATATGCTGCAAGTGAGGTAAGATCTGAAATCTAAAGATGAATTATTTGGGAGTCTGGTTTTATAATGCCAATTAGAAATAATCACAATATTTGTTTGATCTATTCGTTTTGTGTATTTTTTTGTTTTGCATTGCTTTTGGAGGGGGAGATTCTTCTTGCTATTATCTTTATTTTATTTTATTTTTTTTTAATTTTTTTTTTTCAATGTTTTTTATTTATTTTTGGGACAGAGAGAGACAGAGCATGAACGGGGGAGGGGCAGAGAGAGAGGGAGACACAGAATCGGAAACAGGCTCCAGGCTCTGAGCCATCAGCCCAGAGCCCGACGCGGGGCTCGAACTCACGGACCGCGAGATCGTGACCTGGCTGAAGTCGGAGGCTTAACCGACTGTGCCACCCAGGCGCCCCCTTGCTATTATCTTTAATGTCAACAATGTCCTAGAGCTCTTACTCAAAAAATGTTAGGAATTTTCCATAGTATTAAGATGTAACTTTTTTTGGTGTCATGTGACTACTAACAACTTCATTAAAGGCAAAGGTTCTTACCCTTTCTGCCAAGCTCTCATGGAAGACAGTCCCTTGACTATCCCCAGATTGTATTGATCAGGCTTCAAACTTCGATAAGATAGACTTTGTTTGGGTTAGAAACAATTCCTGGCTGGCTATAAAAACCACTGCTCTAAGAGCCAAGCTTTTCCTTAGTGGGACCGGGTAAATCACTTTTCTTTCTGAGCTTGTTTTCTGCATCCATAAAATGAAAGTAATATAATTGCCTCCCATGGTTGTGGGGAAATATGTGAACTTAGA
The DNA here is from genome assembly GCF_023721935.1 of Panthera uncia. Taxonomy (NCBI): domain Eukaryota; kingdom Metazoa; phylum Chordata; class Mammalia; order Carnivora; family Felidae; genus Panthera; species Panthera uncia. Next base: position 113,644,810 of record NC_064809.1, on the reverse strand, counting down.
TGAGTGTGAACCCAAGGAAAACTGTTTAGCACAGTGTCTGGCTCATGGGGTAGCTTCAGAGGTGGGGGGACATCTTAATATTGTTGAATAAGTGAAAAGTAAGTAAGTTGTTAGAATTATCATTGTTTTCTATATAGTGTGCATATAGAATTAAAGCTGTATAGTTTTAAGAGTTTGCAAATCTGAATTTTGTATCAATTTAAAGTCCCATCTCCCTTTGTGTCTTTTTAAATTAGGATGTGGCAGCTTTGGAGAGTCAGCCTTTACTAGGATTCACTGTCACTCAAGTCAAAGATGAGAATTCAGAGTCTAGAGTGTTCCAGTTGCTGCACAAAAACATGTTATTTTATCTGTTCAAAGCAGATGATGCTCACTCAGCTCAGAAGTAAGTAATTTAGGCATATTTTTCTTTTATACATGAGTTTCAAGTTGTTACATGATTGATTTTAAAATAACCTACTTTCATGCATGGGGACAATTAAGAATTTAAATCCAAGATCCAAATTAGGAAGATTTAACATATTTTTCAAACTCTTTAGAATTGTTTTAAGGACAAGCAAGAGGATCTGGAATATTTTCAGGAGGCAGAGGGGAAAAGAAAATAGGTAGTTCTGTCCAAAATATTTTGTCTATACTGACCTCTGAGGAAGCAGCATGAAACTGCTCTGCTGCAAGGAAAGGAAGCCGAGGCATTTGACCTCTCCTTCAGTGAGGGTGAGGATCATCTCTTGAAACATTCCAGGACTTTGGCAATCCAGTGACTCAATTGTGCCATGGAACAGCAGGAGTTTAAACAGCTGCTTGCTAACTTACTTCTTTGGGAAAAAGGTCAAACACATTAAGAGGCTCCCATGCTGTTCCCAATAACTGAGTAAAAGGAAATGGATATCATTTTAGATGGTAAAGGTTTTTAAGCAATCTCTTCAAAATTCCAACAAGAATATTTGTTTTGATGTCATGACGTGGTTTGACATAGAGAAGCATATCTCTGTGGAACCCAGGTCCTTTGTAAACAAAATAGAGCAGATAACCTTTAACCAAATCTTTCACTTGATTTTTATTTTAGTCTCACACGTTACATGTTTTTGTTTTCACTAAGATGTGCTTATGTTTTCTCCATAGGCTTAAAACGGTGCATGCAGATAAAAAAAGAATGCTTTAAGTCAGCAAGGCTTATCTTTTCTTAATGCAGTTAGAATTAATGTACCCGAATTGCATATGCTCTTGCATATTAATCAGGTACAATGTTGCAAATACTCTGGAACACTTTTTTCTTTTTTCCAGTCTATGTTAGGACATCTACTATGTATATCTATTACTATAAATAAATTGTTTTGAATTGAAGAATATTTAAAATTGTCACTTAACCATTATTTTTTCTGTAAAAACTACTTGGGTAAAAGAGTAATTGCTCTAATATTCTGTTAGGTATTACACTTCTCATGATTTTTATCTGTATTCATCATCAAACTGATAAAAATTATTGCTTTTGAATATACATCTTGTGTTTATATCATTAAGTCAACAAGGTAGAAAAACCTTAAGACAATTGAATGTAGGTAAGTAAAGGGAATCTGCCCTCTTGTAATTGAGAATTAATACAGGATAAATTACAAGTTTCTCTTTGAAGTCACTAATGTAATGGGGTTTTTTTGCATAGTATAGAATATTAAAATGTGTTAATTTTAATGAAAATTTTTAACTTTTTAAAAGTCTCTTTATCATGATATAACATGCCATTTGCATTTAAATTTTAAATTTTTGAAAATTCTGTCCTTGAAATTTGAGCTATATCTGTTATAGGCTGCTTCTATTAACTGAGTGGTTTTAGATGTTCACAGAAGCAATTACAGTCCTAGGGAGATACAAAGTGACTACCTCCAAGTGTCTTCTGAATAATTGAAACTGTGGGTATTGTCAGATAAACTTTGAGACTAATGAATTCTGGGAAGACTTCTATGAAACTCTGAGACACATTTCTTTTTCTTTTTGAGACACTTTATATTACATACAAAATTTTGATCAACTGGAAGTAGACCAGATATAGATTCTTTCACTGAAAACACTAAAACAGGTTTCAATTACGGATCCCCAGGGAGTTAAGAGAGAAGGAAACAGAGGCAAAGATAGTGTTCCTTAAACCAGGAAGGAGGTTGAAATAAAGGTTTGCAGATGTATTCATTTCCAAAACCAATTATATGGGATTATCAGGACTTCATAGAGCTTTTTATGAAATAGTCCCTTCTCACTCCTCATAGAAATAGAAGATGCACTTGTCAGGCCAGATTTTGGGCCATATTACCAAATAAAGTATAATTCCATATACACAGAATTCTAGTTTAGTATAGGAAAGATCTTTTTTTTTCAAGTTTTTATTTAAATTCAGTTAATTCACATACAGTGTAATATTACTTTCAGTAGTAGAATTTAGCTGATTCATCACTGACATACAATACCCGGGGCTCATCACATATGCTTTCCTTAATACCCATCACCCATTTAACCCATCCCCCCCCCACCTCCCCTCAACCAACCCCCAGGTTGTTCTCTATATTTAAGTGTCTATTTCTTTAAAAAAAAATTTTTTTTTTACTTTTTTTTATTCTTTTATTTTTTAAATTTACATCCAAATTAGTTAGCATATAGTGCAACAATGATTTCAGGAGTAGATTCCTTAGTCCCCCTTACCCATTTAGCCCATCCCCCCTCCCATAACCCCTCCAGTAACCCTCAGTTTGTTCTTCATATTTATGAGTCTCTTATGTTTTGTCCCCCTCCCTGTTTTTATATTATTTTTGTTTCCCTTCCCTTACGTTCATCTGTTTTGTCTCTTAAAGTCCTCACATGAGTGAAGTCATATGATTTTTGTCTTTCTCTGACTAATTTCACTTAGTATAATACCCTCCAGTTTCCATCCATGTAGTTGCAAATGGCAAGATTTCATTCTTTTTGAGTGCCGAGTAATACTCCATTGTATGTATGTATGTATGTATGTGTGTATATACATATATATATATACATATATATACACCTATTTTGATCTAACATATGTATGTATGTATATACATATGTATGGGTACATATACACATGTATATATGTATATACACACATACACATATATACACATATATATACATACATACATACATACACATATATACATACACATATATATGTGTATATATGTATATATGTGTGTGTGTATATACACACACACACACACACACACACCACATTTTCTTTATCCATTCATCCATCGATGGACATATTTGGGCTCTTTCCATACTTTGGCTATTGTTGATAGTGCTGCTATAAACATGGGGGTGCATGTCTCCCTTCGAAACAGTACCCCTATAATCCCGTGGATAAATGCCTAGTAGTGCAATTGCTGGGTCATAGGGTAGTTCTATTTTTAGTTTTTTGAGGAAACTCCATACTGTTTTCCAGAGCGGTTGCACCAGCTTGCATTCCCAATTGTTTACTTATTCTTGAGAGAGACAGAGTGTGAGCAGGAGAAGGGCAGAGAGAGAGGGAGACACAAAATCCAAAGCAGGCTCCAGGCTCTGAGCTGTGAGCACAGAGCCTGACAAAATGCGAGATCATGACCCAAGCCGAAGTTGGTTGCTTAACTGACTGAGCCACCCAGGCACCCCAATAGTATAGGAAAGATCTTAAATATACAGGCAGGATAATTGGATCCACAGGTACAGCTATTATGTATATTGTCTTAACGTGTACCAGATGATTGCATTTTATAATTCTAACAAATTTCTCTTACCAATAGGTGGATAGAAGCATTTCAGGAAGGCACAATATTGTAGTGATACTGGTTTCATCTCTTCTGTGATTTCACGTGGTGGAATTTCATCAGAATGGAGTAAATGCAGTACAAAGATTGTATATAAATGAACACTGCCAAGAAAATCCAGCCAAAATCTTCATCAAATATTAGAAATTATTTTGTTGGGTATAAGGGGTTTTTTTTGAATGTTTGGTTTTTCATGTATGTTATTTATTAAATTTTGATGTTTACTTAATTGTCAGAATTATTTCTGAGACTCACACTGAATTCTAAAGTACCTTTTCTTTAGAAACCAGAAAACTTATCTTAATACTGTATACTGTATTAACCGTTTGTGACACAGATTTCTCCATGTGTTTATAGTGTTTCATTGTAACATTCTCACCTGAGGTAATAAGTCTTTGTAAATACAAAAATACACATCAAGGAGAAAATTTCCATGCAGTGTTTGGTTTAGAAATTATTATAATACTGCTGATAGAAAAAAAATGTATGTTTTTGAATCAATAAACTTAGATGAATTTTTGTATCTTTTAATGGAAAAATACGTGGCCAACTTCTACCTCAGCAACTGTGAAATGAAATTCCAGTAAATTATCTAGAGTATTTCTGTTATACCTCTTTTGGCATGAGATAATGTTACATCATCAAGGAATTATAGCAAAGGGATAGATTCTGAAAGTTTTCATTGAACTGAGCTATGAGTAGTAGGAAAGAGGATGTTTTCATTTGCAGAGGAATACAAATAATTAACTCTGTGGTCTATTAAGTCTAATCCTTTTTTTAAAGCTAGAAACATAACTATTATTTTTTTAAAGCAAAATATGGTAAGCATCATATTCCACAATATCCTTTGCTATTATAAGTGTTCTGAGCCCAAGTCAGTGGTGGTGGTTGCATCTAAATGTTCCATTTCCTATAATATTGTGCTTTAAAAAATGAACTGGAATTACCATATCAAAAAAAAAAAAAAGCGCATATTCTAAGCCAGTGTTTACTGAAATTGTATTCATTTTTTAAAGGTTATTTAATACTACTTTGTGTTATGTCCTCCCTGGTAATTAAAACAAATCCTTTATTTCTGTAACCAGTTGCCAATGCGCACCTCATTAGGAAAGAATTATATTCATAATTCTGGTGCACTTACTACTAACGTGAACTGCTTTGTACATAAAATTGTTGATGAATAGAGTTTGAAAAATGAAATTCACACAGTGATTAAAGTCATTCTTGATGTTCATAATTTACACTTATTGACTGAACTTTAAATGCAAATTATCTTAAAGGGCACAGGAATTTTCCTTACTGCTTTTATATATATAAAGGATTTCCTAATTCGGTGTGATGTTTACATTCGTCAAGAGAATTACTGAGTGCCTTTCTGAAGCCTTTTGAATGTTGTTTGTTCCAGCACCAGAGTCTCTACTAAATCTAGAGTTGGCTGCTGTAGTTTTTTCTGACCGTTTCATGCTGTGGAATCATTTTTAAACCCTGTTGCACCCTCACACACAATCCTCACTGTCTCCCCAGCCTTTCTGTCACAGTAAGTAAACTAATACTTCTTTGCAGCTCACTAATTTTAACAAGACAGTATAAATAAGGCTTCCATGTTAAAATCCTTGCAGTTTTTAGTGTATCCTTTTTGGAGACCAAGGTTATACCTTAGAAAGTGTTTCCTTCTGCTTCTTTGGGTCTAGGACTTTGCACATGACAAGTCATTTGGAGTTCTTCCCCCTTCCTCTTGAGCTCTCAAACTTCTGACTGCAAGGTTTGACTTAAACCTCAGAATCTAAAAAATACCAGCCAGGCTATTTTGTCTTCCAACAGCTGGCTCATTCAAGAACCAGTTATAAATCGAAATACAAAAAAACTGCACAAACTTCTAGTAATTCTGATTGTATGTGAAACTCCTGTATGATTGTACTCCCTATTGGCTTAGCCCCATGGAGGGTTTTGAAAAATATAAAATACATATAGCTTTTTGAGGAAGCTATCAGATTACCAACCCCTCCCCAAAAGGTATTTTAAATGTGGAATAGTATTACATTCCCTTATCCCTTCATCAATCCTTCATAACATAGTAAAGCTGCTCAATTATTTATTTAATCTGGCTCATTCAATATCAACTGAGAAACCTAATTATATACATTTTGTTGTCAGGCTACTTTAAAAAAATATCTCTTGATAGCTAACATTTTAGAGGAAAAAATGGTATTATTTGGTGCATTCTATGAGAAAATATACACAGTACCCAAATCCCAACATGTATTTCTTATACATGTGTTTCCATCACACTCTGTTCAAGTTTCTCCTTTTATTCATAAGGAGGAGAAAGAAGAGCACTTGTAAAGCTAAGCAAAAAGGCACTAAAAGTAACCTAGGCAAGAAATGCCAGGTTAAACTGGGGGAAGGCTGGTGTTCTTAGTGTGTCCCCTCAATCAAGCTTCCTCTTTAGCTGTGAAGCTGTAAATGTAGAGGATCCACCAGAGTCCTAGAAAAATGAGAAAGGTTATCTTGGGCATCATCCCACATTTCTGAACCACTCTCCCACCTCTTTTCCCCTGTTCCCTAATGTACCCCGTATCCTCCTATTTACCCTCTGCCCAAGATATTTAATTCTCTCTTCAACCAAAAGCTTGATCCTTTGAGTATGTAGTAGCATTCCTAAAAATGAGATCATCAGAGCAACTCTGTTTAATATAAAACAGTAATGAAACAACTAAATGAAGATAACATAATTTTTTTAAATTTAAATTTTAGGTAACATATAGTGCAATATTGGTGTTAGGAATAGAAATCAGTGGTTCGCCACTTATAAACAACACCCAGTGTTCATCACAGCAAGTGCCCCCCTTAATACCAATCACCCATCTAGCCTATCCCCCACCCGCCTCCCCTCAGTTTGTTCTCTGTTAAGAGTCTTGTGGTTTGTTTCCCTCTCTTCTCTTCCCTGCACCATCCCCCTGCCCACTTCCCATATGTTCATCTGTTTTGTTTCTTAAATTCCACATATGAATGAAATCCTATGTTATTTATCTATCTTTGATTGACTTATTTCATTTAGCATAATACATTCTAGCTCCATCCAAGGAAGATAACTTTAAAGTGTAGTTTTGGCACACCTGGGTGGCTCAGTTGGTTAAGCATCCAACCTCAGCCCAGGTCATGATCTCGCAGTCCGTGAGTTCAAGCCCCGCGTCGGGCTCTGGGCTGATGGCTCAGAGCCTGGAGCCTGCTTCCGATTCTGTGTCTCCCTCTCTCTCTGCCCCTCCCCTGCTCACACTCTGTGTCTCTCTCTCAAAAATAAATAAACATTAGAAAAATACACACAGTATAGTTTTGTTAGCCAGGTGTTGGCAGGAAATAGGGAAAGCCTGCTATTTAGAAATTTAGTTAAAATGTAAATGTTACTACAACATATGTTGATATGTCTTGGGAATATGCATCCATTTGCACTCCCATTTTTGAAGTCTGAGATCTACCATAGTCAAATGTAGTCATTGAGATTTTCAGAGAGATAAATCCTATTTCTCCTGTTAGGCCTCACAAAATACCTATCCTGTGTCTTTTAAGACAAAATATTTGTTGAAATACACAGAATGTGAGGACTGGATTCTTGTCATCTACAACTCAAACACAGCCCTCCCAATGCCCTCATTATAACTCAGATCTTAGACCTACTTTTTACCCCATCCTGCAAGGCCATATTTGCAACTACCTGCTGGACATCTACACATGAGTCCTTTTTAGGCATTTTAAACTTTACAAGACTTCATTTTCTTTTCATTCAGATCTGTTTATCTTCTTCTGTAATGGAAAAACACCACTCTAGGCTCTAGAATCTGCTTCTAAGTCTCAACAAGACCCTCTGCTATTGCTCTTGGATCCTTTCCATCTTCACCACTTTTATTGCACAGACCCTGGCTCAAGTCCTTGTTACCTCTTCCCAATGATTAGAATAACTCTTCCTCTAATTCCAGTGCCATCTTTGCATGGTCCCATTTTCAACTCTGCCAGAGCCATCTTCTAAGCGGACCTCTAACCTAGTTTCATCCGTGCTCTTTGCAACTTCCAATGGCTTTCCAGTGGCTTGGCATAGAATATTTTTCCTCAGGTATCACACACTCCAGCTAAAACCACCCCAACCCTTCTCTGTTTATAAGGTTTACTTCTCATTCTCTTCCCAACCCACTTCTGCCTGTTTATCCAAGACTTTTCTTTTTGCAACAGTTGGTCCTAGTCCTTCTCTCCCATATCCCGCCCCCCCCCCACTACTCCTCCAGACCACATCTAGTCTCTCCTTTTCCTATGCCTCTATAGCCTTTTAACTAGGAAACACACTTTTTTATGGTGCCTATCACATTCTATTCTTGAGATTTTGAGACTCCTCAGCATCTGGCAGAGTACCTTGCGTGCTCTGGACACTCAGCATTTGTTTGGTGAATTAAATTACTCCAAATGGATCCCTTCTGGTTTTTATTTTTTTAAGTGCTTTCAAAATACAAATGTTCTGGGGCCTATGCCACATTTAATATTCTGTAAAGGAAAATCATCTATGACTTTCCCTTTTATAAGAAAGATAATTTCTAGTAGGATTTTATTTTTTTTTAAGATATTATATAATAGAAAATTTTCAAGAAGTCTCAATATCAAATTCCCATGGTGAGGGGAGAGAAAGGGACAAGTTTCTCTTTTATATGAGTCGGTCATAGCATGTTAAGAACCAATCTTGAAATACTATATTGTTTTTTTAAATAACATGAGTTTCTAGAAACATGTTTTACTCAAAGTGGTAATAGTTTGTATCTTATCGTCCATATATAGATCCCTTATAAATATTAGTATTGTAAATAGTGTCAATATGTATTTATACAAAATAAATTTACTGTATCTACTTTTGGTGTGATGATGTCTTTTAAGCCATATATATATTTTTTTTTTTAATCCTTTAATTTTTTTTTTTTATGTTTTTTTGTTTTTTGTTTTTTTTGAGACAGAGAGAGAGCATGAGCAGGGGAGGAGCAGATAGAGAGAGAGACACAGAATCTGAAGCATGCTCCAGGCTCTGAGCTGTCAGCACAGAGCCCGACGCAGGGCTCGAACCCACGGACCAAAGTCTGACGCCCAACCGACTGAGCCACCCAGGCGCCCCTAAGCCATATGTATTTTTAGAGTCACATATTTAAAGATGAACCACACAGACCTGTTTTCAGAGACTGAGACATGAAGCATATTCCTCTTCTTGGGGAATTTTTCTGTGTCCAGCCGCCTAGTTCCAGAGGGAAATGATAGAGGAAATGTTCTTCCCAGCGCACTTTTGTTTTTCCTGACTTGGGTTTCTGGCCTGAATCCATGACTGCTTTTCTTCTCTTTTTTAATTTTTTTAATGTTTTATTTATTTTTGAGACAGAGAGAGACAGAGTATGCGCAGGGGAGGGGCAGAGAGACAGAGGGAGACACAGAATCCAAAGCAGGCTCCAGGCTCTGAGCTGTCAGCACAGAGCCCCACGCGGGGCTCGAACCCACGGACCATGAGATCATGACCTGAGCCGAAGCCAGACGCTTAACCGACTGAGCCACCCAGGCGCCCCCATGACTGCTTTTCTAATGTTGGTCGGTACTAAAGAAATGTCAAGGACCCTTTCTCTCAAGTCCAAACCATACAGTGCTTTACACACAGGACAGCTCTTCTGCCACACTTCAGTGCCACAGGTGGTCACTGTCATGATGTTCTGTCAATGCCTCTTTGTTTCATGAATCTTTATTGACCACCAGCTATTGTCCTAAATGCTTGGAAACACACCACCGGACAAAAAAGCCAGCCTTCCAGAAGTTTACATTCTAAGTGATAATTCTTGCTCCGTTTAGCCACTATACCTATTTACCCACAAGAGTTCATAGTAAATCTCTGCCTTACTGTGGAGAATTCTACCCTAGCTTCCTTTATTTAAGGGAATTTTAAATATTTTATTGGAACCTACCCAGACTTACCTCTTCCAATAAACTTTAGTCTAAGGTAAGAGATACCCTAAAACAGAGTCCAATTTGCCACAAGTTTCTAACCGCCTAAAACTGATAAGGTTATCTAGTATTACTCAAATCTGAAAAGTCTCAAACTTCCTTTAAAGACCGCCTTTGGCAAACTGGGATGCTAAGGGCACGCGATTTCGGAAGGTCCCTGATAGGGCCGCTCTGGCGGGGCAGTTTCCCTCCCAGCTGATAGAGGGCAGAGGCTCGGTTTTCTCATTCCTCCACCCAGGGAACGTCACGACCTCCTTACTGCTGCTCCACTAGTAATGCGCAGGCGCGGATGGGAGCACGCACCGCAGAGCCGAGGGAGGGGTCACGAACTCTGACCCCCCCAAATACACAAACCCAGAAAGCTCCCTGCCCCCACTTTTCTTTACCCCATCCCTTTCAGCTTTCTCTAACCTGTCTCTTCCCGGAACCCCAAGCGACCACCGCAACGGGACTGTCCGGTCTAAGCCCGACGCGGGACGTAGCTCGTCGGAGAAGCACCGGTAAGAAGTCCCGGGTGGGGAGAAAAGCAGCCGTGGCCGCGCCTGGGACGGGGGTGGATGGGGTGTCCCTTCTTCCCAACAGCCAACGGACGCACCCCTTGTTCCCCCGACAGCCCGCTGACCTCGGCCGGCAGGGCCGGCCCGCCCGGCAGCGCGGCGGCAGGCTGTTCGGGTTGGGCTCGGGGCGCGCAGAATGGCCGAACGTGTGGGTCCCTGCGGGAGGCTGAGGCAGTAGCCGGGGCCGGGGTGCGGCGCGGGAGCGCGGAGCCCGGAGCGGGGTCGGGGCGCGAAAGGCAAGTACGCGAGCGGCTCGGCGAGCACGGCAGCCTCTCCCGCGGCGCCTCCTGCGGCGCCTCTGACCTTTCACCTACAGGAAAAGCTTCCGTCTCGGCGTTGCCGCTGCCGCTCCCCCCCGCCTCGGAGAGCCGCGCGGCGCGGCGGGGCCCGGGGGTCGCAGCGGGGGCTCGAGCGCCCGCAAGCCGAGGCCTCCGTTCCTTTCGGAGGACGCTTAGTAATTCTCGTGCCTACACGGGACGAGCAACGGGTTGCTCAACTTTCACGACAAATCGGGCGACAGCAGCCGCTGTCTTTGGACTCGTATCTTTTGAGAAAAATGGAACGGTCCAGGGGCCTCACTGCCCTGGGCAAGTCTAAACTTCTAAGTTCTTTTGTTGAGAACCCCTGCCTCCGACTCCCGCACGTACCGTTTTATGATTACAATTACAAATGTTGCCAGGTTGGTTGTCTCATAACCTTGTTGCCAAGTTGTCTCGTAACCTTCACTAAGTAGGTCGGCCTGTTTTAAAAAAATAAATAAATGGGAAGGAAAAGCAAACAAGACTGGAAATTAAGGCCTTTGGGGCTTTTGTTCCTCTGGATGTTCTAAACAGGCCTTTGATTTTGATCATTTTTCATCAGTGTCTGTTGTTGGTTGGTTGGTACACGATGACAGTTTTAAAATTTTGCTTGTGTCCAGTTGATAAGGTGGACATGATAAGATCATTCCATTCTAATAAAAAAGGTGGATCGCATATAAATGTAACGAATTTCTTTTTTTTTTTTTTTTTTTTTTGGTAGGGGCATTTCAGTTTTCTGGAAGGGTTTTGAGGGAGACACAAATCAAAGGCACCAAACATTCCCAAGATATGGTACCGTTGTTGTTTCTGTCACCCAACGAGTTTAATTCCTGCGAATTAACGAGTTTTAATTCCTTGGGGAATAGAAAAGACAAAAGAAGCAGCATAAAGAATTGATGATATAAATATCATTACCTTTTTTTTTGATTCGTAGTACCCTTTGCAATCTGGAAATCTTTTATGAAAGCGCTGGAAAAATGCATCTTTACATAAATTTTGCACATGATATCAGAAGTTAAAAAAAGTCTGTTAGTAAATTGTAATTAAGAGCTTTAGCATTCAAAATCGATGCTGAACCCATCTCAAAGGATTGGATTTTTAAAAATTTCAACCGAGTCTGAAAGGCCAGGTGGTATTTAAGTGAGGGAAGAGGAACTTGGAATGGTGGGTATAAAGAACATCCCACTTTGACTTGAAGAGAGGCCCCTCTTGGGAGGATAGGAGCTAAAGAGGGAAGATGAGCAAGTCAGACTATAAAGGAACCCTCTACGTCCACAGTGGCAGGCATGCTTCAGAGGTGTAATAAATATTGAAAAAATAGAAGGACCGAAACTTCATCCTTTGGCCATTAAAGAGACGTTGATGGTTCCGAAGCAGGAGAATAAGGATATTTCAGTTCTGTGAGCTTTGAGATATTTAATATTGCTGCTTGTCAGAGGTGCTGACCCACAGGTAGTTTATGCCTTATTGGCACTTCACACAAAGATGGTTCTTGCCTAATGTACACAAAGTCATATATATTAATTTTTTTTAATGTTTTTATTTATTTTTGAGACAGAGAGAGGCAGAGCATGAGCAGGGGAGGGGCAGAGAGAGAGGGAGACACAGAATCGGAAGCAGGCTCCAGGCTCAGAGCTGTCAGCACAGAGCCCAACGACAGCACAGAGCCCGACACGGGGCTCGAACTCACAGACTGTGAGATCATGACCCGAGCCGAAGCCGGACGCTTAACCGACTGAGCCACCCAGGCACCCCAAAGTTATATATATTAAATATGTGTTCAGGAAACTCAACAGTAGCTGCAATTTTACCAGAAGGGTTAACTTGAAGGCCATCAGGCTACTGAAGTTTTATGACCCCCTTGAAATTCAGCATATTCATTTGTAGTGTGGGTGAATGTGAATATGTGTTTTCTGGTGAGAGAAACCTTAACTTCCAAAAATTTTCAAAGATCTCCACAGGAAAAAAAATCGTTGTTTTATATCATATTTTCAAATTTTGCCTCCCCCAGAAGGAAATACATTTTGCACCATAGCTCAGCACACTCAGAGATTAAACTGAAATCAAGTCTTCCTGAGACCATTGTTACCCTGACTATATCTGATGCACTGTTTTCTATTTAACTTAAAGTCTGACCTACTAAATTAATTTCCCCATCCATAAGTGGCTCACAACACAAAGTGTGCTTTGGATGACAGCAGCCTAACATTCAGTTGATGGTAGTGGGGCTGGTGAGGAAAGAATGAACTGTTTCTGATGTAGTCAGAGAGCACACACTAAAAATTTTGAATCTGAATGGAAGAAGGATAGCACCATTCATAGTTTGCTCTCTTCTGTGGTGAAGATAAGTTGAAGTGAGATCATGGTAAATTGAAAAAAAAAATCAGGGCCAAAAATGTAAGACTGTTTTGTCTTTTGTATGTTAATTAGCTCTAGAGAAGTAAAGACCACATCCTCAAGCTTCTTGCTTTGTCCCTTGGGCTGGTGAACAAACCTAACCAGCAGTGCCTAACTCAGATGTCTCTTCGATAAGGTTTTTCCAGAGACTCCATCTCTAGTGCAGTGGTTCTGAGCTCCTCTTGTTCATTTATGGGCACTTTGTTCATTCAGCTAACTTTCAGGAAATACCTATTACCTTTAAAGAAACTGTTAACCATTGGTATAGATATTTTCCCTGACACTGACGTTTTACAACCTTTTGAAGTAGATTGTATTGAATCTATTTCATTTGTGAGGAAACTGAGCCTCACAGTGACTGACATTTAGTAATGCATTTAATAAATAGTAATAATGGGATTGAAGCTCTGATTTATTGATTTGTGGTGTAGGACACTATTACCTATATAAACTTCCTCCTTCTCTTTGTTTTTCTCTTTATCACTTCTTCCTAGTTCGCTTCATAGCATTTAGTTGATGATAATTTTTTAAAATCTGTTTTCCCCCAAAAATATAAGCTCTGTGGGGCAGAGATCTTTTCAGTCTTGTTCACTGTTGAGTCCCAAAGTCTCATAGTGCCTGGTAAATGTGTTTCAGTAAATACTTTCTGAAGTTAGATGTGAATACTGGGCACTGTTAAATACTAGAGGTTCACTGAAAAAATTAGTCCATTGAAAGCTACCATTTTTCTTTTTTTTTTTTTAAGTTTATTTATTTATTCTGAGAGAGAGTGGGGAGAGTCAGATAGAGAATCCCAAGGAGTCTCTGCACTGTCAACATGGAGCCCAATGTGGGACTCGAACTCATGAACGCTTGAGATCATGACCTGAGCCAAAATCAAGGGAAACTACGGTTCTTTTCCTTAGAAGTCTATTAGAGATGGGTTGTCTATGCAAGTAAGGACAGGGTGCTGTAGAAGGTAAATAGGCACAAGATACGATGAGCTAAAAATGAGAGAATGCTTACTTCTGATTACAACCATAGATACCCATTCAAAAAGCAGAAGAAAATAAGTGGCCTATAAATCTCACCTAAACATATGAGAATGTTTCTTTTTAGTCCTTGTGTGTTTTTGCATAGTTAAAATCAGTTGTAAATAAAATTTTGTTTCTTACGTAAATGCTTAATGTTTATTTTTGATAGAGACAGAGAGAGCAGGGGAGGGGCAGAGAGAGAGGAAGACACAGAATCCAACGCAGGTTCCAGGCTCTGAGGTGTCAGCACACAGCCCAATGTGGGGTCAAACTCACAAACCGTGAGATCATGACCTGAGCTGAAGTCGGCCATTTAAACTGACTGAGCCACCCAGGCACCACACATCCAACTGTTGATTCATATCACAGTTTGTGGACTCCATGCTGATAGTGCAGAGCCTGCTTGGGATTCTCTCTCCGTCTCTTTGTGTCCCTCCCTTGCTCACTTTCGTTCTATCAAAAATAAATAAATAAACTTTAAAAAATTGTTTAAAAAAATAAGTCTGGGAATAAAATCTGGACTGGTAATCCAAAACTAATTTGATTCTTTTCAGAACTCTGTCAGTAGTCTCTCATCAGAAAGATTCTGTTTATCAGTACATCAGGGTAACCGGTAACTCCTGTTATCTTTTTGTTTCATTAGTCTAACAGCCTCCAGTCCTGAAGACTCCAGGCCTCACGTTTTTAATATTAAGGATTCAAAGGCTGCCCTGCCCTCACTCCTTATGCCTTTTTACCAGCTTAACACAAACAAAAAAAAATTGGGGATGTTGGGAAAAAATTCAACAAAAATTTTATGAATTCTCTAGAAACTCTGGAGATTGTTTAAAACAATATGGCTGTAGGGGCGTTTGGGTGGCTTAGTTAAGCATCCAGCTTCAGCTCAGGTCATGATCTTCACGGTTTATGGGTTTGAGCCCCACATCTGACTTTGTACTGATAGCTCAGAACCTGGAGCCTTCTTGGGATTCTGTGTCTCCCTCTCTCTTTGCCTCTCCCCCACTCATGCTCTCTCTCTCAAAAGTGAATAAACTTAAAAACATTTTTTTAAGATTGAAAAAAAGAAATGGCTGTAAAACTAAATTTGTCTTTTACTAAAGAACTCACAGAGCAAGAAATTAGAAGAACTTTAATTTGGAAGTAGCCAAAAGGAAAACTTTTGACAGTATGTTATTTGAGTAAGCATTCTTTCTCCTTTTGGGGATTTATCCAACTGACAACAGAAAATTGGAGTCAATGCTGAATTAAATGTTTTGAGTAGTGTAGTGTTCAGTGGACTTCTGGTTGAAGAATTCTGTGTGTCTGTAGTAGAAACAAATTGAGGTGGTTGCCTGGCTCATGGTGATTTTATCAGGAGCCATGTCTATGCTAGTCTTTATTTTATTTATTTATTTAGTATTTATTTCTTGGGAAACGGGGACAGAGTGCAAGGAGGAAGGAGCAGAGAGAGAGGGAGACACAGAATCGGAAGCAGGCTCCAGGCTCTGAGCTGTCAGCACAGAGCCTGACACGGGCTTGAACCCACGAAGTACGGGATCATGACCTGGGCCGAAGTCAGACACCTAACCGACTGAGCCACCCAGGCACCCCAACTAGTCTTCATCTTTTGATAACTAGACCTTCCAAAAGTAGAAGCTGCCAATGCTAGAATCATATTAGCCTTCCTTTCCTTCTTCCTGGCCCGCCTACAGTGATTAATTCCAGAGATAAGCACATAACCTAAGCTGGCCCAATCAGAATCTATTACCAGCATTTTAAAATTGAAATTAGAGAAGACTACTTTTACTTTCCTGGTGCTTTACTACAAAGTAGAAAATAAGAAGCCACATAGGGAGAATAAGGACAGCAATAAGGGGAAAAAAAAAAAATAGAGATAAGGAGATTCCTGACAGCATCGGAAAACTAACTCCAGTTTTTCCCAAGGTCAGCTCCACTTGGATCCTAGCAGTGTCTATCCTGTTCCCCACCCCCCCAGCCATTTCCTTTTTGCTTAAACTAGCAGTAGTTGAGCTTTTATCACAACCAGAGTGACTAATACATTGTCATAAATCCTTGCTTTGATGCTAAATAACTGTTTCATTCTTACTAATTTTCATCATTTCCCCCTTGCTAATACTTTTGTTTATCAGAGTGAATAAAATACTAACCTCTGGGAATCTCTGAATTTTAGTAAAACTTAATACACTTGGATATGATTTGTAATTATGTAATTAATTTAGATAGTCTGCATCCTTTTTGTAAATGGTGGAAAAAAAATTTTGATCAACAAGATTGTAGGATGTACGTGAATTATTTCATGGATTTATTTGCATATAAAGATGTATTATATTAGTGGATAGTTTAATGAGAGAAGTAAGTAATAAGGAAAATGGGATTATGGATTTGACTTTATATCCTGTGTCTGTGCCTTTCTAGACTTAAATCTTAACGAACCAGCTTGACAGACACCTAACAGGCTTTACAAGCAGGATAAGGTAAATAGTTTGAGATTGCAGTGGAAGATATGGTTGGTTGGAGAGGGTCCAGAGGGAAAAAGTTGTTCTTACTCCACCTTTCTGGTCAAATCTATTCCCTAAATTCCTCTCATTTGTGTTTCATTCCATACAAATTAAGGTGTATGATCACTGAGGTAAGTATTCTAAAAACTTTCCCCAAGCATTCTTTTGCAAACCAGTTTGGATTATATGGATCTATAGAACGGTAGGAGATAAGGGTTCTAGGCTACTGCAGTAATGCAGAGAGTTTATATAGAAAGAAGTAGAAAATTGATATGGTGAATCACAAATCGGAATCTACCAAATATATATGTGTGTGTATATTTTTCTGAAGAGGTTGTGTAGCTTTAGTCAGATTCTCCTAGAAGTTTTTAACTCCAAAAATTAGGAATCCCTTGCCATTTCCTGCTCTCTTCTTCTGAAACAGAAAAAAAATCCAAATATCCCTGAATTCAGTATTCAAGAATTCTGTTTCAAGAGTATCAGCATTCAAATCCTTTAACATTGTATTACCTGTAACGCTGCTAAAGGCAAAGTATACAATTAAGCATGAACCTCTACAGGCATATATACCAGGCATATATGTGTATCACATATACCCTCATAGTCTTTGGTCTTTTTGGCTAAAATAATAGTTGATTTAGTGGCACCTGGGTGGCTCAGTCGGTTGAGTGTCCGACTCTTGATTTTGGCTCCAGTCATGATATCATGGTAAGTTTTCATTATGAATTAGCTTCTTTGGGTCTGATGTGCCGATAATGCTGCCTGATTTTAGGATTTCTAGACAAGATTCCTTTAAACTGTTTGGCTTTTTTTTTTTTTTTTTTCCTACTTACAATTCATTTTTTTGTGGTAATACTTAAAATTTGAAAGGAATACACACTGGGGTGCCTGGGTGGGTTCAGTCAGTTAAGTGTCTGACTCTTTGATTTCCGCTCTGGTCATGATCTCACAGTCCTGAGATTGAGCCCTGCTCAGTGCAGCGCATGGAGCCCGCTTGAGATTCTCTCTCTCCCTCTCCCACTTCCCCTTCCCCACTTGTGTTAGCACACATGCTTGCTCTCTCACTCAAATAATAATAATAATAAGTAAAACTTAAAAAGAACAGACACTTACTCACTGAAAAGTCTGCATTCCATCCCTGTTCCCAAACTTCCAGTTCTCCCTGGAGATAGTCACTATAAACATTTTCTTTTGTGTTCTTTCAGCTAGTTTTTCCTCTCTCTAGGTATCATTTTAATATATTTTTTTAATGTTTGTTTATTTTTAAGAGAAAAAGACACAACGCAAGCAGGGAAGGGGCAGAGACAGACAGACAGACAGACACAGAATCTGAATCAGGCTCCAGGCTCCAAGCTGTCAGCATAGAGCCCGATGCTGGGCTCGGACCCACCAACTTTGAGATCATGGCCTGAGCTGAAGTCAGGTGGTTAACTGACTGAGCCACCAGGCGCCCCTCTAGGTGTCATTTTAAAGCTTTCCTTACATATAGCATGCACATTTCTTGTTAGATTTGTGTCTAAGTGTTATGGGCTGGATTGTCTCCCCCCAAAATTGATATTGAAGTCCTGCCCCCAAGACCTCAGAATGTGACCATATTTGGCCATGAGGCCTTTGTAATTGAGTTAGAATGAGGTCATTAGGGTCGGCCCTAATCCAATATGAGTGTTGTCCCTATTAAAAGAGATTACAACACAGGCACAAACAAAAGGAAGACTTGTGAAGAGACAGAGAAGACAAGGAGAGAGGTCTCAGAAAAAATCAACTCTACTGACAGCTTGTCTCAGATGTCTAGCCTCCAGAATTGTGAGAAAATTAATTTTTGTTGTTTGAACCACCCAGCCAAAATTAGCCCTGTTAGTCTTGGTTAAGTCAGCCCTAGCAAACCAGTGCAGATTTTGGTACTGGGAAGTGAAGTACTGCTATAAACAAATACCTAAAAATTTGGAACTGGAAAATGGGTAGAGGCTGGAAGAGTTTTGAGATGCATGCTAGAAAAAGCCTAGATTGCTTTGAAGAGATCATTGGTAGAAATACGAATATCAAAGGCAATTTTGGTGAGGGTTCAGAAAGAAAAGAGAACTATAGAAAAAGCTGCTATCATCTTAGAGATACACATATAGTTTCATAAATAGAATGTTGATAGAAATAGTAGACATTAACAATGCTTCTGGTGAGGGCTCAGAAATGAGGAACATGTTACAGTTTTGGTAACTAGAGGAAAATGAACCTTATGATGAAAGGCAAAGAACTTGTCCTTGTGTTCCAGCGTTCTGTGGAAAGCAGAACTTGTAAGCTATTTATCTGTGGAGATTTCTAAGCAAAGTGTTAGAGACATGGCCATTTCTCCTTGCTGCGTACAGTAAAATGTGAGAGGAAAGAGGTAAATTGAAGAAAGAATTGTTTAGAAAAATGGAATCGGGACTTAAAGATTTGAAAAATAACCTATCCATATTGCAAAAAAAGAGAAAGTGTGTTCTTAAGAGACTCTCTTGGGTATGACTGGACAACCAACAATTTGCTAAAGAGAATTAGGGACATGTGATTTATGGATCCAGGCAGCCATCTCAACAGAAGCCAGGAATAGAGATGGGGTTATTCGGGAGAGATCTGTATAGGACTCTTATATCTGATGGCCTAAAGCCCCATGAGTTGCAAGCAAGGCAACAAGATTTCTGAGAATTTTATATCAGCAGAAACGTTGCCAGCTTGGACCGAGGGGGACATATATGGGATGAAATGAAGAAAAGCTGTCGAACTTGTGGGATTCTCCTGGATGGGCCAGTAGAGCTATTCAGTTTTGAACATAAGTTATCCTTCAGGGAAAAGGAAGGAAGACCTCAAAGATGGGTCAGAGGTCGTCAGGGCTGTCACTGCTACTCTGGCCCCAGAGGACACAAACCTGAGGAGCAGCTCTGTTTCCTCAGTTGGTCCCATAATGGTTGAAGCCACTGCTTTTCAATCTAGTAAGAGATGGTTGAATAATGAAGCTAAATATCAAATACTGCTTTTGGCACAACTAATTGAAACATTTAAAATTTTTAAAGTAATTGAAAGAAAAAATTCAGATAATTTGGCAATTAATGTTATTTATAATTGTAGACTATTAGTGAATTTATGACAGACATTATATAATGTGATAAAGTCAGAAATGATTTTTGTGTTCTTATCTACTGATACAGAAAAACAAAAATCAGAGTCAACCCACTGATCTTTCAGGCTCTCAGATCCATTTGGAGAAAGTTTTACATTAAATTCAAATTAACCTTAATATATAAGAAACTTCCACTAATGAATAACAGTTACAAGATTCTAGAGAAATCTTCTTTCCTTTTGAACGAATGCCAGTTTTTACAATGTATTGGTAAAAAGAGTATGTTAAGTGGTTACCATGATGTATTTGTTTACAGATAGGGTTACCCTTATTTAAATTAATAAACTCCTGATCTGTAGAGTTGTCCTGGTTAGGCTTCAGTATCTTTGAAAAGTGAAATTGTTTGGTATTGAATCCTTTTTTTTTTTTTTTTTTTTTTTTTTTTTTTACATTTGTTATTTTGAGAGAGAGAATGTGCATGTGCGAGCAAACAGGTAAGGGACAGAGAGGAATCCCCAAGCAGGCTCCACACTGTCAGCGCAGAGCCCAATTCAGTTCTCAATCTCATGAATCATGAGATCATGACCTGAGCTGAGAATGAAGAGTTGGACACTTAACCCAGTCACCCTGAATGATTTTTCTAAGTAGATATTTTCAAAATATATAAAAACAGAGAATACTGTTATGAACCCCTGTATAAACAACACTTTTCAGCAACTGTCAGTTCATGGCCAACCTTGTTTTGTTTATTCCCTCCTACCACCACCCACCCCAACTGGATTATTTTTGAAGCAGATCTTAGCTATCATGTGATTTCATTTGTTTGGGAGGGTTGCGTTTTTAGTTTATTTTTTTGAGAGAGAGAACCACACGCCAAGGAGGGGCAGAGAATCTTAAGGGGCTTGATCTCATGACTGTGAGATCATGACCTGAACGGAAATCAAGAGTCTTTGATGCTTAACCGACTGAGCTACCCAGGCACCAGCATGTGATTTCATTTGTAAATTCTTCAGTAAATATGTTTTATTTTGTGAAAAGTGTCTTTTTATCTTGGCAGGACATTCTGGCAGTTAGAACATGGCAACCATAGAAGAAATTGCACATCAAATTATTGAACAACAAATGGGAGAGGTATGTTTGATTTACAGTTCATTTGCTGATCCATCAACCTATTTACATCAAATGTATATGCTAGGTTCTGGAGGTACAGAGATAAAAGATACCCTCAACATTAAGATATTTTTAAATCTAGTAAGACATAGTTGAATCATCTGACAGTCACAATACAGTGGTAAGGGCTGTAATAGATTATTGTATACGGTGTTATGGGAGCACAGAAGAAAAACAGCTAATGAAGAGTCACAGAGGGTTGTGGAGATCTGGTCATGGAATATTTTTGGAGGTACAGAATCTGAGGCCAGTCTTAATGGACCAGTGGGAGGAGATCCATGTCAAATAACAGATCTTATGCCCTATTTCTTAGGAAGAGGTACCATAACCCAGAGGTTTTCAAAGTATCATCTAGGGATTCTTTCAGAGAGTCAGCAAGGTCGAAACTGTTTTCATAATAATACTGGAACATTAGTTACCTTTTCTTCCCCAGAGGCTACATGACATGTGATGATATTGTATGATGAAACATGTCAACATATAAAAGATGTATATAAATCAGTGGACCAGTGTGTGATGTTACAAAATTACTGATAAGTAAAGGATCCATTCAAATTGCAGGATAGACCAATAGATCTTAATACAGTTTCTTGGGGAGCTTGGGTGGCTCAGTTGGTTGAGCGTCTGATTTGAGCTCAGGTCACGATCCCAGGGTTGTGTGATTGAGCCTTGCATCAGGCTCAGCACTGAGTGTGGAGCCTGCTTAAGATATTCTCTCTCTCTCTCTCTCTCTCTCACCCTCACCCTCACCCACCCTCTCCCTCCCTCCCCCTCCCTCCCTCTACCCCATACTTTCTGTCTCTCTTGTGTTCTTTCTCTGTCTCTCGCTCTTAAAAAAAAAAATTTTTTTTTCTTTGTTTTATTATTTATTATTGAGAGTGAGAGAGACAGAGCACAAGCAGGGGAGGGGCAGAGAGAGAGGGAGACACAGAATCTGAAGTGGGCTCCAGGCTCTGAGCTGTCAGCACAGAGCCCAATGCGGGACTGGAACTCACGAACAGCGAGATCATGACCTGAGCCAAAGTCGGCCACTTAACGGACTGAGCCACCCAAGCACCCCCCAAAAAAAGTTTTTTTAAGGAAATTGCAAAAAGTATTAGGGAAGATGGAGACTAGACTTGGTGTAAATAATCTATGTGTAAAATAAAATTAACAATGGTGAAAAGTATACCCAGGAAAATAGGACATGCTAGAAATAATGGTCAACAAAGAAAACTTGAGTTGGCAGCAGCTATAGTCAGTACAATCTGCCCTAGACAAAAACTGATTAGTAATTCAGCATTTTGTTGTAAATTTTGCATAGAAAAGAATCTTGATGAAAATAATTTCAGGGAAATGGAGAAAAAGTTGGAAACAAACCAAATTTGCCATTTTAAATTTGAATCAAGGGATTAAATTGCCTTAATGAGTTTACTCTGTAAAATATTTGCTCAACAACCAAAGCCCTCAACACTGGCTAGTTCTCTTTAGTCATGAACTTGCACTTCTCCAGACTCCTCCAACTAAGTGGATGGCATTTCTGTCCTCTCATGTGCTCAGACCAAAATTTGATAGTCATCCTTTACTCTTCTCTCCTCATATTCCACATCCAGGCAGTTGGCATATCCTGTCACATTTCCCTTCATAAAATATCCCAAATCCAATTATTTTTCTCCTCTGGCATGGCTGCTACCCTGTTCCCCACCAGCATCTCTGCCCATATATAATTCCCAGATATTGCCAGTGTCTGAGTATTCTTCTCTTCAACATTCACAGGCTAGTCTACACACTAAATCTAGAACACCCTCTTTGAAAAAGATCTTGCCACTCTGCTCTCTGACCTTCCAGAGGAAGGTGGATCTCCATTTCACACAGGAGGAGATCCAGACTTTGTAGTCCCTGTGTAGCCCTATACCATCTGGCTCCTGCTGTCTCTCAGATCCTGTCTTTTACCATAATCCTTTCTGCCACTCTTTGACTCACATAGTTCTCTTGTAGTGCCTCTTGCCTCAGACACACTCCTCCTGCCCCACAGCCTTCTTTCATGTTTCTTTTTCTCTACCTGGGATGCATTACCCCTAGCTAGTCCTAAGCTTTGGTCTGTTACTGCACTTAAGTCTGTGCAAAAATGTCATCTCCTCATGGCTTTTATTCTATCAGTGACTCTCACCATCTCTACCCTGTTTTATCTATTCTTTATAGCACTTAATACCGTCTGACAACAGTATTTGCTTGTTTTTTATCTGCCTTTCCTCACTAAAATAAAAGCTTGATGAGAAAAAAGGTTTTGTTTTATTTATTGCTGTATTCCAGGACCAGAACAAATAGTGCTTGGCAAATAGAAGGCACCCAATATAGGTTTGTGTAAATGGAAGGTGGGTGGGAAGGAGAAGGAAGGAACGAATCAGAATAGTGATTGTACCTTCATTTGCACATTTGTTTTTCTATAGGATAGGATTTTGTGGGAGTGGAATTGCTAGTTTAAAAGGTGTGTGTCTATGTGTAATGTATTGAATATATAAGTAATGTTATACTTTTTTAACTTTGTCCGAAGGTAGGAGAAAATTGTGTCCTTAGAGTTTAAAAAAAAAAAAAAAAAAGATTAAGTCGAATCGATTACTGATATGACATGGTTGTGTTAGATTGTTACCGAGCAGCAAACTGGCCAGAAAATCCAGATCGTGACAGCACTTGATCATAATACACAAGGGAAGCAGTTCATTCTGACAAATCATGATGGCTCTACTCCAAGCAAAGTCATTCTGGCCAGGCAAGATTCCACTCCAGGGAAAGTATTCCTCACTACTCCAGATGCAGCAGGTGTTAATCAGTTATTTTTTACAACTCCTGATCTGTCTGCACAACATCTCCAGGTAAATAACTTTACAGTGTCTTCATCACACTTGAAAGAATTAAAAGCATGTCATAAGTGTAAGTCCTGGTGTTAAGACTTTATATCCTGCATGGTCCATAGAAAAAAAAAATCTTGCATAAAATTACGTCTGTGGTGACTGCCCTCTCCTATATGCCACTGTACTTTTCCTCACACACCCTCCCTTCCGTGTATTTTGGAGGGCTCTTACATACAGCAAGATTCACTCTGGCTAGTTTGTCCAGGGAGGGGTTTAATAAAGGATATGGAGAACTCATAGAATTGTCAGGAAGGCTGAAGAAACAGCTCTAGGTCAGTTTCCGAGAAAAACCACTTGGATGTGCTGCAGAACTGGCTTCTAAGAGACTTGCTGCTTCTGCTCGGTTAGGAAACTGCCAAATCAAGAGCCTGTTCTGTGGTAGCAGCATTTCCCAGGAGCACACTGCCTAGGCCTCAAACAAGCTGCCAGATCAAGAAGGTGGTTTTATGGCTGCAGCTTTGTCACTGTGCCTCCTTGGTTGTCATCTATGTCTTCCTTGATGTAACAGGTGGTTTACCCTCATGGTCTGCTTTAACACTGGAAGTCAGTCAGTAGTCTAGATTAACTTCACATCATTTTAATTTTTGCAAGTTATGCACTGTTTTTCAAAGAGCCAGTTAAGGCTTATACACAATGCATACCCGTGGTTACATAGATGTTTTCACTGCTGGTTGCTATGATTGAATACAAATTCAGCAACCCCCTAAGTTTGCCTTTGGAGACTTTTTGGTGGAGTACCCACTTAAAATTGAATTCTATGTTTTGTGCTGAAAACCTGATCAAGGAAAGTTCCTTTTAGGATTGAGAAACTAATTCATAAATACAAAATTTTGCCTGATTCTATTATTCTTCTGATTATATCATCTGTATTATTTTTAGGAATGGCTAAGGTAAAAAATAGATGGGATTTACAAGAAGTTATTTTATCAACAAGACAGAAGTCCCAAAAAGTTTATAACATTATGAATACCTTTTTTTTTTCCTTATTAACAGATTTGATTTTTTACAAGTTTTATAGTTAACAGTTTTGTTTTGTTTTGTTTTGTTTTTTTTAAGAGAACACAAGCAGGGAGGGACAGAGGGAGAGAGAGAATCCTAAGCAGGCTCCGTGCTGGGTATAGGGCTCCATCTCACAACTGTAAGATCATGACCTGAGCTGAAATCAAGAGTTGGATGCTTAACCAACTGAGCCACCCAGACTCCCCAATAGTTAAAGAAATATCAGGAAGTACAGGGTTCTCTTATAACCTCTCAACACACAATTTCTCCTATTAACATTTTATATTAATATGATACCTTTATTTTGATAATGAACTAATTTTGATAATTAACTAAAATCCATAAATGTTTTTAGCTTTCCCTAATTTTTACCTAATATTCTTTTTGATTCCAGGGTACCATATTACATTTAATCATCATGTCTCCTTAGATTACTGTTAGCAGTAACAGTTTCTCAAACTTTTCTTGTATTTGATGACCTTGACAGTTTTGAGGTATACTGTTCAGGTATATTATAGGTGACCCTGCTATGGGACTTCGACATCTCATGGTTAGACTGGGCTTGTTGGTTTGGGTAAGGAGGATCACAGAGTGCCATTTTCATCACATTGTATCAAGTGTACTTAGTATCATCATGTTTGATAACTGGTGACACTGATCTTGACCACCTGGCTGAAGCAGTGTGTGTCACTTTTCTCCACTATAAAGTTACTCTTAAAATAAAAGAAAAATTCTGTTTCCAGAAGAAAAGATAATATTGGTACTTTGCTTACTTTATGGAGCACTTCTCAGGGCAAAGAAAGAGAAACAGGTATAGGATAGAATTCCCCTGGGCCAAAAAGATTGGATTTCTGATCTAGTGTCCCTTAATCTCTCAATATTTCTTCTACCCATAAGAATAATAGAGGATAAAAGATTAACACCATTTGCTGTAGATGTGCTATTAAGGAAAGGAGTGATACTTTTCATAGATGTTTTCAAGGGACAGCTAGTACCAGAAGGTTTTTTCTTACGTTTCTGTTGAAGACTAATTTTTATAGTGATATAAGAAGGAATAATGCCAGGGCACTTGAGTGGCCCAGTTAGTTAAGCATCCGACTTTGGCTCAGGTCACAATCTCGTGGTTTGTGAGTTTGAGCCCTACATGGGGCTCTCTGCTGTCAGTGCCCAGCCTGCTTTGAATCCTCTGTCTGCCTCTCTCTCTGCCCCTCCCCCACTCATTCTCTCTCTCTCTCTCTCTCTCTCTCTCTCTCTCTCTCAAAAATAAACATTAAAGAAAATTTTTTTTAAAAGAATGATGCCACTATCATAGGGAATGCCCTATCACATTTTTGGGATTAAATTAATTCATTCACATTCCAAAAGATTGAAAGAAAATGATGAAAATATTAGAAAATAAATCTAAAAGAAGAGACTAGTGTATTTCTTTGCCAGCATCATAGTAGCTATACCTAGTGATATATAGCCCTTTATATAATTTAAGGAGCGTTTGTAATTTGCCCAAGGCTTCCCCGCTCAGTCTCACTGACCTTCTACCATTTACCAGACTCCACAACCCATGCTGTCCACCACTCCACCTAATCCTAGACAACTCATTGATGAAAATTTTATATTTCGTAGATCAATCATATTTCCATAATTATAAGTTAAATACTTTAACAAAAACTTTAACCCCTTTTCCATTTAAGAGTTCAGCAGCACCAGGGTGGCTCAGTTGGTTAAGCATCTGACTCATGATATTGGCTCAGGTCATAATCTCAGGGTTCACGGGATCAAGCTCCACATCCGGCTCTGTGCTGAGAGCATGGAATCTCCTTGGGATTCTTTCTGCCCCTTTCTCTTTCTCTCTCTCAAAATAAATATTTATTTATTAAAAATCAGTTATCTTTTTTATGCTATTATAGCTTATTTTAGTCATGTGGGAAATTTTTGAGCTGTTCAAAGACAGATGTCATGATGGGGCTGATAGCTTCTGCAATCATTTGATGTGTTGAATGAATAATAAGTGCTTAATGGGTAAGATACGTTAAATACTCATGCATTTATTTGTGTGTTTAATAGTCTGTTAAATTAGCGTGTTATAGAGTAAATTTAAAAGGTATTCTTCCTATCTTTGTGTGTAATAACATTGATATTTTTACTTAAAGAAAAATAAGAATAGTTTAATTGATATATATGTATAATAGAGTTCAAAGTTTCAGAATAACTTGAAAGAAAGCAATAATTAAGACTGAATATTCTTCTACTTTTTACTTACAAGCATTATTAACACACTATTGTTTTGTTTTTTGTTTGGGGGGGGTTTCTTTAGCTCTTAACAGATAATTCTTCTCCAGACCAAGGACCAAATAAGGTTTTTGATCTTTGCGTAGTATGTGGAGACAAAGCATCAGGTAACATTTAAAAATAACCTATATATATTGTGTTGTAACTACCACACTACCACGTTTCTTCTTCTGAAAGTAAAAAGAGCATGTCAGTTGTTTTGTTTTTTTTTTTAATGTTTACTATTGAGAGAGAGAGAGACGGAGCTGAGCAGGGGAGGGGCAGAGAGAGAGGGAGACACAGAACCTTACTTAGCAGGCTCCAGGCTTTGAGCTGTCAGCACAGAGCCTGATGTGGGCGTTGAACCCACTAATGGAGAGATCATGACCTGCACTGAAGTCAGACACTTAACAGACTGAGTCACGCAGGCGCCCCAAGAGGATGTCATTGTTATGGTCCATATTTGAAGCCTATGAAATGTAACCAATTTTATCCCCAAGTTTTTTATTCACCTAAGGTTTTGTTTTCACTTGAATGCAGTTTGACTTGGTCTTGCAATGACATAAAATGCATATTTTGAAGAATTAGGAAAAGCAGTTTTTCCTTTAAAATGTAAACTGAATGAATAAGTGGAATTTTTTTTAAATATAAAACCGGTTTGTCAAAGGAATTGCTTAAAAATGAGTTGTGGTCCTTAATAATATAAATGTTAAGTTGTTAACTTACCTGTTGAGTCCTGTTGCTAATCCAGGGATAGAGAGTAACTTGAATTACTAAGATGAAAAATTTCTGGTTACCCTTTATTTAATTTTGTGCACAGCTGAGCGGACATTTCTCCAAGTCTAATAT
Source organism: Panthera uncia (assembly GCF_023721935.1). NCBI lineage: Eukaryota > Metazoa > Chordata > Mammalia > Carnivora > Felidae > Panthera > Panthera uncia. The sequence continues at coordinate 113,616,957 of NC_064809.1, read as the reverse complement.
CAGGGTTATGTCATTGTAGTTATGTTTATTGCTACTTTATGCTAGGAAAGCACCCATGTGCCAGTGGGATATACTTTAAGGGCCTCGTTTGTTTTTTGTAATCTTTGATCTTTTCCATAGTGTCATTACAAAAGTTTCCACTACAGCTTTTCCCAAGAGTATGTTCAATTTAATAAATGTTGTGCCAGGGGCGCCTGGGTAGCTCCGTCGGTTGAGCATCCGACTTTGGCTTAGGTCATGATCTCGCTGTCTGTGAGTTCGAGCCCATCGGGCTCTGTGTTGACAGCTCAGAGGCTAGAGCCTGTTTCAGATTCTGTGTCTCCCTCTCTCTCTGCCCCTCCCCCACTCATGCTCCCTCGCTCTCTCGCTCTCTCTCTCTCTGCAAAAATAAATAAACTTTAAATAAATAAATAAATGTTGTGCCAAAGAAATCGTTTATAAAATGGTAGGTTAATCAAAGTATAACATTTCTCCAGAAATTTAAAGAGTGGAACCCACAATGAGAAGAGATTAGCTCAAATACTAATTAGTGTGCTTGTTTTAGAGCATAGTTCTCAGAATAAAATATCCTTATGTAATATATGAGAATTATAATTTGTAAGTGATCTCAGAAGTGAAAATAGTTTTTACATATCATGGTGTTATGGATGGTTTTGCTTCTTTTCTTTGCGAAATTTTCCATACTGTTGTTAAGGTTACTTACAAAATAAAAATTCATAGGGCATATGGGTGGCTCAGTCAGTTAAGCATCTGACTCTTGATTTCAGCTCAGGTCATGATCTCACGGTTTGTGGGTTCAAGCCCCACATCAGCCACACTGTCAGTGCGGAGCCTGCTTGGGTTTCTTTCTCTCCCTCTCTCTCTCTGCCTTTACCCCACTCATGCTCTCTTTTCTCTCTCTCTCAAAATAAATAAACTTTAAAAAATACCAAAATTAAAAATTCATACTGGTTAATATATTTATCAAAGAATATGGTGGTTTCATTCTCTTTAGTAACTCCTTAAATTTTTTTTTCATGTCAGAAACTCAAAAATCTGTCTCATCACATATATTGTTACTTAAAGGGAAGAAATGGGCTTACTTCCATTTCTGTTCTAAAATATGTGACTTTTGTGTTTTCTTAAACATCTTGTTTCTAGGGCGTCATTATGGAGCAGTAACCTGTGAAGGCTGCAAAGGATTTTTTAAAAGAAGCATCCGAAAAAATTTAGTTTATTCGTGTCGAGGATCAAAGGACTGTATTATTAATAAACACCATCGAAATCGCTGTCAATACTGCAGGTTACAGAGATGTATTGCGTTTGGAATGAGACAAGACTGTATGTATTAGCTTTAAAGGAGAGAATAATTTTAAGGATTCAGGCAAACTAGAAGTATGTCAAAATTAACACAGTATGTCAAATATATGTGCTTTTTCATTTACAGTTTCCCAACTAACAACATAGAAATGTGTACATATGCATGTAATATTTATTCGTTCAACAGATGTTGAGTTCCTATCCGCTTTGCATGTATGTATGTATGTACGTTTGAATACGGTTTTTTTTAAAAAAAAAGCACAACTAACTAGATACCAGTCTAGCTTTTGATTAAACTCCTAAAATGATAAACAGGATAGCTGATATTGATTGAGCTCTTACCATGCCTAACTCTGTGTATAACATATGAGTTAACTTATTTATTCTCATAGCAGAACGTACGTATTCTCTGCAGTACGTACAACTGTTACACATTTTACATTTGATCAGAGTAAACAGATTTAATAACTTGCCCAAGGTCACACAACTAATAAGTGGCAAAACTTGGATCTGAATCTTGGCAGTTTTTTCCCTCAGAAAATATACATTTAACAACTACATTATACTGTCTCTTAAGTGTTATGAAATAAAATTCCTATAAATAAGTGAAATGTATTACCTATATTTTATAAATTAAGATTAAACACTTGAATTAGTTCTCAAAAATCTCCCTGCCCTTAACTAAAATAAGATTTAATTTTAGTCTTTTGTGGCTCTCTATTAGTCTTGTTTTTAATTAAATATTTTTAACTCTCATATAGATAGGTGAGAGACTCCTGACTTTAGTTTTACCTTCTTGACAGTGAGCTTTTAAAAAATAAGAGTTTCTCTACATTTCTACCACAGCTACATCAGGAAGAGAAAAGAGAATGAGAGATGCAAATTACTATTCTGAAGCAACTTTGTTGGGCTTGGAAAGAATTTCTAAAGATTATGATTGTCTTTAGAGTTCAGTTATGGTAACTGTCTCCCATGAGCAGAATTGCTGACCGAAAGGTTACATTTAAAATTGCCTATAGGGGCGCCTGGGTGGCGCAGTCGGTTAAGCGTCCGACTTCAGCCAGGTCACGATCTCGCGGTCCGTGAGTTCGAGCCCCGCGTCAGGCTCTGGGCTGATGGCTCGGAGCCTGGAGCCTGTTTCCGATTCTGTGTCTCCCTCTCTCTCTGCCCCTCCCCCGTTCATGCTCTGTCTCTCTCTGTCCCAAAAATAAATTAAAAACGTTGAAAAAAAAAAATTAAAATTGCCTATAAATTCTGCATTGTGATGTAATAGTTTAATGCATTTTTGTAGCTGTTCAGTGTGAAAGAAAACCCATTGAAGTATCTCGAGAAAAATCTTCCAACTGTGCCGCTTCAACAGAAAAAATCTACATCCGAAAAGACCTTCGAAGCCCATTAGCTGCAACTCCAACTTTTGTAACAGATAGTGAAACTGCAAGGTATAGTAAAAAAAAAAAAACAAAAACAAAACCACACACACAAACAACCACATTAAGTAGCTGGTCATTTGTTTTTCTTCCCAGTGAAACTAAGGCTAAAATTTATACTTGTTTGTTACAGGTCAGCAGGACTGTTAGATTCAGGAATGTTTGTGAATATTCACCAGTCTGGAATAAAAACTGAGTCAACTGTGCTGATGACACCAGATAAGGTGTGTGTAGTGCAATTAATTTAAAGCTTAAATTTTTTTTAAGCTTTTAATATTTTTTCCTTTTCTTAATTTCCATTAATTTGGTCAGTTGATCTGGTCTTAAATATTCCCTATTACAAATTGTTGTTTTTTTTTTTTACATAAATTATCAACTATTTGATAGTGTCAAATGACAAAACTAAAACAATTTAGGAACAAGTTTGATGCCTTTATTCAAGGCAAAAGAATCCATAGATCAGCAGAGCACAGTGCCTCATAAACAGTGGAGCACTCTTGCCAAGGGATTTTGGGCAAGAGTGAGTTTTACAGAGCATTAGAAGCAGAATGTGGAAATGGCCTTATTGCCTAGGAAGTTGAAGGTTTCCTACTAAGGCTAGTGGGTCTTGTTTTCTAGGGTGAGGAGAGCTAACTTGGCAGAGTTGCAAGATCGTGATTGGTGTATGTTAGGTTTCCTTGACAGGTGTTTCCTGTATGTGCATGCTGACTTGGGTTTAGATTTGTAACCAGGATGGCCTCCATTTTGTGGGTCCTCGTATACGAATAACTATCAGTAGAAATGTTCATTATTCCAGGAGGACAAGTACAGCTTCAATGTGAGAGTGACAGACAAAAGTCTTCTAGGCTTCTTTCACCTTGAAATAGAAAGCCTCAGAAGAATAATTTATATTAAGTACAAAATTCGTAATAATCCTTTTATGTTGCCCTACAGATTTTATAGTAACAAAATACTTAAAATATTTCAAGTGAAGGGAAATTTCTAGCACGCGTTATTCAAAACATTGACTTGAGTCAAGAGTAGGAATAGAAGTCCAAGAGCACTCATTATATATCTAAGTTATCTGGGTTCTCTTAGAGGTTGGGACGCCTCTTTATTGAGCAAGAGGTCTAAAGGAAAAAAAGTTTGTGTATTTAGATGGAACATGTAGAGTTTCTGTAGTGTTCAGAAACCCTTCTGAGAACAAAAATCAAAAATTTCTCCTGAAGACTCATGTCTATAAATAGATTTTAGGGAGCCTACGACTAGTATTTCTCTCAGCCTGTAATGTGATCTGGTCATCCTAATTATGGCCAGATTTATCATACATTTGTTGTTTGATACTAAAAAGTATCAAAAAAAAATTTTTTTTTAAACATTCATTTACTTTTGAGAGAGCTCAGGGCGTGAGCGCAGGAGAGGGCACGGAGAGAGGGAGACAGGACATAGCAGGCTCCAGGCTCCCTGCTGTCAGCACAGACTCCCAACACCCGGGCTCCAACCTACAAGCCAGGAGATCAGAACCTGAGCCAAAGTCAGATGCTTAACTGACTGAGCCACCTAGGGGCCCCTTTGTTATTTGATACTTTTAAGGCACTCTTCATACTTGAGCTCTAGAATCAAATTTCATCTGCCACTTAGTAGGTGCATAACCTTGGGCAAGTTATTTGACCTCTCAGTGTTTTACTTTCCTTCTTCATCTGTAAAATAGGGCCGATAGGAGTGTCGACCTTACAGGTTGGGCTTTATAGCATGTTGTTATTGAGTGGGGAGATTTGGCCTTTTACCATATATTTTGCACTTAGCCTTGTGCACATGATTCAAGCTTAGGATGGTAGTTACCATTGCACTGACATGATTAACTCTTTTAGGAGAAGAAGGGAACTAAGTTTTGTTGAGAAATTACTATTTGCCCAGACACTACTTCTCTGTATGTCTTTGTATTAAAATTGTAATAACAACCTTCTGTGGGAAGTTTCTGACAAGCAGTCTCAAAACCGGCAAGTCACAAGATGAGGTCTTTTCACATTGCCTAAGAGTCTTCAGTGGCAAAAACTTAAAAATCTAGCTCAATAGACCTGTAATGAAATACAAGAGAATGTATAATTGTTGAAGTTTTAGTTGAAAAAACACTTAAAAATGTTAATTCTTTTTACTTATGTTCTAAGAAGCCTGGAACAGTGGTTAGAGCATAGTCTTCTCCATCAGACTGGAGTGACAGTGGATAATTCTTCTTGTCTGTAATAAAGGGATGATGATTCCTATTTCACAGGGTTGTTTTGAGGTTTAAATAAAATACATATATGAGTAGTAACCATTTAAGAACTCTGCAACTGGTAGGTTACTCTGAATGATTCTGGGACCATTCATTAATTTAGGGAACGCAAACATTTTGTCATTCTGTTCACCAAAATCAATTTTACATAAAGAATTGATATAACATGAAACATCAAGGAAACCTGTCTTTTCTTAGGATTAAAACACTAAAACTAAAAACCATAAAAGAAGAATTAAAATTTCATTAAAGGATTCTGTCAATAGGCCATAGAAGACAATTGAAAGTACTCTCATTAGGTTAGGATGGGATAATTTGAACATTGAAAAAAATAATGCATTTAAACATAGCAAATATATAAAAATCTTTGAATTTAAAATGGTACTTAAAATTCATCTGTCACCATTAGAGGTTACTAAGGGCATTGGCTCATTGCTCTAAAAATTGATAAAAGGAAGAACAATCAAGCACTTACCTGCCTTTCGTACAGAAATTGTATCTCTGGATAGTCAAAGAGTTAAGGAAAGAAAATTCTTTTTGACAAAATAATTATAGCTAATTAGTGAATAAAGAATATATATGTCATTAACAAAAATAAAAACTTAAAGACAAATGGGAAAATATACAATGTATACCAAAAGCCAATATTATCTTAGTAAAGAGATTTTTCACCTACCTGGTCCCTGGTATTTAACACATTTAACAAAGTGGCTGGTAATAGTTGGTATCTAGGAATTCTGTTCAATAATACATTTACTTTTTTTCTCTTTTCAGTAATAATTTTAATACATTCTATACAATTTTTGTTTGTATAGTTTAAGTTCTGGAAATTGTCAGGATTTTAATACTAAAAAGAACTTAAAAGATCATCTAATATCCTTTTACAGAGGAAGGGATTGTTGATGTGAATAGATTAGTCATTAAGTGCAGTTTTTGGTTTTAATGTAATTTTTGTGTATAAACATTTCCTAGGGAATGTACCTGATGTTTTTAAATTTATATTTTCCTCAAAAGTTTCTAAAACCTCAAAGCTCTTTAGTTTTACTTTCTAGGTTTCATTCATCTTAATTAGAGTTCTTTACTTTTGGCACTTTATAATCTAGAATTGGGTATTTCAGACTCAAATGTTCACCAGTACCAGTTTGCAGATTTTAATCTTTTTTGTTTGTTTGTTTGTTTGTTTGTTTTTAAGGCTGAATCATGTCAGGGAGATCTAAGTACATTGGCCAGTGTGGTTACATCATTAGCAAACCTTGGAAAAAGTAAAGATCTTTCTCAGAATAGTAATGAAATATCTATGATTGAAAGCTTAAGTAATGGTGATACCTCTTTGTGTGAATTTCATCAAGAAATGCAGACTAATGGTGATGTTTCAAGGTAAGGTCTGTTTTGATCTTTTAAAAACATTTTTTTTTTTTTTTAACATTTATTTATTTTTGAGACAGAGCATGAGCAGGGGAGGGTCAGAGAGAGAGGGAGACACAGAATCCGAAACAGGCTCCAGGCTCTGAGCTGTCAGCCCAGAGCCCAATGCGGGGCTCGAACTCACAGACCGCGAGATCATGACCTGAGCCGAAGTCGGACACCCAACTGACTGAGCCACCCAGGCGCCCCTGTTTTGATCTCAATTATTAGTATTTCTTACAGTATTTTTTATGTTTTTCTTTAAGTCTATTTATTTTGAGAGGAAGAGATAGGCAGAGAGAGGAGAGAGAGAATCCCAAGCAGGCTCCGCACTGTCAGCATGGAGCCCAATGTGAGGCTCAGACTCACGAACCACAAGGTCATGACCCGAGCTGAAGACGGGAGTCGGGCACTTAATGGACTGAGCCCCCCAGGCACCCCACAATATTTTTATGTTGAATACCGTTTACAGAAGTTTCAGAAAACAGATATTTCTATTAGACTTACAAAATTTAAAGCATAGTAAGTTTTAACTGAATGAACTACATTCAGTGTAAAATGTTATCTAGCAGGTTGCATTCTAAATAATGAGCAGTAGGGGCGCCTGGGTGGCTCAGTCGGTTAAGTGTCCAACTTCGGCTCAGGTCACGATCTCACGTCCGTGAGTTCGAGCCCCGCGTCAGGCTCTGGGCTGATGGCTCAGAGCCTGGAGCCTGCTTCCGATTCTGTGTCTCCCTCTCTCTCTGCCCCTCCCCAGTTCATGCTCTGTCTCTCTCTGTCCCAAAAATAAACGTTAAAAAAAAAAAATTTATAAAAAAAAAAAATAATGAGCAATAAATGAATATTATAAGATTAGAAATGTAATCATAAAACTTAGGAATTTTTCTTTTACTAAAGATGATAATCTGGGTCTGACATTTCAGTTATTTTATTTTCTGTGTATTTAAACATTTGTCTTATCCCAGGCAGTCATGTTCATTTTCCCCACCACTTTCTAATGATGAAAATAGATTTAAAAGACTTGATTGAGGGGTGCATGGGTGGCTCAGGTCTTGATCTCAGAGTTGTGAGTTCAGGCCCTGCATTGAACTCCACGCTGGGCATGGAGCTTACTTAAAAATAAATAAATAAATGACTTCATTGAATAAACTACAATTTTAAATTATGCTTCAGGAAACTTGTATCAGAATTCTGTTTTTCATTCTCTTGATATTAATACATGAGATGTAGAACCCAGATCTCTTCAGGCTTTTTTACACTGCTCGTTATCTAAATGTTGAGGAAATTGCACTTAAGAGTCTCAATAAGTACTTTGTTGAACCTGAAATCTTAAGAAACTCTAAAAGGCCTCTCATTGAAAAATATGGAGGGCTATTTTAAGTAATTATTTGCTAACATTAGTTCATTATTTGCCATCGTAATCTCAAATTCTTACAGTTCAGATGTAGCTGTGTTAACACAATTTTAAAATATTCTCTGAATTTTTAAATAAAATCTAACTTTGTGTCGTGTAGAATATAGTAAAGTTGACATAAGTTCTTGCCCTTGTTCTTTCTAAATAACTTCTGTACCGTAAATGGGCTAATATCTTGTACTATCATATGTATAACATAACATATAACATAAAAGCATATTTTTAGACCAAAGTATAAGGGTTTTTCCTCATAATTACATAAGATTTCTTAAAGACTTTAGTTCTCTGATAATACATTAATATAGTTTTTCATAGTATACATATTGAAATTTAATTTATTGCTTTTGGAGACAGTCATAGCTATCACTGAAATAGAGTACTCAGTGCTACTCCAAAGGTTTGTTTTCTAAACTCTTTTTTTAAGGCCTAAATCTTAATTCCAGAATTTTATGTAGAATTTTTATTTTATTGTGGAGATTGGCCACGCTCACAGCATCTGATGTTTCCTTATAGGGCATTTGATACTCTTGCAAAAGCATTGAATCCTGGAGAGAGCACAGCCTGTCAGAACGCAGTAGAAGGCATGGAAGGAAGCGTACACCTAATTGCCGGAGACTCAAGCATAAATTACATCGAAAAAGAGGGGCCACTTCTCAGCGATTCACACGTAGCTTTCAGGGTATTTCCATATATTTTTTATGTAATTTTTATGTTGTGTTACCATTTTGATTTTAATCTTCCTTTCAAAAATCAAAGTATATTTGTTGTGCTTTTAAAGTCAGAAATATTCCTGATAGAATTCAAAATAGCAGCTAAAACATACACATCTGACTCTATAAAATAATAGCTCATTAAAGCATCCTGTTTATAAATCATGGTTATAATATCGTTTCATGATTTTAAGTCTATAAAAGCTAGGTTTTAGAACATTTAGACATAAATTTTGGGTGTTGCTGTTGTTGTTAACACTAGTATTGTCATTCATGATGTATTGAATACCCTGGTTTTGTTCAGTGCCCACCTCCTACTACTTTAGTGCAAAGCCATATGTAAGACCCAGAGAGAACTCCATTATTATGTATTGCCCCAATTAGCTAGCTTTCAGTATTATTTTAAGAAGGTAAAAATTAGTTAACACATTTTAACTTTTGGCTTTTAACCATTTTGGAGGAGGTACATTTGTAGTTCCTTTTTTACTCTCCTAAATACATGTAGGATGGAAACAATACATGTAGAATATTAGAAAATAATTTTGTAGTGTTTGATTTGTCATGCAGATAATGTTGGGACTACAGCTATAGCAATACTAACCATTGAGGCCCTACATTAAGATCTTGATGTTTTGATCCCTCCATTTTAACCATTCTTTATCTTTACTAGCTATGAGTACTGTTAGAAAATCATATGCAAAGTGATTTAAAGCAATCATAGCAAGTCCTGGAATATCTGAAGGAAATTGCTACTAACTTTACTGTAGATTATAAGTTTCCATGGATTTCTAATGAAAATATACACAGTTATCAAATAAATGTTTGTGTGACTGGTAGAAATAACACAAATCTAGCATTGGCTAAAACTGCATATTTTAAAATTTACATTTATAAAATTTGATTTGGTAGAAATAGCCACAGAGAAAACTCACAGTGACTTAATAATTGCTGTAACTTTATATAATCAGTAAAACATATCAGTGAAACCAATCTTCATGTAAAATTTTACCAAAGATAATCTATATGAAAAAAATTAGAAATGCTTTATTTGTACTGTAAACAAAAACTTCTTATGGGGACTATTAAAAATTACAATAGGAATAATCAATGCTATCCTTAAAAAATTATAGCAGGAGCTATGGACAAAGGTGGAGCAAAGCAAAACTGATTTTTTCCACATTGCTCTTTTTTTTTTTTTTTTTTTTTTTTTTTCCTGAGAGAGAGAGCAGGTTCCACGCTGTCAGCACAGAGCCTGACTTGGGGCTCCATCTCACAAACCATGAGATAATGAAGTGAGCTGAGATCAAGAATCTGATGCCTAAGCAACTGAGCCACCCAGCACCCCCCACCACCACCACCATTGCTCTTTCTTATTCTAAATAAAATACCTGCTTTTGTCATCTTAGTTTTATTTTCTACCTTTGGATTTAAATGGGAAGAAAGGGTGGGTAAAAGGAAGAAGATTACAAGGAAAAAGTGTATAGAAATGTAGAAGTAGTCCTTTTTTTACTGTTGTTGGTCCTCAAAATTTTCCTTTCAAATATTTGATATGGACAGACAAATTAGGCAAATTAGAACTTTTTTTTCCTCTCTCCAGAATCGGTTTTTTTCTGTGCAGTTTTTGACCTGCTGTGCTCAGTATCCTCAGAATAAGCACTGAAATTTCTTGCTCCCCAGACAAAAAACAACTCCTTTTTTTTCTGATTCTTGTTTGCAGACTTTGTGAAAGTCTTGTTTGCAGATTTTCCGTTTTCCCACACTTCCCAGCTCAGCACTTTGTCATGGTTGGCTTTCTCATTGAGGTTTTATGGTCATGAGTTTCAAAACCTGACATCTGTAATCAGAAACTCACTTAATCTCTTAATGTCTGGGCTAAGTAACATTTTGTTCCTGTCTTGCATTTTTATGTACTGTGTAGTTTGCAGCGTGCTTTCATGTGTGCATTGTTAAGGTTCGGATTTTTGTCATTTTGTGAATGAAAAACGATTTGGAGGTTTTCAGAGTCTTATTCAAAGCAATCAAAACAGAAAGGAGAAATAGTCTAATAATGCAACTTGGATTTTGGTTCCAGAGAATCTAAGACAATAGAAATATTTAACATTTTTATTAAACTCAGTTTTTGGTGTGATTTCGTGTACTTTATTCTTGATTCTTGCATTGTGATTACACAAAGAATCAAGGTGGATAGAATTTACAGTTAGAAATAAGTGTGTGAGGCAGAGGTAGGTGATTTTCAAAACTGTTCTCTGCTCTGTATCATCTCAGTATGAAAATCACAATCCTTCTGGTCACCATGTTTGATGTTTAGGAGTCATCATTCTCCCCCCCCCCCCCCCCATCCTATTCCCCTCCATTCCCTAGTTGAATCCTAACTATTCTTTTGTTTTAATTTCTCCCTTCCTCTTCATTTTTATCACCATATTTCAAGGCCTTTTAAAATTTCTTACTTAAACTGTTACAGTAATATTTCTGCTTCCAGTCTCTTCATCTTGTCCTGTGCCCTGGTAGCAAAGTGATGTGTGTTAAAAATCAATCCGGTTATGTTACTCTGCTACCCAGCAAGCCTTCTTTAGCTTCCCATTACCCATTTGAGATCCAAGCTCATGACATTTTAGGACGTTCCACATTCTGATTCTGTTGCCTGTCATTTCTTAGGCGTGCCATCCCTTTTTTAGCCCTTTCTATAGCTTATTTTGTTTCCATTTTATTCTTATATTGAGACTTGAGCACTTAACTTCATACCTCACAATGAAATCTCAGTTGGGGTGCCTGGCTGGCTCAATTGGTAGAGTATGTGACTCTTGATCTTGGGGTTGTCAAGATCTCAGTGAGTGGTTACTGAATTAGAAGATTATAATGTGTAATCCAGGGTCACACAACTAATTAGTGACTGCTGGGAAGTAGAATTCAGATCTCCTAACTCAATTCAAACGATGTTTTAAAAGCTATCATTTAGCCTATTATCAGAATTACAGAAACTACTAGAAAGATAATTGTAGACAAGGAACTTCTAAAATGAGTAGCCTAGTTGATGTCAACAGTTTTAAAAATCATCTCAATATATTAAATGTGAATAAATTCAATGTGTATGATTCATTTATAAACCTAAAATTTCATAGGCATTTTTGGGAATCTCTTTAACATCTTTATAGTAGAAACTTATCTTCTCTATATAGAGGAAGATATCTTTGTCTTTGCAATTTAAAAGACTTGTCAAATAAATTCTTGTTTCTTCAGCCATAACTGACTGATTCATAATGCTAGAGGTATATCTTGCTTTAAGAAAATTAAGTATGTGAAACAGATATAAGATATGTCTTCTCTTTATGACACAACATGGCAGTACTTTAGTGAATTCCTCTAGTTTATATTGCAAATGATTTCAATTTTCTGATTAAAGCACAAAAAATTCTCAACATTACCACCACTATTGTATCAATCGAGGTCCATCTGTATCTTTTAGCCCTTATATCTAATTTTAGTACTGTAACTATTTTACCTTTTTTAAAGTGATTTTAATCTATTTGTTTTGTTTAAACAATTACTGTTTTGCATCTTACACCTCCCCCCCTAAAACTAGTAATCATTGGTAATTCCCCTAATCTTTCAGGCTTTTTTCCCCCCTAATCACCTTGGGCAATTCTGAAAAGGTATGATAGTTCCCAGTTTGTGTTTTGTATACTTATGTGTAGAAACAGTTGCATCCTAATAATTACATTTAAAATGTTTAATATCTGCTTGCCTACAGTTCTCTTAAGAATTGTCTTAAATAATGGCATTTTAATTGACTACTCCAGTAAACATTTCTCAAGCATTTAAAAAATATTCTTGGGGTTCCTGGCTGACTCGGTCAATGGAGCATGCAATTCTTGATCTCAAGGTTGTGAGTTTGAGCCCCATGTTGGGTATAGAGATTACTTTAAAATATTTTTTTAATAAATACAGACAGACATGCATACATACATACATACATGAATTCATTCTTCCCATGCATAGAATTTCAACTGTTAATTTCTCTTATTTTATTAGTTGGCACCATTTGTAAATAGGTAAGCCAATTGTTGATACTAATGAACAAAGGCAGTTCATATTTTTACATTTTTATAAAAATGGAGAACTTTTATATCATTTTAATGAAAACTTCTTGATCATTTGTCATCACAGACAACTTTGAGAATCTGATTAAAGTTATATATCCATTCCCCAGAAAAATACATATGGGTACATCCACCTACCCCACCCCTGCCAAGGTAGCCACTGTTAAGTGTGTGGTAGATTTCCTCCTGTCCTTTTTGTATATACATATGTATGTATGTGCACATACACACACACTGTCCCTCTCTCTTTAACATATATTGGGTCATCTAGAGACTGTTTCACAGTTGTTTCTACTTAGATGTCTGCGAGGTACTTTTTTTCAATGCTATTACATCTCAGTTTATCTCACTAATTTTAATTGTCTACAGAGTAGACTGTCTATAGCATAGAGGATTTTCCTTAGTAATAGAAATTTAGGTTAGTGTTTCTTATGGGTGAAATTACATTTCATTTATAGCAGTGAAAGTGCTCTTTTTTTTTTTAGGTTTATTTTGAGAGAGCCCTAGTGGGGAAGGAGCAGAGAGAGAGGGAGAGAGTGAATCCCAAGCATTCTCTGTACTGTCAGCACGGAACCTGACATGAGGCTTGAACCCACAGACCTCATGACCTGAATCAAGATCAAGAGTCAGACACTCAACTGAGTGACCCAGGAACCCCAAAAGTGCTCTTTAACAAGATTTTCAAAAATACTTTTAGAAGTGTTTTAAATGTGTGTGTGTGTGTGTGTTTTTAACGTTTATTTTTGAGACAGAGAGAGAGACAGAGCATGAATGGGGGAGGGTCAGAGAGAGAGGGAGACACAGAATCCTAAGCAGGCTCCAGGCTCTGAGCTGCCAGCACAGAGCCTGACGCTGGGCTCGAACTTACGGACCGTGAGATCATGACCTGAGCCGAAGTCAGATGCTTAACCGACTGAGCCACCCAGGCATCCCTAGAAGTGTTTTAATGTGGGATCTTTATTTTCAACCGTTGGCGTGCATTTAAAATAACTACCTGAGGGGCACCTGGGTGGCTCAGTTGGTTAAGCATCTGACTTTGGCTCAGGTCATGCACTATCAGTGCAGAGCCTGCATGGGATTCTCTCTCTCCCTCTCTCTGTGCCCCTCCCCTGCTCATGCACTCTCAATCGCACTCTTTCTCTCTCTCATAAATAAATAAACTTTAAAAAATAAAATAAAATCACTACCTAAGGTCAGCAGTACAAACTGTATTATAGCCACAGACACATTTTGTTTTACCTGTAGTTATTAAGTGGGGAGATTTCACACAGGACCTGCTCTTTGAAAAATAGAGCAGGCAGTCTTTAGCCCAAACTGACATATGTTTTCAATGTATGGAATTCGAGTCACAGCTTGCCCTTTATCTGGGAGTAGGCACTGCCCAGATGGCACCAGCAGGCCCAGTTCACTTATTATTCTCCTGATTATGTAAGATTTAAATTTGTTATTCCCCACAGCCTGAATGAAAGGAATATTTAACATACAAGATTGCTCATTCAACTGAATTTGTGGTATATCATTATTAATAAAGGAAGAGAAGAAAAAAAAAAAGCACATTGTTAGACCAAGACAGAAAGTAACTTTTAAAAACGCAACCAGAAGGGCGCCTGGGTGGCTCAGTCATTTAAGCGTCCGACTTCTGCTCAGGTCATGATCTTGCGGTTCATGAGTTCGAGCCCCACATCAGGATGTCAGGCTCTGTGCAGATACCTCAGAGCCTGGAGCCTGCTTGGGATTCTGTGTCTCCCTCTCTCTGCCCCTCCCCTGCTCACACTCTGTCCCTCTCTCTCAAAAATAAACATTAAAAAAAGTTTTTTTTAATAAAAACACCACCGAAGAATATCACGATTGATATTAAGTAGGATTCTGCTTATCTAAATATTGCTTTGTTAGCAGCTATGATCTACTCATTCTAAATCCTGTTTTTAGCTGTAAAATTCAGTGACTTGGATTATTTCAAGATTTGCCTTTGGTGACTATATCAAGCTTATGTGATATGTTTATATTTTTCAAAGAAATTATAATTTAGAACTGTCATAAGATCATTTACCTCAGTCCCTGTTCACGCTAGCTCACCATGCCTTCTCCTATGCCTGAGTACCTGAATGTGCACTACATTGGGGAGTCTGCTTCCAGACTGCTGTTCTTATCAATGCATTGGGCACTTTCGATTCCTTCCTTCCAGGCTCTAGGGTAAGTGTTTCAAAGTCCTTGAGTATAAATGTGGTTTTATAGCACAAATATACACTAAGCAAGAACTTTTTTATTGGATGGATTTGCATTAAGGGAAGAAAATGGTATAACATTATAACTTAAAGTTTTGTTATTTATATGACAAATTATGGCAATTAGTATTATATTATTTTTTATGTAGGAACGGTATCCATGTTTCATAATTTGAGTTAATAATTCAAATGAAATGTGTGCAGTGGAGCTGATAAATCATGGCCAGCATTTGAAATAGGCCATCTTTGACCTGAAGATTGGGAGGCTGTAGGTATGTCTTGGGCTGTTGTTTCCCTCCCACCCCCTGTTTAGTGTTCATCTCAGGCATGTTAATAAGGAGCTGAAACTTGCGTACAGTGAATATGTTTAAAAGTAGAAAAAGTTGTTTTCCAACTGTGGTTACAAAAAGTGGGGAAGGGGAAGAAAATGTAAACCCCATAGTACCACTCTGATAATTTAGAAGTACCTACCACTGAGGAACATATCAATAATCTGTATTCCATCAATATTACCTAAAATTTGCCAGGCTTATTTAGATTGCTTTAAAGTAACTAGTATGAAGAGACAAAGAGACCATGGAAAAATAAGCTCATAGTTAAAAAAGTGTTTTTCTAGTCACAGGACCTTATTCACCAATATGATTTCGTAAACAATACACTTTCATATCCTATACATCTGTTCTCCCATTTGCCAAATAGGAGCAATGACTTCCCATCCTTTATTCTTAAAGAATATTTTTTAATATAACTAAGAAGCATATCTCAGTCATGACTTTAAAAAACATACGTAGAGGGGCACCTGGGTGGCTCAGTTGTTTGGGCGTCCAACTTCAGCTCAGGTCATGATCTCACATCTCGTGAGTTTGAGCCCCACGTCGGGCTCTGTGCTGACAGCTTGGAGCCTGGAGCCTGCTTCCAATTCTGTGTCTCCCTCTCTCTCTCTGCTCCTCCCCTGCTCACAAGCTGTCTCTCTCTCAAAAATAAATAAAGATTTAAAAAAAACAAAAGCATACATAGAAACCCCACCATAATTTGGTTTATAATTTAGTGTTGGATATACCATAAGTTAAATCACAGTACTTAACTAATACAATTACATAGATTGAAAGCCGGATTTAAATGGTTAACCTTTAAGGGGCGCCTGGGTGGCTCAGTCAGTTGGGCGTCCAACTTCAGCTCAGGTCACGATCTCGCGGTCCCTGAGTTCGAGCCCCGCGTCGGGCTCTGGGCTGATGGCTCAGAGCCTGGAGCCTGCTTCAGATGCTATGACTCCCTCTCTCTCTGCCCCTCCCCCGTTCATGCTCTGTTTCTCTCTGTCTCAAAAATAAATAAGACATTAAAAAAAAAACAAAACTGTTGTTAGCCCTTTCTCTCAAAATAACAGAGTTTTCAGAATTACTTCAGTCTTTTTTAACAAAAAATTAAAATATATAAATTTACATATAACACCATTGATCTTATAACACTGTTGATCTTAAGTACTTCTGTTAAATTAAGTTTGATTATCCTATGGAAACATTCTCCAAATGTTAAAGAAACCAAAAAAAAAGCCTGAGATTTCCAATCATAATACAGTTTTACATTGGCAGCCACATTTCCCTGTGACCTGTACTGAAAATTGGTTTCAATGTAACAGCCACAGGATTCCTTGCAATTAGAATTAACCATTGGTATAGTATTTGAGGCCATTAATTGCTACAGAAACTCTTAACTATACGCATCTAATTTGTAATTTGATTTAATCAGATGGAAGAAGGCTAGGTACTAATGGTGGAAAATCCTGTTGTGTGGTAATAAACACTACTCTGAATCTCCTAGAAACTGACATTCGTTGCATTTTTATTTATAGACACAAAATTTGGAAACAAAGCCCTAATTATACAGACAAACAGATAAGCAACATTAATCATTTTCTAAAAGTTGAGTTTGTGTTGATAACTTACTTGAATGGAAGGAAACAGTAGTTTCAAGAATCTTAAACAGTAGGTGGTTAATACTGTTTGTATTTTATAGTACTTTATGCTTTACAAGGATATTACTTTTCTGTTACAAGATTTGAAGTCTCAGTACTTACAGGAATTCAGTTGTTTTTCACTTCTATCTGCATAATTTAGATGACTACACAGTAGTAGGTTCAGTTATGGGCACTTGGCATGATTTGTCAGCAGTCCCGTCTACCTAGATTCTTGTCATATAACCAAAAGTTCTAAACCATCACTATTTGCTATAGGAGATTTTATTTGCTGAGTAACTCAAGAAACCTTCCATTAAATGCTGAGCCTTAAAGTTGAATCTTTTTAAATCCCGCTGAAACAAAGTAATGTTTACTATGGCTGTGGGTTTAAAACCAGTTCTATTGCCCTATCACTGACTACTTTTCTCTAAGGACCATGCCTTCCTTTCAAACAAATGCTGCTAGGTAAAGTACAATGCCTTGGGTTTATTTGTGAAGAAGACAAATGGTTATGTTATCCCCGGGCATAAGTGACTTCCAAAGTCCTGTTACTTTATCAAAATAAATAGTGTAAACGATGATCTGATCTCTAATTATGAGTACTATGTACATATTTTAATGAACTTAACAGTATAGTACAATAGTTAGAGACAAGTACCTCTACCTATTTGTAAAAGAAGTTGACCCACTTAATGTTATGCAACCTAGTGTTTTTATTTATCAACACGGGCATTGCTTTTGGTGTACCTGATACATTAATTACTTCTGTCCAGCTCCTTTTGCTTTTCAAAGGAAAGATGTTTTGAAAATAGGTACTGTTATGTGATTATAATGATCATTTGTTTTTAACTGAAGAAAGTTGACAGCAAACGTGCCCTTACCATCACAAAATATTAACTATAAATGGGGAGTCTACTGTGAAATTGCACTTTAGCATCTTACTTGCTAAAATTTGTTGTGAATTACACAAAAACATAGACTTTGAACACCTGGGTTCAAATGCTGGATTTATTTATCTGCTAGCTTTGCTACTTAATTAACAGCTCCATTTCTACATCTGTAAATTAGAAGCAGAAATGCTTTCTTGCTGGATAGGCTACTTAGCTGAGAATGATGAATGTAAATTACCTGACCCAGTACTTTGCAGTACTGCTGCAAAGTAGATTATCAGTGCTCATTTTCCTTCGTTCTTTCAGGAACTTCCTTTTAAAAAGGACTTCCTGTTTTCCTTTCCTAATGAACTTTCTGAAAACATATTTGAAAAGCATGGCTAACTATAATACAAGGATATTTTGGGTTTTGTTTTGGATGAAGATGTAAATATAGATATCTTTCCAGAATTAATCTCCATATTTAGCTCTTTTCCTTTGGAAACAAAATAATATGGCTTATTTCTCAATTGCCACTTATCATTTTTCCCTTAAGGTATTCAAAACAATTTTGTTATTCCTCACCCTCTGCAAAGTTACTCCTTAACCTTTTCTCTGAATCTCCTACGACAATGTCAAAGTACTTTCTTAGTACTAGGTATAGCACAGGCCAGTAAGAGCTTTGATTTTCTTTTTTTTTTTTTTTTTGGTCTGTTGGCTGTATTCATTTTCCTTTCTTGTGTCCACTAATTACTTTGGTTAACTGTTTCCTCTTGGAAACTTCAGAATCAGGCGCACTTGGTGACTCAGTCAGTTAAGCATCCAACTCCACATGGCATGTGGGATCAACCCCCCCTATTGGGCTCTGCTGAGAGCACAGAGCCTGCTTGGGATTCTCTCCCTGTCTTTCTGCCCCTCCCCCACATGCACTCTCTCGCAAAATAAATATTTTAAAAGAAAATAAATAAAGATAAAACTTCAGGGGGTGCCTGGGTAGCTCTGTTGGTTAAGCATCAGACTCTTGATTTCAGCTCAGGTCATAATGTCATGGTTCGTGGGATCAAGATCAAGCCTCATGTCAGGCTCTGTGCTGTTAGCACAGAGCCTGGCTGGGATTCTCTCCCTCTCTCAAAATCAATAAATGAACAAAAAAATAAATACTGGAGTATAGAAACATAAAGTAAAATTTCATTCTCCAGAGATAACTAACCCCAATATTAACAGTTTGGCATCCTACCGCATCTTTTCCGTGCGGAAATAATAATCATATATATACTTACATATCATATGCTTTGCCTTTCTTTTTACACTTAGATGATGGATTTCTTCCTATGTCAACACATGTAAATTTATTCTTAGTGGTTGCCTAGTATTCCCTTTTACAGGATTTATTATTTACGTGCTTATTCCTTATTAGTAGACATTTAGGTTCTTCCTAGTTTTCTTTGTTATTCTATCCACTGCTACAATAAGCATTGTTGCATTGTATGTATACTTTTGCCTGCTTTGAGTAGTTCTATAAAATATGTTCTTACAAAAGGAGTTGCTGAGTCGAAGAGGTTGCTGAACCTATAGAAAAATAGGTTCTATTTTTTTGAAAGATAGGTACTATTAAATTGTCCTCCAAAAAGATGTTGAGCCAGTTAATACATCAGCAGTGCTTGTGTGAGAATGAATTCTTATTTTCTCATACCCTCCTCAATTCTGGATTTTATCCTTGTTTTCTGATACATGAAAATAGTATTTTGTTCTCTTTTATTTTGTTCGATTTTAAGATTGAAATTTTACATCATTTTTTATATGGACATTTGAAAATACTGATTTTCTTTTTATTTAAACTTCACTTTCAAATAAATTTTGATTTGCAAAATAAATTGGCACTGCCCTACATGTTTTTGTTTTTTAAGTTCTTTCCCAGCTTTCTCTACTCACATGTCAGCCCTTCAGACAGACCTTCTCTAGCCACCTTATCTGAACACTCCCCATTTTTTGATGCATCATCCTATTATAGTAATGGAGAATTTTTATTACCTGAAACTAGCTTAATGTGTGTATAACTATATGCATGTGTGTATAATATTTATATAAAATATGTGAAATAATATTTCTTTACTATGTTTATCTTTTTCGTGGAGGCAGACTTAATCCATCCTATGTATTGCTATTTTTCCAGTGCCTTGAATACTACCTGGCATATACTTTATTTTTTGCCCTACTCAACTAACTCTTAAGTTTGCATCTTGTAGTAACTGAGCAGGGTGTAGGACATACAGTGTCTCTTCATTTTATATAGTTAAGCAGCTGAGACCTGAGAATCTTATTAGCCAGATTTCAAATGGATAATCAGTGGATGATGTAGGTTTAAAAACCTTGGTTGACTTCTATTCCAATATTTTTTTCTACTCCCTCATGCTCTTGAAATTTCTTATTCAGAAGTTCAGGAAAGGACCTTATTTTCATTATTCCTAGTAAAATCCTCGTTATCTCATTTAAAAAAAAATTGCAGTTGGGGGGCACCTGGGCGGCTCAGTCAGTAAGCATCCAACTTCGGCTCAGGTCATGATCTTGTGGTTTGTGAGTTTGAGCCCCGCGTCAGGCTCTGTGCTGACAGTTCAGAGCCTGGAGCCTGCTTTCGGATTCTTTGTCTCCCTCTCTCTCTCTGCTCCTCCCCCACTCACACTCTGTCTCTCACAAATAAATAAACACTAAAAAAATTTTGTTTTTAAATAAATAAAACTAAATTAAAAATAAAAAATTTTTTAACATTTATTTATTTTTGAGAGACAGAGCATGAGCAGGCACCCCTAGGTATCTCATTTATAGGGATACTAATATCCTATCTGAAACATACAGAACAAACCATTTCTCCCAGGAAGTTGGTTGCTTACCTATCATCAAATTATTCTAGTTACCCTTACATAAAAAAGCACTTACCTGAATTTAAACTGAAAGAAAACTTGGGAGAGTTTTTAAGTGTATGCTTTTGCTTTTAATATTTTTTAAAATAATCTATATTCCATCTGTTTCCATGAAATGTGGGATTAAAGCCCTAACTTTTAGTTTGCAACACTACCTACAACTGTTCTTATAAACTGGCTGATTAATTAGTAAGCTAGCTAATATTTAAATTTATAAGCCTTCCTCATCAGTTGCTATTCATTATATAAGACAGAATTGACCAGGTCCATGCCCAGTTGGTCCTTCTAGAATAATTTTAGTTAAGTAATATTTTATTTTTAAATAGATGAATCAGTTGTAAAGTTTATAAAATACATATTAATATCTGATATGTGTTGTGTTTATTTTAATAGGCAAGAAAATAGCATATCTTTGGTGAAAGCTTATTGGAATGAACTTTTTACTCTTGGTCTTGCCCAGTGCTGGCAAGTGATGAATGTGGCAACTATATTAGCAACGTTTGTCAATTGTCTTCACGGTAGCCTTCAGCAAGGTAAGGAGCATTTTATTTATTTCCTTTTCTAGGAGATAAGAGGAGGGGAGAGCATCAGTTTTATAAAGTAGAAGCTAAATATCTGATTAATGTTTTAGATACCAGCACCCTTTTTGCGTGAGATAATTTCTACATTTTGATAAATTCATCCATTAATCACCCAAAAATATTTTCAAATCAGAGCACAACAAAATTGTTCATTGGGATATATTCTCTCACTTAAACAGTCCCAGAACAATCTTGACTCTCTTTCCTTTTCTTTAAATTTTTTTTTTTTTTAACGTTTATTTTATTTTTGAGACAGAGAGAGACACAGCATGAACGGGGGAGGGGCAGAGAGAGAGGGAGACACAGAATCGGAAGCAAGCTCCATGCTCTGAGCCATCAGCCCAGAGCCCGACGCGGGGCTTGAACTCGCAGACCGCGAGATCGTGACCTGTGACCTGAGCTGAAGTCGGACGCTTAACCGACTGAGCCACCCAGGCGCCCCTCTCTTTCCTTTTCTTGATGCCAAGATGATTACAGCTTTCATTTATTTGAGGAGATAGGCAGTCATTGATTTACAAATGTTTAACTTCAGGTTGGCTCGTGACTAACCACAAGCATGCCCCATCCTCAAATGGGAAGAACTGCTTTTTGCATTCAGGAATAATTTACAAATTGGGAGTCATGTGATATTTCCTTAGCATGTTTTACATTATTTTTATTTAGTTATTTTTTTTGAGTGCCAACTCTTTTGTGTGTGTGTGCTTTTTGTTTTTTAATTTTTATTTTTTAGTTTTTAAAATTTACATCCAAATTAGCATATAGTGCAACAATGATTTCAGGAGTAGATTCCTTAGTGCCCCTTACCCATTTAGCCCATCCCCCCTCCCACAATCCCTCCAGTAACCCTCAGTTTGTTCTCCATATTTATGAGTCTCTTCTGTTTTGTCCGCCTCCCTGTTTTTATATTATTTTTGTTTCCCCTCCCTTATGTTCATCTGTTTTGTCTCTTAAAGTCCTCATATGAGTGAAGTCATATGATTTTTGTCTTTCCCTGACTAATTTCACTTAGCATAATACCCTCCCTCCAGTTCCATCCACATAGTTGCAAATGGCAAGATTTCATTCTTTTTGATTGCCGAGTAATACTCCATTGTGTGTGTGTGTGTATGTATGTGTGTGTGTGTGTGTGTGTGTGTGTATAGATATAGATATAGATATAGATATAGATATAGATATAGATATAGATATGCCACATTTTCTTTATCCATTCATCCATCGATGGACATTTGGGCTCTTTCCATACTTTGGCTGTTGTTGATAGTTCTGCTATAAACATGGGGGTGCATGTGTCCCTTCAAAACAGCACACCTGTATCCCATGGATAAATGCCTAGTAGTGCAATTACTGGGTTGTAGGGTAGTTCTATTTTTAGTTTTTTGAGGAACCTCCATACTGTTTTCCAGAGTGGCTGCAGCAGCTTGCATTCCCATACATTATTTTTAAGTCATCTTCCATTTCCTGTTTGAGGACAGAAAAATCACCTTAATGTTATCAACAATAGATCCTGCTAGAAGGTAGCACTACATTCCTATCTTACTTATGGACTCCTGGTCTTGATTCATTTCTCATGAATTTGTAATGAGTTATACACAGCCTACCTTCACTAAAGCTATGGTTGACTAATCAGATGTGTTTTAAACACTATAAATTTTAAAAGTTCTTATAAAACTATTCAACTTTTCTTTTGGTCTTGGTAGTGTTTTTTGCTAGGTATTTGTTTCTATTTTAGTAGTGTTGGTAACTTTTAAAAACTCTAAGCTTAAATTAAATCTTGTTATCAAAATCTGAGTCTTGTAGGCCAGTTTTTCAGGAGGTTATCTTTACAGCTTATCTTCTCAAAGATGTATCTTGAAAGGAAACACTAAATTTGTTGAGGTTTTTGTTTTGTTTACTAACAGCTTGTTTTTTTTCTTGAATGAGCACTATCTGAAGATCATTAATTAGTTTCATCGTTGCAGTGATACAGAATTTTAAACATTTATAGATTGGCTGTATTCAAAACTGGAAATTATTGAGAAGGAAATGTCTTGGGTAAAAATAGATATACATTTTAGCCAAAAACTAGAAGCTTTTGTCTGTTTGTTTTTAATTAAAGATAAAATGTCAACAGAAAGAAGAAAATTATTGATGGAACACATCTTTAAACTACAGGAGTTCTGCAACAGCATGGTTAAACTCTGCATTGATGGATATGAATATGCCTACCTGAAGGCAATAGTACTCTTCAGTCCAGGTACTACATAAACATTTACTTCTTATTTACCATACAGTGGCTGGGGGTATGGGGAAATGGGAACCCTCATACATTGCTGATGGGAATGTAAAATGATGCAGTTAAAGTGGAAACAGCCCAAGTGTCCATCAACAAATGAATAAACAAAATGTAACATCTACATATCCACATACAGCAGAATATCATTGCGCCATTAAAAGGAATGAAATTCTGATACATGCTATACCATGGTTGAAAACAGTATCCTAAGTGAAAGAGGCCAGTTACAAAAGATCACATTTTATATGATTCCATTTCTATGAAATGTCTAGAATAAGCAAGTCTGTAGAGACATAAAATAGATTGGTGGTTACCAGGGACTAAGGAGCGAGGAGCATGGAAAGTGACTACTAACAGGCACAGAGTTTCTTTTGGGGTAACAAAAATCTAAAGTGTTCTAAATGTTTTGGGATGATGGTTGCATAACTGTGAATATACTAAAAACTATTGAATTATACACTTTAAATCAGTGAATTTTATGGATATTAGACATTTAAGTATGAGAAAGAAAGTTGAAGAAATCATCGAAATGACATAGTTATGGTCACATCAGCATTTGAATTCTTTGGCATATTTTGCTAGGCATCACTAATAGGCAAATGAAAGATGAGTATTGTTTTGTTAATGGGTTAAGCTTCTAAACATCTGATTAGAGTTACCAACAGGTAAAAAAATGTCTCCTGTTTTCCTGACAGTTTCTAGCTTTCACGTATGGTAAAATGACAGTAAGTTCAATGATCAATTTCTGAATAAGGAAAATTGACTGTTCTTTTAGACTCTGTTTTTTATTTTGGTATGTATTTCTGTTCCTGTGCATCATAATAAAATTATCTGAGAAAACCTGCTTTTTACACTCAGTGATTCCAATAAGATGATTAAAGCTTTTTTTCTTTTAACCGTTTCTTATAATGTTTCACGTAAGTTAATAATATATATCTACATTTTAATCACAACCAATTTGCCACCTTCATTTTCCTTAAGTTTGAGAGAACACAGATTTGATACAATGTAATTTTATTTTATTAAATATTCTCAATTTTTTTGTTTTGTTTTGTTTTGTTTTGAGAGAGAGAGCACATGCGGGAGGGGCAGAGAGAGAATCCTAAGCAGGTTCTACACACTGTCAGCACGGAGCCTGATGTAGGGCTCACACTCACAAACCTTGAGAACATGACCTGAGCCAAAACCAGGAGTCAGACACTTAACTGACTGAGCCACCCAGGTGCCCCGCTCTGTACCTTACTAAATGAGCATTTAGAACTAGGGTAACAATATATTCTTCGATGTTTCAGATCATCCAGGCCTAGAAAACATGGAACAAATTGAGAAATTTCAGGAAAAGGCATATGTGGAATTCCAAGATTATATAACCAAAACATACCCAGATGACACCTACAGGTATCTACAAGTTAAATTAGTTAATTAAATACATCCTAAAATTTTTTGTGAATCTGTTATTTTTTTTTTTCCATCCCAAGAGTAATTCAGTGTTTTGGTCACCATGGACCTTTGAAATAGCTAGTGCTTTTAAAAGCAATAGTGCATTGTTGTGAGTGATTTACAGGTAGTATTTCACACAATTCTTACAATGCTATAAGGAGACTGAAGAGAGAGGTTAAATAACTTACTCAAGGTTACACATAAATGGCAGGGCCTGCCTGTGAACCCAGGTTGTATAACTCTAGTGCCCAAACTCTGTTTTCTTCAACTGAAATAAGGGATTTTATTAGTAAAAGGGAAAAAATAGGAATGAATGAATAAAAACACCATTCGACTATTTTATAGGTAATTTAGAAATTTGGTTTATGATATTTCTGCCAAGGTATTTCTTGATAACATCCTTTGAAAAAAATTTTTGGAAGATCCAACTCAGTTTTTGAAGAGGAACCATCTTGGAGAGTAGTAGTGAAGCACATGGCTTTCAGAGCCAGAATACCAGGCAGGGTTTGACTCTTGACCCTAGCTGTGTGACCTTGGGCAAGTTATTCAACTTCTGTGTTTCAGTTTCTCTATTAAATGTAGGCAGTACCCACATTTTACAATTGGTATAGTGGTTGAATCAGTTCATATATGTAAATAGCCTAGGACAGTGCCTACTACATAGTATGTTACATATATAGTATACATATATGTAATATAATATATAGTATATATATTTATAGTAAGGGCTATATAAATGTGTTTACTAATATTATTCTTAATTTTACATGCTTCAAACTAATAAAAGAATGTTTTGCATAAAATAATTTTTTACAGGGGTGCCTGGGTGGCTTAGTTGGTTAAGTGTCCAACTTCAGCTCGGGTCATGATCTTGCGGTCCATGGGTTCAAGCCCCACATCAGGCTCTGCTGACAGCTCAGAGCCTGGAGCTTGCTTCAGAGTCTGTGTCTCCCTCTCTCTCTGCCCCTCTTCCACTTGTGCTCTGTCTCTCAAAAATAGACATTTTTAAAAAATAAAATAACATTTTATAGATAGTATGTAATAGACTTATAAGCCAGTTCCACCTTGAAAATCAGCCTTAGTTTATCTAACCGGTTTTCCTACCCTGCTTCCTACCAGCTTTATTGCTGCAGCTCAGCTGTTGGGAACAAACAGGAACTGAGTAATTTGAGGAGGAGAGTATTGGCTACAGGAAGGTGACTTAATCCTGGTTTCAGTTGGTCTCAAATGTTTGTGTTCAAGACCTTAGACTATGGGCAGGATAAACATACCCAAGCTTTTTGGAATGGTTTTTATTGTTGTTGTTTGTTTTGTTGTTATTGCTTTCAGTTTTTTAATGTTTCAAAACTTGTTTGATACCTCATTATACAAATTAAATTGTTCCTCCTCTTTGACATATAGTTTTTGCTGACCTCTCTTCCATTAGGTTCCAGGTGCTTTGACTGATCGCTGGAACTCTTTCTCAGTTTCTTACATTCTGATTTATTTAAAAATAACAAATTATCAGAGCACCTGGGTGGTTTGGTCAGTTAAGTGTCTGACTCTTGATTTCAGTTCAGGTCATGATCTCACAGTCAGGAGATCAAGCCACACATGGGGCTCTGTGCTGACAGCACAGAGCCTGCTTGGGATTCTCTCTCTCTCCCTCTCTCTCTCTGCCCCTCCCCCTCTTACATGCATATGCTGTCTCTCAAAAATAGACTTAAAAATAATAATAAATTAGCAGCAGTTTTCAACTTATAATATGCCTTCATGCAAGGTATGGGCCTGCCTTTAAGATCCTCAATAGCATAGAAACTGGCAGGGATCATTTCATTAATCTTCATCATAACACAGAGAGATGGCTAACACACATTCACAGAGGTAGGGGAGCAGGTGAATTAAGATTTGAACCCAGTGGTCTTGATCCCATATTCTGTGCTCTTCCCAGTAGTAACTGTTGCCTGCTTTACCATTTCCATTTGTCTTTTTGATTACCATTGAGCCCCATGTGTCCTGATAACACAAAATATTGTTGTTCTTATAACCTCAACTGAGTTTCTAAGCCACTTTTTTTTTTAAGTTTATTTATTTATTTTGAGAGAGAGAGAACATGCACATGGAGGGGAGGGGCAGAGAAAGAGGGAGAGAGAGAGAATACCAAGCAGGCTCTGTACTGTCAGCACAGAGCCCAATGTGGGGCTCAATCCCACGAACTGTGAGATCACGACCTGAGCCGAGATCAAGAGTTGGATGCTTAACCCACCGAGCCACCCAGGTGCCCCAAGTTTCTAAGCCATCCTTAAATGTATAATATGATCTGTGTTTTAATAACTTAGTTCCATGGTCCGTATGACCAAGTGGAGGCAACACAGTGTAGCAGTTAAGAGCAAGGCTTTCCAGTGAAGTCTGTCAGACTGCACTTATAGCCAGATGATTGTCATGTATTCTGAGGCTTGAGAATACTTAAGTTTTGTTTTGTTTTGTTTTGATGTTTATTCATTTTTGAGAAAGAGGACAGAGCATGAGCAGGGATGGGGAAGAGAGAGGGAGATACAGAATTCAAAGCAGGCTTCAAGTTGTCAGCACAGAGCCTGACGCGGGGCTCGAACTCACAAACCGTGAGATCATGACTTGAGCTAAAGTCGGACACTTAACCAATTGAGCCACCCAGGCGCCCCGAGAATAAGTTTTTATTTTAAGTTTTATTTTAAGTTATTTATTTTAAGTTTATTTTAAGTTATTTAAGTTTTTATTTTATTTAAGTTTTTATTTTAACTGTTGAAAATTAGATCTTTATTAAATTAGACTTCAACCAGGTACATGCAGAAATTGCTCCTAGTTTTCTACTAAATCTCTTTTTTATTTACCCCTTGTTTTTTCCTTCCCCTTTATTTTTCAGGTTGTCCAGACTACTACTTAGATTACCAGCTTTGCGATTGATGAATGCTACTATCACTGAAGAATTGTTTTTCAAAGGCCTCATTGGCAATGTACGAATTGACAGTGTCATCCCACATATTTTAAAAATGGAACCTGCAGATTATAACTCACAAATAATTGGTCACAGCATTTGAAATCTGAGATATCAGTGTAAACTTACTGTTCTTTCCCGGAACACAAAATGACACCAAATTAAACTAGTTACTTCCAGGGTATCTGGAAATTTTGACTTTAAAGAGTATCCAAAAACCAAGGTGTTTTTATTTTAACTTCTTAAGAATTTTTGAAGTGACTGGGCAGGTATCAGGAATCAGAATTTCCTTTCCTGCCTTATTTAAGTGAATAAGAAATATTATGAATTTATTTTTGGTTAAGAGGACACCTTAAGCTGTCACTTCTTGGCATCTACACTAAGGTCTCTTATTATATTTTATCTTATAAAACAAATAAATTAGTCTTTTTTTTTCCAGAATTGTGTTCTATCATATTTTTCATTATGAACTAGTACAAACACTTAATTGTCAGAAATACCTAAGGAGGATTTACTTGCATTTTACTCTTAATATATAATCTGTTTTAATTACCACGTAAAAGAAGATTCTTTTATTCTCAGTGGCATAATGATAACATTAGAACCATAGGAAATAATAACTGAATATATATATTTTTTGTCTTTTGTAAATATTATGGTACCTTTAGCATATACCACTCTCATTGCTGGCAATGAGACATAGGCCATTTATGATCTCAAGACTTTTTTTAGTGTTGTATATTATTAGTTACAAGCACTTTTTATTTATGTATGTAGCAGAAAATTGTTTTTGAGAATGAGGTAGGGTTCATGTTTTAATATTTTTGGTTTACTGCTATGTTTTAAAGTAGTAGAGACTGAGCCCCAAATGTTTCAGTATTTCAAAATGGATATTAAAATTATTGCTTTTCCATTCCACAAACGGCATTTGACTTCTCTCCCTCTTTCCTGACCTGCATTATAACTTCCTGACCCTTCCGTGAGTTTTAGCCAGTTTCTTTTAGGGCCTTAGAAATACCCAGTTTGTTAAATAATGGATTTCTCATAGCCAATCTGTGTTTTCAAGGTGAGTTAAACAATTATTTTAAAGCAAATTGGTAATTTTCAAAAATTTACGTTTTTTAACATGTAAAGGAATATGCACTGATATTTGATATTTCACCCTAAAGGAGGGAAAGCTGTTTTAACAAGAGTATGCACATCAACCTGAAGCCTTGTTGCCACAACAAAACCATTTTAGACTCCCTGGATGCCTTCCACAGTAATGTTTTCCTCAGCAAACCTGATTAACTGTTAAATCTTTCCTTGCTCTGATTGTCATAATGAATTTTGGTTTATCTATTTGTTGATTTTTTAAAAAATATGGAGATTTTATTGCACTCAGAGTACATTTTTATAAAGATTTTTGCAACAGAAGAAAAGCTGAATTTAGGGGAGGATGTGGATTTTACTAATAGTTACTTTATAGTAAATCAGAAGTTTAAAAGTATCAACTTCCAGTCTTTACCAACTTATTAAGGGAAATTTTTCCCCTATTTTAAATGTAATTTTTATCAACAGTTTTATTTATAATTTATCAACTGGGAAAAACTACATTTAGTATAAAATATTCAAATGGAAAAATCAGTAGGTTTATATCTTTATAAACCCATTGAAGTAAGCCAAGGATTCAGGAAAATAATTCTTTAAAATAATATACTAATGGTTAATTAAGATGCATTTTTCTTTCAGGTATTTTTCCTGAATAAATTTGTAGTTATATTTGGAAGTATTTTTAAAACTCTATTAAAATGTGACCTGCATTAAAAATGTCGATTTATTTGATTTCAGAGTGTTGGTCATCCATTTGTTTGTTCTGTTAACAAATCTCTAACAGAATTTATTAAAGTACTTCTAGGAAGGGAAATGCATGGAAAACATTTCCATATCCAGTATTTTAGGATTATTTACAACTCAGTTTGAAGACTTTCAGCTAAAACTGCAGATTAACTATTAATTTATTTTCTCTCCTGAAGTCTTAGTAAAATAACACAATGTGTAAAGTGTAACCACACAATGAGAAATGAAACAGGAAACAAGAAATCAAAGGAAAGCAAATTCAGTAAATTCTTAGAAAACAAAATGGAGGTAGAGAGAGACTAACTGACTTATTAGCAGAGCCAGAATCAAGGAAGCTCTAATCAGAGTGCCTGCAAAAGGCAGTTCAGTGAGAAAGATGCCAGTAGCCAGAGAAGATGCTCGGTATCTGGAAGAACTGGTGTTCATATTCAGAGGTGATGCTTGGGACATTTAAAAAAAAAAAAAAAAAAAAGATTGGTTGCAGGTCTGTGTACAGAATTATTGAATTATCTTTTTCTACCCTTAGGTCAGGTGACCACTTTTGTCCTTCCAGCTTTTTGAGCAGGAGGCAGAGGTTAATTCTCTTTAGAAATGAACTGGAAGATCCAAGGATTTCCAGGGTACCAGGGATAACAGCTTGGATTAGTTATATTAAGGGTTGAAAATACAGATTAAGTGAAAATCTGCATTCTGAATATGGGCTCCCTAATCATGTTCCCACAATGCTGGCCATTGGAATAGGCTTCTCTGCCAGGATTTTTTTCTTCAGAGAAATTAATTGGCCTTAGAGAAAAGATCTCCAGGTACTCACTTTTTGTTGTACCTTGATGAAAAGCCTCTTTGCTACTTTATCACTCTTCAGTGAAGCCAAACTAATTTCCAAATTATATATATGTATATATAGAAACATACATATACACAGACATATATACATACATACATACATACATATACGTGGGGTTTCTGTTCAGATCTTTAGTACCTACTATTAAATATGAATTTAGAACCAGGATCACTAGATAATTGAGGAAAATCTCCAGTACCTAAAAGAACAGACATTCTTAGGTCCCAGGGGAGGCAAATATAATCCAGGGATCAGAAAAATATCCACCTCCAGGGGCACCTGGGTGGCTCAGTTGATTAAGCATCTGACTTCAGCTCAGGTCATGATCTCACTGTGAGTTCTATGCTGACAGCTCAGAGCCTGGAACCTGGTTCAGATTTGTATCTTCCTCTGTCTCTGCCCCTCCCCTGCTCATGCTCTGTCTCTCTCTCTCAAAAATAAACATTAAAAAATATTTTTAAAGAAAAATACCCACTTCCAGAGGTAATATTTTGAAAGATGTTGTATCCATTAAATGAGAACAGGATGCTTTGAAAAGGGAAATTTGGTCTGTGTGTCCTCCCTCTCTGCCCCTCCCCCGCTCACACTCTCTCTTTCTCTCAAATATGAATAAACATTAAAGAAAAGGGAAATTTGGGGCAAGTAACTGTCCCTGGAAATTAAAAATGATAGCCAAAGTGATTCATTAGAAGGGTTGGAAGATAAAGTTTTTGAGAAACTCCCCCTGAAAGTATAATCAAAAGATAAAGTAAGAAAAAATAAAATTAGAGCATCAAATCAGGAGGCCTAACATTTTATAATAATAAGAGTTAAAGAAAGAAAACAAAGGCTTGAGGTAAGGAAATTATTAGATAATACAAGAAAAGGTCCACGAAGGGATATGTGTCCCTAGGTTGAAAGGATCCACGCTTTAAATGAAAAAGATCCTTACTGTCTTAATATCAGAACAATATAGTCAGAGAAGATACCATATTGCTGCTTCTAGCAATATAGTGGAATCAGTAGGTACCGTGAAGGCCTTTGATCTGTTGCTGGGCTCATGAGTCTGACATGAGTTTTCAAAGAAGCCTAAAGTTGGTGCAGGTCCTGAGTTCTGCCCCTCACCCCCTACCCCACTCCCTGTTCTGGCAGAAGCAAATAGGCATCTTTTCTGGAAAAAGTATCCGTAATTTTTTTTTTTAACATTTATTCTTCAGAGACAGAGTGTGAGTGGAGGAGGGGCAGAGAGAGAGGGAGACAGAATCTGAAGCAGACTCCAGGCTCTGAGCTTTCAGCACAGAGCCCAACGTGGGGGCATGAACTCCCCAACCACGAGATCATGACCTGAGCCAACATTGGACGCTTAACTGAGCCACCCAGGCCCCCCCCCCCAAAAATATCCATAATTTAGATCAGAAGTTGGCACACTTTTTTGTGAAGGGCCAGGAAGTAAATATTTGTTTTACTTTGTGGGCCATCCAGTGTCTAGCAACTAGTCAACTCTATTGTGCAAAAGCAGCTATAGACAGTCCATAAATGAATGGGCCTGGCTATAGTGTAGTAGAACACTTACAAAAGCAGGTAATGGACCAAACTTGGCCCTTGGGGCATAGTTTGCTGACCCGTAATTTAGAACCTCACCCCTAATTAAGCTCACCCATATGAGATGACGAAATTAACAAACACAAGGAAACAAGCCACTTGAACAAGTCAGAGATAAGCACGACACATAGACCCTGAAAGTGTGAGATACTGAAATTGTCACATCCAGATTATAATTATGATAGGTTTTAAGGGGAAAAAAATAGGATCAGAAAGTAAGCAAGAAAAGGGAATAGCAAAAAAGACCAAGTAAATTATGAAAGCAAGCCAAAACAATATTTAGAAATGAAAAACAAATTTTAAAAATCCATGGTGGAAGATCATGCCTCCAACACATACATTTAATTCTAACTCCCTTAGACATCATTAAAACAGCCAAAAGTTTGTTCAAGGCATTATCTCATAAAGACAAAAATAATGGGAGAGAAATAAATGAAAGCCACAAAATTTTGAATGCTGGAAAACACATTAGTGGTGATCATTTTAGCAAACCTGAGAAGGCTGACTTAGCCTACAGTAGAGAAAGCTGAGAAGCAGCCTGATTTGCACCACACATCCTCCAGAATGCTCTAGGATTTGCAGCATCTACTTGGGAAGGGGAAATAAG
The DNA here is from genome assembly GCF_023721935.1 of Panthera uncia. Taxonomy (NCBI): domain Eukaryota; kingdom Metazoa; phylum Chordata; class Mammalia; order Carnivora; family Felidae; genus Panthera; species Panthera uncia. The sequence continues at coordinate 113,584,269 of NC_064809.1, read as the reverse complement.
AGATTATTAAAAGTCTGTTAAATAGGCAGAAACACACTGGAATGATAGAATTTGAAGTTGAATTACCAAGTGCAGAATATGTGAAGCAACAGGATGTGTGTTGAAGGTGGGAGTGTCTGTTGATAATAACCATCTCCAGAAAGCAAATTTACATTACATTGTAAAGTATGTGCACATATCTGCTTATTTACCCTACAGAAGCTCTTGTACATGTGCCAGGAGGCATGCTAAAGTCTTCATGTCTGCACTGTAAGAGCAAAAAAAAAAAAAAAAAAAGGAAAACTGTCCAAATACCCATTGACAGGATAATGAATAAGTAAATTGCAGTGCAAACACCCAATGGCCTATTATGTAACACACAAAAAGGAACAAAATACCAATGTCAATGAATCCCAAAAGTCATGTACAAAAAAGCAAGCCCAAAAGTATGATTTAACCTGTTTATTGAAAACAGGTAAATACAATAACATTGTTGAGAGTTACTGATATATGTGGTGAAATTAACTTAAAAAACAAAGGAAGGGCACCTGGCTGGCTCAGTTGGAAGAGCGTGTGACTCTTGATCTTAGGGTCCTCAGTTCAAGCTCAATGTTGGGTGTAGAGATTACTTAAATAAAACTTTTAAAAATCAATAAAAAGTGAGGGATTATTAGTACTTAGTTTTTTTAAGCTTATTTATTTTGAGAGTGAGAGAGAACACAAGCACCAGAGGGGCAGATAGAGAGAATCCCAAGCAGGTTTTGGCTGTCAGCCCAGACCCTGCTGCAAGGCTCCAACTCACGGACTGTGAAATCATGACCCGAGTTGAAACCAAGAGCCAGCTGCTTAACCTACTGAGCCACCCAGGCACCCCTATTAGTACTTAATTTAGAATACTAGTTACTTCTAGAGGATTAGGAAGAAGATACAAACGAGGAACATACAAGGGGCTTTCAAAGCATTAATAGTGTTTAATTCTCTTGCTTTGTAACAAACCACTCAAACTTAGTGATTTAAAATACTTGTTATGCTTAGGGATCTACAATGAGGTCAGAGCTTGGCATGGGCCACTTTTCTGCTCCATTACAGTCACAGCTGGGTCAGCTCAAAGGGCAGGGGTTGGAATTTTTGGAATCACACACATCTGGAGGTTGATAGTGGCTGTTGTGCAGGAGTGGCAAACATCTGGAAGAGCATGCAGAACCAGAAATGTTGCAGCCATTCTTGAGAAAGGATATAGCTCAGCAGCCTCAGGAGAAGCCCAGTGTAGAGAAGAGCCCATCTTGACAAGATTTCCTGATGGGTCTTTGTCTCATAGAGTTGTTCATAAACTGATACATAAGAAACAATAAGCTACCTAGGAATAAACTCCACTAAAGAGGTAAAATATCTATATTCTGAAAACTATAGAAAGAAATTGAAGAGGGCACAAAGAAATGGAAAAGCATTCCATGGTCATGGATTGGAAGAACAAGCATAGTTAAAATGTGTATACTACCCAAAGCAATCTACACAATCAATGCAATCTCTTTCTAAATACCACCAGAGCTAGAACAAACAATCCTAAAATCTGTATGGAACCACAAAAGACCCCCAAATAGCCAAAGCAACACTGAAAAAGAAAAAACTAGAGGCATCATGATTTCAGATTTCAAGCTAAATCACAAAGCTGTAGTCATCAAGATAGTATGGTACTGGCACAAAAGCAGACACATAGATCAATGGAATGGAATAGAAACCCCAGAAATGGGCCCACAACTATATGGTCAACTCATTTTTGACAAAAAGGAAAGAATATCCAATGGAAAAAAGTCTCTTCAACAAAATGGTGCTGGGAAAACTGGACAGCGACATGCAGAAGAATGAAACTGGACCACTTCTGGGGTGCCTGGGTGGCTCAGTCGGTTAAGCGGCTGACTTCGGCTCAGGTCATGATCTCACGGTCCGTGAGTTCGAGCCCCGCGTCGGGCTCTGTGCTGACAGCTCAGAGCCTGGAGCCTGTTTCAGATTCTGTGTCTCCCTCTCTCTGATCCTCCCCCATTCATGCTCTGTCTCTCTCTGTCTCAAAAATAAATAAATGTTAAAAAAAAAAATTAAAAAAAAAAAAGAAACTGGATCACTTGCTAACATCATACACAAAAATAAATTCAAAATGAATGAAAGACCTATATGTGAGACATGAAACCATCAAAATCCTAGGGGAGAAAATGGGCAGCAACCTCTTTGACCTCGGCCTCAGGAACTTCTTATTAGACACATTGGCGAGGTAAGGGAATCAAAAGCAAACAGGAACTATTGGAACTTCATCAAGATAAAAAGCGTCTGCATAGTGAAGGAAACAATACAACTGAAAGGCAACCGACAAAATGGGAGAAGATATTTGCAAGCGACATATCTGATAAAGAGTATCCAAAATCTTTAAAGAACTTATCAAACTCAACATCCAGAAAACAAATAGTCCAGTTAAGAAATGGGCAAAAGACATGAATAGACACTTTTCCAAAGAAGACATCCAGATAGTTAACAGACACATGAAAAGATGCTCAACATCACTCATCATCAGGGAAATACAAATTTAAACCACAATGTGATATCACCTCACACCTGTCAGAAGGGCTGAAATTAACAACACAAACAACAGGTTTTGGTGAGGATGCAGAGAAAAGGGAACCCTCTTGCACTGTTGGTGGGAATGCAAACTGGTGCAGCCGCTCTGGAGAACAGTGTGATGTTTCCTGAAGAAACTAAAAATAGAACTACAGCAATTGCACTATTAGATATTAACCCAAAGGATTAAAAAAATACAGATTCGAAGGAGTACATGCACCCCAATGTTTTTATCAGCATTATCAATAATAGCCAAACTATGGAGAGAGCCCAAATGTCCATCAACTGATGAATGGATAAATATATACAATAGAATATTTTTTTTTAATTTTTTTTTTTAACGTTTATTTATTTTTGAGACAGAGAGAGACAGAGCATGAACAGGGGAGGGTCAGAGAGAGAGAGGGAGACACAGAATCTGAAACAGGCTCCAGGCTCTGAGCTGTCAGCACAGAGCCCGACGCGGGGCTTGAACTCACGGACTGCGAGATCATGACCTGAGCCGAAGTCGGACGCTCAACCGACTGAGCCACCCAGGCGCCCCTAGAATATTACTCAGCCATCAAGAAGAATGAAATCTTGCCATTTGCAATGACACGGATGGAGGTAGAATATATAATGCTAAGCAAAATAAGTCAATCAGGGAAAGACAAATACCATATGATTACATTCATATGTGGAATTTAAGAAACAACAGATGAACATATGGGAAGGGGGGGAGAAAACAGGAAAGAGGGAAACAAACCACAAGGGACTCTTAATAATAGAGAACAAACTATGGGTTATTGGAGGGAGATTGGTGGGAGATGGGCTAGATGGGTGATGGATACTAAGGAGGGTACTTGTGATAAGCACTGGGTGTTGTATGTAAGTGATGAATCACTGAATTCTGCTCCTAAAAACAATATTGCGCTGTATGTTAACTAAAATTTAAATTAAAAAAATAAATAAACAGGGGAACCTCGGTGGTTCAGTCTGTTGAGCTTCTGACTCGGTTTCTGCTCAGGTCATGATCTCACAGTTCATGAGTTCCAGCCCCACATGGGGCTCCGTGCTGACAGCATGGAGCTTGCTTGGGATTCTCTGTCTCCCTCTCTCTGTGTTCTTCCACCACTCTCTCACCCCCTCTCAAAAATAAATAAACATTTAAAAATAAATACATGTAATAATTAAAAAAAATAAATTGTAAGAAGTTGTAACAATTGTATCATTTTGGACTAAAAGATACAGAACAGTACAAAAGAGACCTTTTGAACCTTTAAACTTATGGGGGGGGGAAGGGCTAAGAAAACTACTCAGCTATAGACATGGACTCCTCTCTTTGTGAGAAATGAAAGATAATTTCCATGTGGCTATTGGCACAAGTGATGAGAGAGACAGAAAGGGGAGAGACAGACAGAAGCCAGACAGTCTTGTAACCTAGCTTGTCTTCCTCTGTTTGGGCTACTCTAACAAAATACCAGACTGGGTGTGAAACCACTATAGATGTAAAGATGGATGGAAATTAAGATGGACATGCTAACACTTTAGCAGGGCTTGACTTTAAAGTTTATTTATTTTGAGAGAAAGAGAATGAACGAGAGAGCATGTGTGAGTGAGGGAGGGACAAAGAGAGAGGGAAAGAGAATCCCAACCAGGCTCCCCACTTTCAGCACAGAACCGGAACTCACGAACTGTGAGATCACGACCGGGGCCCAAATCAAGAGTTGGATGCTTAACCGACTAAGCGACCCAGGCGTCCCAGGCAACGACCCAGGCGTCCCAGGCAAGGCTTGACTTTAAACTGAACAAACTTTTCTCTTCCTCATTCTTGAAGCCTCCTCCTCCCTTTCACTTGTTTTTCTGTAGAATCATTTGTTCCAGGAACTCAGTATCTGTATTGGCATCTTGCTGACCTCAATGTATACTTAGTAACGAGACTCGGATGGCCAGCACTAGCACTGGTCATGAAACCACCTTAAAGACATGACAAATGTGGCTGGCAGCATGTACCAGATTCCTCTCAAAACCGCCCAGATCCTATATTTTCCTATAATAAAGGGCAGGTGTGCACTTTTGAAGGTATTAGCCAGCTGCAGCCTCCTTTGCCTGGCAAGGTAATAAACTATCGTTCCTCTGTGTCCCCATACTATGTCTTTGTGTTATGCTTTGGCTCTGGAGCACAGAGGTTGGCTTTCAACAACAGGTGGCTTATAAACAACAAACATACATTTCTCACAGTTTTGGAGGCTTAAAGTCCGAGATCTGAGTGCCAGTCTGGTCAAGTTCTAGTGACTTCTTGCCACGGGTTGCAGATTGCTGACTTCTCACAGTGTCCTCACATAATGGAAGGGGCTAAGGATCTCTCTGGAACCTCTTCTGGAGATACTAATCTCATCCATGAGGGTTCCACCCTCATTGCTTCTGTGTCGTTTTATTCATTGAGGCAGACACAAAGGCCTCTCAAGTTCAGAGGGAGATAAAATAAACTATACCTCTTGATGAGACAGTGGCAAAATTCTGGAACAATGTAAGGAACCAGAATTTTTTTTGCTGCCACTTTTGGAAAATAATCCATCACATATAGTGTTCTCATAGGCTTGGTTGTAGACCTTTAAGATTGGACAGTTTTATATGTATATTTCACAATATTTGATAGAAAAACAGTCCTTAAATGGGAAAAAAATGAAGCACTCTTAGACATTTCTACATTTCTACAATTTCCTGTATCTAGAGGAGGGGAATAAGTCCTTCAGAGATTGTTAAGCACAAATTGGCCCTTAAATAGATACGTACCAGAAAATTCAGTAAATTGTATTGGGAGAATGGAACATGAATATATGTGGTGTATGTGTGTGTGTGTGTGTGTGTGTGTGTGTGGTGTTATCAAAGACCTAAATTCTTATCTTCTAGCTAAAATTTTAAAAATCTAGAAACAATGTAAGAATGTAATCTAGCAATATGTTAGTGAATAGCAAAATAGACAGCTAAATGGTTGAAATGACTCCCAGATTGATTTTGGGAGTTGGAAATTGCATAAGGAAGCAGTCCTATATGATTCTTCTGACCATGTACATATGTTCAATGTATTAAATTCTTAAAAAGAAAAAAAATGGAAGGGCTAAACAGCAAATTAGATTGTTAAAGACAGAATGAAGGGTTTTGGCAATATTTTTGTTCACATGAGCAGTAAAGTATTATTTGAATGGATTCTACATATCTCTCCAGGTTTCTTTGGCTCTGTAATAATAAAACTAATATCAATCTAATGACAAAAATCAGAACAGGGTACTATGACAAAAAAAGCAATCAGACATTAAGAAAGAGTCCTTGAAATCAAATACAAAAATGTTGAAATGGAAAAAGATCTACCAAGACAGTCTTGACTGCACCCACATAAGGAACAAATTAGTGGACTGCTACATAAAGGTGAAGGAGTGGCTCAGAATGTAAAATGCGAACATAGAAATGGAAAATATGCAGGTAAAAATTTAAAACATAAAAGATAGATCCAGAAGGACAAATAGTCACCTAATATCCAGATTCCAGAAATGGATAGGGGAAAGTATCAAAAGAACAATTTCTACAACTAACAATGACACATCTCCAAATTTAAAGATGCTGTTGAATTCCACCAAGGATCAACCAGAAAAAGCCCAAGATACATCTACATGAAATTTCAGAACTTAAAAAAAAAATGTTCATTTACTTATTTTGAGAGAGGGAGAGAGAGAGAGTGAGAGAGACAGCGCGCAAGTGCACACGGGGGGAACAGAGAGAGAAGGAGAGAGAGAGAATCCAAGGTAGATTCTGCACTGTCAGCACTGAGCCCTATGTGGGGCTTGAACTCATGGACCGTGAGATCACAACCTGAGTAGAAATCAAGAATTGGGCACTCAACCAACTGAGCCACCCAGGCACCCCAAGAAATTTCAGAACTTTAAAGACAAACAGAAAAATCTGAAAAACAAGTTTCTTGCAAAGGAATAAATAATTGTTGACCCTTGAACAACACAGGTTTAAACTACAAGGGTCCATTTAAATGCCAATTAAAAAAATTTTTTTAATATTTATTTTTGAGAGAGAGAGTGTGTGTGTGTGAGCAGGGGAGGGGCAGAGAGAGAGAAGGAGACACAGAATCTAAAGCAGGCTCCAGGCTCCAAGCTGTCAGCACAGAGCCTGATGTGGGGATCGAACCCATGAACCATGAGTTCATGACCTGAGCTGAATTCAGACACTCAACTGACTGAGCCACCCGGCCGCCCTAAATGCCAATTTTTTACAGTACTGTAAATGTATTTTCTTCATGATTTTATTGATATTTTCTTTTCTCTAGCTTACTTTAGTGTAAGAATAAATTATATAATACATATAAGCTTGTGTTAACTGGCTGTTTATATTATCGGTAAGGCTTCCAGTCAACAGTAGGTTATCAGTAGTTAAGTTTTTAGGGAGTCAAAAGTTATATGTGGATTTTCAACTGCATGGAGGGGAGGTGGTCAGCACCTCTGACCTGTGTTGTTCAAGGGTCACTGCATCAGATTGGCAGAAAGACTTTTATCAATGATAGCAGATATTAGGAGGCAATGGAACAGTATTTCCAAGGTTCTATAAGAATTCCATGTCCTAGAATTCATTTTGAGCCTAAAATTCTATGTCCAAGTAAATGATCAGTCAAAAGGGAAATTTTATTTCCTACATACATTTTTTTTTTTAATGCCTCAAGGGGTGCCTGGGTGGCTCAGTTAAGCATCCAACTCTTGATTTCAGCTCAGGTCATTATCTCACAGTTGTGAAATCAAACCCCTTATCGAGCTCCTCACTGAGTGTGAAGCCTACTTAAGATTTTCTCCCTCTCTGCCTCTGCCCTTCTCCTCTGCTCACGTGCTGTGTCTAAAAAAAATTTTTTAAAGTAATTTATCAAACTAATGTTTGTTGAGTACTTATAATAATACCAGGCACTGGGTTAAGTATTTTATGTGCCTGTTCTTATTTAATCCTTACAATGATCCCATAATGTAGGCAATATTATTAATCCCATTTTACAAATGAGTAAAGTAGGGCTTAGAGAAGCTAAGCAACTTGCCCAGTATAGCTAGTAAGTGACAGAGCCAAGATTTGAAGAAGCAAGAAACCCTAGGGAAGGGCTCCCTAGGTATAGAGCAGAAAACACATGTAGTATGCTGGGGATCCATCCAAAAGACTGGAAAACAGAATCTGGAAGAGATATTTGTACTCCTATGTTTATCGCAGCATTATCTACATTAGCCAAGCAATAGAAGTAACCTGAAATGTCCATCAAAAGATGAATGGATAAAGAAAATGTGATATGTACATGCAATAGAATATTATTCAGCCTTTAAAAAGAAGGAAATCCTGACATACACTACAACATGGATTAAATTTAAGGACGTTTTGCTCAGTAAAATAAGCTAGCTGCAGGAAGACGAGTACTACATGATTCTACTTATAGCAGGGATCTGAAGTGACCAAACTTTTAGAAACAGAAGACAGAATGGTGGTTGCTGGGGGTTGGAGATAGAGGGAAAGGGGAGTTGTTCAATGCACACAGAGTTTCAGTTTTGCAAGATGCAAAGTTTCTAGAGATCTGCTGAACAACAATGTGCGTATAGTGTTAACTGTATGTAAGTGTAAGTACAGTACACTTAAGAAGGGTCAAAGGGCACCTGGGTGGCTTAGTCAGTTAAGCATCTGACTTCGGCTCAGCTCATGAGCTCACGGTTCATGAGTTCAAGCCCCACATAGGGCTCTCTGCTGTCAGCACAGAGAGGGTTTCAATCCTCTGTCCCCCTCTCTTTCTTCCCCTCCCCACCCTTTCTCAAAAAAAAAAAAAATGGTTAAGGTAATCCATTTTATGCTGTGTTTTTTGACACAAAAGAAAAAAAAAAGATGCTACAATATATGGACCTTATTTGGACTAAGTAAAAATATTGTAGGGGAGCCTGGCTGACTCAGTCAGTGGAGCAGGCAACTCATGATCTTGGGGTTGTGAGTTCAAGGCCTATATTGGATGTAGAGATTACTTAAAAAATAAAATCTTTAAAAATACATATTATGAAACAATTGCTGAAATATAAACACTCCTCAGAGGATATTTGATTATATAAAAATTATTAACTTCTTGAGGTGAGATAATGGTAAGATGGTTATTTATTTTTATAAATGTTTATTCATTTTTGAGAGAGTGTGAGTGGAGGAGGTGCAGAGAGGGGGACAGAGGATCTGAAGTGGGTTCTGCACTGACAGCATCAAGCCCGATGTAGGCTCTAACTCATTAACTGTGAGATGGTGACCTGAGCTGAAGTCCCACCCTCAACAGCCACCCAGGTGCACCCAGATGGTTATGGTTCCAACCCCCCCAACTGGCCATGATTGTTTTTTAAAAAGCTCATAGGTATATAGAAATGTATCACATGGAATTTTTCTCAAAACAAAAAAGTGCATGAAAAGTCACAATTGAACAAATTCAAATGTGACATGATTTTGAGGAATTGATGGAATCTAAAAAAATCTGATCCTGATATTTGGAAGTTTCTGCTTTGAGGTTAAAGATTTAATAGCATATAATTAAATCCCTTCTCTGGGTCTAGTCATGTTACTTGGTCCTTTCAAGAAATAGTATTGTTTCAATTTTTTAATTCTTATAGACAATTATGAAAGCTTGTAGTTACAGATTTGAATGTAAATCTTACAAACCTTGACCTTTTTAAAGAAATGATATGGCAGACTAGATTCTGGAAGAGGAAAGAATGAGAAGAGGTGAAGGAAGTGCCCATGTACATCTCAAATAGCTGAGAATCAAGGAGAATGTTAATTGATGGGAATACAGGTTTAAAAGCATATTATGTAAAATCATAAAATCGCCACTGGAAAATTATAAATAATATTCATTAGATATCCTTCTTTATTATTTAACAATTTTAAGTCTCATGCACGATTTAGTTTTCTAATATATTTTAAGTGTTTAAGTTTTGAATTTTAACTTTTCAACTAAATTCTTGAGAGCAGATTTAACCTTATACTTTTCTATACCTTCTCCTCGCTCCCCTGCTTACACAACGACACAACGCTAGTATATGTACTTAGTATTGAATGTACTCAATATCATTTGTGCTCAATATTGAATTCGTTATTGGTATTTTGTTTCTAAAGAATCTTGGCGCTAGATGGGGCGCCTGGGTGGCTCAGTCGGTTGAGCGCCCGACTTCGGCTTAGGTCTTGATCTCAGTCTGTAGGTTCGAGCCCCGCGTTGGGCTTTGTGCTGACAGCTCAGAGCCTGGAGCCTGCTTAGGATTCTGTGTCTCCCTCTCTCTCTGCCCCTCCCCCGTTCATGCTCTGTCTCTCTCTGTGTCAAAAATAAATAAACATTAAAAAAAATTAAGAATCTTTGCGCTAGAATTTCTGAAGTAGCCTGAGCCAATCGTTTTAGATGAGGAAACTGAGGTCCCCATAGAAAGAACCTCCATCTGCGGAAGCCTAGTCTACATGAGCTCACCACCAGCTGCCCCGCGCTCTAAATAAAGACCCCGACGGCTGTTCAAAGTTCATCGCGCCTTTGCTTCCCGGGGAAACTGGCCGAGCGTTTTTCCGGAAACCGTAAAGTGATCGCGCAGAGGGGCGCCAACCCCGCACATGCGTAGAACCATCTCTGCGTATCTCGCGCGCGTGCGCGAGTCGGAATTTTTTGTGGTCCGTACAGTGCTGCAGTGTTCGCTTCCTCCCGGTGCACTTTGAGCGTAGCACCCGGGGGGCTGGTCCTACGGGAGAAGATGGAGTTCCTGCAGGTCCTGAAACGCGGGCTGCAGCAGCTCAGCGGCCACGGTGGCCTCCGCGGCTATCTACGAGTTTTCTTCAGGTGGGTGGCCAGAGCCATGCTCTTGGCCTCCGGGACTGGACTTGAGTTAGCTGGTTTCTTGGAAAGAGTCCTGGGCTTGGGTCCCCTTGGAGAATTCGCAATTTTTGTCAAGGACAATCCACCCAGTCTCTACCCGGCTTCCCCAAGACGAAGTGTGTGTTGTGGGGGTGGGGGGGGGGGGGGGGCGGGTGCTGTCTCAAGGAGACAAGATCAAAACCAGGTTTAGAGACCGAGCTGTAAGAGTCGAGGGCGTGTGGGCTGCCCGGCCGGCTTCCTGGAGAGGAGTGAGCTTTGTCCAGTATTCACAGTGTGACCTTGGGAAAGTTTTTCCCTTCACTGGCCTTCAGTTTCCTCTGTGCAGTTAAGATCATAATGGTCCCTGCTAGTCCTCACATTGTTTGAATTGGGGGAGCAACATTGTTCGCGGAAACCGAATTGGAGACCCACAATCGAATGAAAGCCTGGAGACATTCGAATCATTTTCAGATGAAATACTTTGGCCTCCTGATTTCCTGAGGGTTTTTGCTAACTCCAGTCCTGAAGGTCTAGTAGGGATAATAGATAAAAGTAGTCTTGTAACTTGAAGATATTGCGTCTGTATATTTAGTGTAATTTAAGCATATCGGTTGAGTCGATCTGTCTTTCTTGATCTGTCTTACCTGTCTACGTGGTGCTGGGGGCCACATGAGTAGGGATTCTAGAGCTCTTACCTGAAAGCTTGATTCTTCAACAGTGGGTGGCTTAATCCTGGAGATGAAGGCTAGAAGTGAACAACTAGTGACCATCCCCAGATTTCTTCATTTTTCTCGTTGGTGCAGCAGCCTTGACCGACTGAAAGTTGTTATGCTCACTGTATTTTGTGTTTTGAACAAAGAATCATTCTAAAATATGTTTTCTTTTGATATTAACAGGGCAAATGATGTGAGGGTTGGTACATTAGTGGGGGAAGACAAATATGGAAACAAATACTATGAGGACAACAAGCAATTTTTTGGTGAGTACAATACTTTTTGATATAAATAATGGGAGTGAGATTGAGACTGGATTTGACTCTGTTTTCTATAATATAGAAATTCCTATAATATACTAGGAGCTTCTTTAATGAGTGTATAAACCAACATACACTTTCTTTTTAATTTCATGGGATTATGTATGTTGTGTGTAAACAGAAATATTTTTACTTAAAAATAATGGCCCATTTCTCCATATTACTAAGTTGGCTATATCTACAGCATTCTTTGGATATTTGTTTGTGTTTTTTCATTTAAAAAAAATTTAGCATTCTTTTTTTTTTTTTTTTTTTTTTTTTTGTTGGTTTTTGTTTGAGAGAGAGAGAGTGAGTAGGGGAGGGGTGGAGAGAGATTGGGACAGAGAGTTCCAAACAGGCTCCTCACTGTCAGGGCAAAGCCCGACGCTGGGCTTGAACTCACAGACTGTGAGATCATGACCTGAGCCAAAGTCCAGTGCTCAACCGACTGAGCCACCCAGGCGTCCAGCAACATTCATTTTAATAGCAACACAGTTCTCAGCTGTATGGAAGAATCGTTATTTTTTCAAACACTTCACTATTGATAGACATTTAGATTGATTGCCTTCAACCTTTTGCTATTAGAAACAATGCTGCAGTGACTTGCTGGTAACTACATCCACATTCATTTGTTTAAATATTCCAAGAATAAATTCCTAGGAGTGGAATTGCTGAGTCTAAGTATGCACATTTAAAATTTTGATGTATATATTGTGAGATTGTTAAGGCTCTTCTCTGTCATCATGGCCTAACTGTGAAATCTTTTCCAAGGTTTCTCCATGTGCCTTCACATTCCCATTCCCCTGCCTCGTTGGATTACACTTTACTATTAGTTACTTATTCTCAAAATTGATTTCTCTAATGGAAGAAGCAAATCTTGAAATTTTATTTTTTTCTGCAGAAAGCTCTATTGTTTCCATTTGATCCAGGGCTTGGGAGAAGGCTCCAGGATGGTGTAGAAGCAACCTAGTGGCTTCCGGGAGAGGCTCAGGCATGCCAGAGGAGCGCCCTCAAAGGCATGGGCCCCAGAGGCTCTTAGTTGCGCTTGAAATCTGTATTTCCTTTAATAGATAAGGTCACATTTATTTTGATCTTTTTTAACAAGACTTTTTTTTTCATGTTTATTTATTTTTGCGAGAGAGACAGACAGAGCATGAGTGGGGAGGGGCAGAGAGAGGGAAACCCAGAATCTGAAGCAGGTTCCAGGCTCTGAGCTGTCAGTATAGAGCCTGACGCGGGGTCTGAACTCATGAGCCGTGAGACCATAACGTGAGCCAAAGTCGGACGCCTAACCAACTGAGCCACCCAGGTGCACCTATTTTTATCTTTTTAAAATGTTTATTTACTTTTGAGAGAGAGAGAGCATGTGCACAAGCATGATCTGGAAAGGGGCAGAGAGGGGGATAGAAGTGGGCTCTGCGCTGACAGCAGAGAGCCAGATTGGGGGCTTGAACTGACAAACTGTGAGATCATGACCTGAGCTGAAGTTGGACACTTAACTGACTGAGCCACCCAGGCGCCCTGAGAAGGTCATATTTAAATAGCATTCCTTGATGTTTGTTGATTATGTATTTACCCAGGAAAATTCTGTAAAGTAAATGCAGATTGCTTTTTGTTTATTGCCTTAAAACCCATTATAGGGATGAATTCAGTATTTTCTATTTGTGGGGTTAGGGGCAATAAGGGAGGGGTAGAAGGAATTAATATTATGCGCTTTTTTGCCCAATGCTAAACTAGGTGTCTGTGTGATATTTAATTTTCATAGCAACCTTAAGATGTAAGTATAATCCTCTACTTTTGTTTTTTAAGATTTTTTTTAAAAACATTTTCTTAAAGATTTTTTTAATGTTTTTTATTTATTCAAGCAGGGGATGGACAGGCAGAGAGAGAGAGGGAGAGAGAGAATCCCAAGCAGGCTGTGCCCTGTCAGCACAGAGCTGGACTCAGGGCTCAAACCCGTGAACCATGAGATCATGACTTGAGCTGAAACCAAGAGTTGGACGCTTAAGCAACTGAGCCACCCGGTTGCTCCTAAAGATTTTATTTTTCAATAACCTCTACATCCAGTGAGGATCTTGAACTTAAAACCCTGAGATCAAGAGTCCCATGCTCTACCAACTCAGCCAGCCAGGCAGCACCCTCCCACTTTTTTTTTTTTTTTTTTAAGGTAAGCTCTGTGCCCATCATGGGGCTCAAACTCACAACTCTGAGTTCAAGAGTCTCATGCTGTACTGACTGAGCCAGCCAACTGCCCTGTATTCATCCACTTTTGATAGGTAAAAAAACTGAGGCTCATAAAATTTGCCTAAAACTCATTAATAATAAGTGACAGAGTATTGATTAGAATCCAGGTTGATGCTCAACTTAAGGACCCAATAGAAATAGTTATTTATTTATTTATTTATTTATTTAAAGTTTATTTTTGAAATTTATTTTGAGAGAGAGATAGTACACAGGAGAGAGGCAGAGAGAGGGAGACAGAATCCCAAGCAGGCTCCATGCTGTCAGTGCAGAGCCCAGTGTGAGGCTTGAACTTACTAACCATGAAATCATGACCTGAGCCAAAATTAAGAGTCAGACTCTTAACTGACTGAACCACCAAGGTGCTCCAAGAAACAGTTGTGTAAATTGTAGTTAGATCCCCAACTATTTCACAGAAATTTGTTAAATAAAAAAATGCAGCCATACTGTTTTGGTGACAGGAGCTATCCTATTTATCTAACCATCATTTATAATGTTTGCTTATTATGTGTGATCACCAGTTTCCAAGAGGATCTCTGGTGGTCATTTAAAAATATTTATATGGAAACATATAATTCAAGTATGATTGCTGTGAATACATTTCTTCTGCCCCAGTCTCAGGAAGAACAGTTTATTTCCTGAATACCCTTAACAGTTGGAAACACATTCCTTTACTTTCTCCCTTGGCAGCGGTACAGGGGGAGAAGCAAGAGTTCTCCACTGTGGGAAATGCCTGAGTCCCACCCATAGAGTGAGGCTGAGTCCCAGTGTAGGGATTTTGCTCTGGCAGCTGCCAGGCTATTGATGAAAGCTCGCGATACACTTCCTGAGGCTTGTCCTCACTGATATACCCGGGGTGCTATTCCTTTAACGTTTCTTTTATGTGAAAGCACATAAAAGTCTCTTATTAAAAAAAAAAAAAGTCTTCTTTGATATAGAATTATACTTTTTTTTTTTTTAAGGTTGTGTTTATTTCCTCACATCTTTACAAATGTTGATCTTTCCACTCAGGTCGTCACCGATGGGTTATATATACAACTGAAATGAATGGCAAGAACACGTTTTGGGATGTGGATGGAAGCATGGTCCCCCCTGAATGGTAAGCTAAGTCAACATGTTATTTTATTTGGCTTGGCAATTACACAAATATTTATTGAATATCTGTTTGTAAAACAGTCAGTGATCTGAAACCGTCTGTCCTAGTTACGGTGACTGTAACAAATAACCCTAAAAGTTAGGGTCTTAAAACAACAAGCATTTATTTCTCAGTTCTTATGGGTCAGGAGTTTAGGCAAGTCATAGTCAGACTAGCTTATCTCGGCTCTAGAATGTCAGGTCGGAGACTCAAAGGCTGGATACCAGAATCACCTGAAGACTTGTTCATTTGGTATCTGGCAGCGGGTGCTGGATGTCACCAGGGAGCACAGCTGGGGCTTTGGGCTGGTACACCCTCCAGTGGCCTGCACTGCTTCAGGCAAGTGCTGTAAGAGAAAGCACCAGGCAGAAAGCCATGTGGCCTTAACTGACTTAGTCTTGGAAATTATCCTGTATTGTTTCTGCATTCTGTTGGTTGAGGCAGTTTGAAAACTCTGCCCAAGCTTAATGAAAGAGAACATAAACCCTGTGTCTTAATGGAGGCATGTCAACATCACATTACACGTTGGCGTATATGATGGTGTGGCTGTCTTTGGGGAAAAACAGTATGCCACATTATCACGTGGCTATGGGTGAAGGGAAAAGCAAAACGAATTCTGACTCTGAATATTTGGCAATTGGACTTTAAGCAAGTTCCTTAACCTCTCTGGGGCTTAGTTTTTTCATCTGTAAAATGAGAGCCCTCAAATTCCTTAGGTCTCTAAAAAGTAATTTTATAATATATCTGTTTTGAAATGAAATTCTAAATGGTCTTACGTGGATTATCAAATTTTGTGTAAAATATTTCAAAGCAAAGTACTTCTGTCTGTTTCATAGATTGCTAAAATAATACCACTTGTTTGATACATAATTAAACTCTAGGTATCTGTTATAGTTTGTCTAGAAAATTTCACCAGAAAACTAGAAATAAGTGTATTAGGTTACCTGTGACATTTTATTTAATTGAACTTGATCATCAGAAACTGCTTGAGGCTCTGTTGTGTAGGAACTGGAATAATCTCAAGGGTATTATAAAGACTCGATTAGAAATCCAGGCATATAACATAAGTTAATGAAGTACAGTGTGAGACAGTAGGGAGTAGTGGGGACTGTAAAGGACTGAAAAGCACACATTCCATCAAAGAGGGCAGCAGTGCTATTCATCACTCCCTGGTTCCATCAGCTGAGAATTTGGTCAACGGTTTCTAGATAGGATTTTTCAAGAGAAAGTGGAAATGTGTATTTCAATGGTGAGATTTCTTGTTTTTTAAATGATAATTTAAAATATTTGTCACCCTAAATATGGCACTATCCAGTAGAACTTTTCATGATCATAGAAATATTATATGTTTGTGCTGTCCAATACGGTAGCCACTAGTCACATCTGGCCCAGGACACTGTGAAATTTAGCTAATGTGACCGAATTAAAGTTTTTATTTAAATTAATAGGCTACTTGATTGAACAGAACAGTTTTTTAAGAGTATATTGTGAACTACTGAAACCAGTACTGCACTGTGTTGTTAACTAACTTGAATTTAAGTAAATTTTAAAAATATATATATTGTGAATTAAGCACATATATCACATTTCACCTACAACCAGTTCTCAGCTTCTACTACTTGGACAAATTAGGAGCATTGACCTATATCAGTGATGTAGTTTGAAGGCCACGATGCAGACATACCTAGTTTCATTATGCTTTGCTTTACTGTGCTGCACAAATCAGAGAAGTTTTTTACAAATTGAAGGTTTGAGGCAACCCTGCCATGAGCAAGTCTGTCGGTGCCATTTTTCCAACACCATATGCTCACATTGTGTCTGTGTATCACATTTTGGTAATTCTCACAATATTTCAAACTTTTCATTGTTGTTATGTTTGTTATGGTGACCCGTAATCAAGTGATCTTTGAGCTTACTGTTGTAATTCTTTTGGGGTGCCATGAACCACACCTATATAAGATGGTGACCTTAGTAAATGTTATGTTCAGACTGCTCCACCAACTGGCCATTCCCCTGTCTTCCTCTCCCCAGGCCTCCCTGTTCCCTGAAACACAATATTGAAATTAGGCCAATCAATAACCCTTCAAAGGCCTTTGAGTGTTCAAGAGAAAGGAAGAGTTGCACATCTGTCACTTTATTACATGTGCTGCTGAAGTGAGCACACATCTGTCACTTTATTTTTTTTTTTTAATTTTTTTTTAACGTTTATTTATTTTTGAGACAGAGAGAGACAGAGCATGAACAGGGGAGGGGCAGAGAGAGAGGGAGACGCAGAATCAGAAGCAGGCTCCAGGCTCTGAGCCATCAGCCCAGAGCCCGACGCGGGGCACGAACCCACGGACCGCGAGATCGTGACCTGAGCTGAAGTCGGACGCTTAACCGACTGAGCCACCCAGGCGCCCCTGTCACTTTAAATCAAAAGCTAAAAGTGATAAAGCTTAGTGAGGAAGGCATGTTGAAAGCCAAGATAGGCTGAATGCTAGGCCTCTTGTGTCAAACAGTTAGCCACGTTGTGAATGCAAAAGAAAAGTTCTTGAAGGAAGTTAAAAGTGCTACTCCAGTGAACACAAGAATGATGAGAAAGTGAAACAGCCTTATTGCTGATACGGAGTAAGTTTTTGTGTTCTGGACAGAAGATCAAACCAACCACAGCATTTCCTAAGCCAAAGCTTAGTCTAGAGCAAATCCCTACCTCTTCAATTCTGTGAAGGCTGAGAGGTGAGGAAGCTGCAAAAGAAAAGTGAAGCTAGCAGAGTTTGGTTCATAAAGTTTAAGGAAAAACACTGTTTCCATAACAAGAGTGCAAGGTAAAGCAGCAAGTGCTGATATGAAAGTTGCAGCAAGTTATTCAGAAGATCTAGCGAAGATAATTAGTGAAGGTGGCTACACTAAACAACAGATTTTCAATGTAGACGAAACAGCACTCTATTGGAAGAAGATGCCATCTAGGACTTTCATAGCTAGAGAAAAGTCCGTGCCTGGCTTCAGAGCTTCAAAGGACAGGCTGACTCTCTTGTTAGGGGCTAATGCAGCCGGTGATTTTTAGTTGAGGCCTATATTCATTCACTATTCAGAAAATCCCATGGCCCTTAAGAATTATGCTAAATCTTATGCTCTACCAATGGAACAACAAAGCCTGAGTGACCACACATCTGTTTACAGCATGGTTTACTGGATATTTTAAGCCTGCTGTTGGGACCTACTGCTCAGAAAAAAAGATTCCTTTCAAAATATTAGTGTTCATTGTCAATGCACCTGGTTACCCAGCAGCTCTGATGGAGATGTACAGTGAGATTCATGTTTCATACCTGCTAACACAATATCTTTAGCCCACAGATGAAGGAGTAATTTTGATTTTCAAGTATTATTTAAGAGAGACCTTGCATAAGGCTATAGCTGCCTCTGCTGGATCTGGGCAAAGTAAATGGAAAATCTTCTCAAAAGGATTCAATCATTCTAGATGCCATTAAAAACATTTGTGATTTCATGGGAAGAGGTCAAAATACCATCATTAACAGGAGTTTAGAAGAAGTTGATTCCAACCCATTGATCATGGATGATTTTGAGGGGTTTATCACTTCAGTGGATAAAGTAATTATGGAAGTAAATGTAGAAATTGCAAGAGAACGAGAAGTGGAGCCTGAAGACGTGACTGAATTGTTGCAGTTTTATGATCAAACTTGAATGGATGAGGAGTTCCTTCTCATGGATGAGCAAAGAAAGTGGTTTGTTGATCTAGAATCTACTCCTGGCAGAGATACTGTGAAGATTGTTGAAATGACAAAGGATTTAGAATATAATATAAACTTAGTTGATACGGTAGTGGCAGGCTTGAGAGGATTGACTCCAATTTTGAAAGAAGTTTTACTGTGTGTAAAGGCTATCAAATAGCATTACATGGCTACAGAGAAATCCTTAATGAGAAGGAAGAGTGGATCAGTGTGAGGAAGCTGCAAAAGAAAAGTGGAAAAAAAAAAGGAATCTTTTTTTCTGAAGCAATGAACAACTTCATTGTTGTCTTATTTTAAGAAATCGCCACTGTCACCCCACCACTCTGGTCAGTCAGCAGCCATCAACTTCAAGGCAAGAACCCTCCATGAGCCAAAAAATTAAAAACTCCCTAAAAGCTCAGATGATGGTTAGTATTTTCAGCAAGCAATAAAGTATTTTTTAATCAAGGCATATGTTGTGTTTTTTTTTTAGATATACTACTGTTGTACACTTAATAGACTATAGTGTAGTATAAACATAACTTTTATATGCACTGGAAAACAAAAATTCGTTTGACTTGTTTTATTGCAATATTTACTTTATTGTGTTAGTTTGGAACCAAGCCTGCAATATCTCCAAGGTATGCTTGTAATGAATTGTCTTTATACTCATTGGCTGTGATTGTGAGAAAGCAGCAGTGATATTACATGTTACCATAGCGTATCATTCTTTTAAGATCCAAGGGACTGTGATTTTAGATCAAGAGCTGTCTACTTTCACTGAGGGGCATTTTATATGTTAGGGGCACTATTTGAGACCCAGGACTCAAAAGTGGAATTTGGCTTTAGGAGGTAAGGTGTCCAAGTTATTTGTTTGGTTGATTGTTTTGGGGTGGAATTGGTCCTAGGAGGATGCAGAAGACCTGTGGCTATCTCTTTCAGATCTCAGATTGAGATCTATTTCCTTCAAAGCACTCATCTTTACTCAGCGCTCATGGTCTATATTTTGGGAGAATGTGAGGGGAGGTGCGGGAGGGAACGGATTTAAATTATGTGATGAAACATATTTGAAATGATAACGTGGTAAGAACTATGAAAAGATAAAAGTACTATTCTGCCAAGCAAGTTCTTTTATATGATCTGAGATCACATGAAAAAGAGGTAGAAAGCTGTAGAAGATAACATCATTCCAGCAGGTGCCTGAGGACAATTGAGGATATAAAGCTGAATTTCTTTGTGGAGAGCAGCCTCCTAATGGCTGAGTACCTTTGATGACCCTTGTTTATAAGGGAAGCTTAAAGGCTTATGATGTAGGGAGAAGTGTTGTCGGACAAGTTTAGCTGTTTGTTTCTCAAGAAGACCCCCTCTTTGCTAAGTGTAATACATTGTGGAATTCTAAATTTGTGGAGTCTTACCTTTGATTTGATCCATGAGTAAATTTGTAGTTGGGTTGATTTTTTTTTTTTTTAATTTTTAATGTTTGTTTATTTTTGAAAGGGAAATAGCACAAGCAGGGGAGGGGCAGAAAGAGAGGGGGACAGAGGATCTGAAGCAGGCTCTATGCTGACAGCAGAGAGCCCAATGTGGGCTCTCACCAACCATGAGATCATGACCTGAGCCAAAGTTGGAGCCTAACTGACTGAGCCTCCCAGGGTGCCCCGATTCAGTTTTAATTAGAGAGACAGGTATTATATACAAAGTAGCGAATAGCAAACAGTTTATCATTGTTATTCAAATAACTATTTTTGTTTGGTTGGTTTTTAATGTTTACTTATTTTTGAGAGAGGGAGAGAGAGAGAGAATGTGAGCAGGGGAGAGGCAGAAAGAATGGGAGACACAAACTCCAAATCAGGCTCCACGCTCTGAGCTGTCAGCACAGAGCCCGACCCGAGGCTTGAACTTATGAACCGTGAGGTCATGACCTGAGCTGCATTTGGATGCTCAACCAACGGAGCCACCCAGGTGACGTTCAAATAACTATTGCATGCCTACCAGATGCCTAGAACTGTTATAGACACTGGGAATACAATAGTAAATAATGAGAGTTCTTGCTCTCATTGAATGGAGACAGAAGAACAAATGTATTCTATATTTTAGGTAATGGTAAATGCAAGGAAGATAATATGAAGCTGGCATTCATAAAAAGATAAAGAGTAATGGAGTGGCTGTCTTCTCTGGAAGTTAGAAAAGGCTTCCTTGAGGAAATGACATTTGAAGAGGGGAGGGAGCAAACCAGGGAAGGGGACAAAGAGCTCCAGGCAGTAGAAACCACAGTGCAAAAGCCTGTCTGTTGAGATATATTTGCATGTATTCAAAGAACAGCAGTGTGGCCAGTTTGGCTGGAATGGAATGACCACAGGGAAGATTTTAGGTAACTAGGAGAAATAGCTAGGGCCTGGATCATGTACATGTGGTAAGCCATGCTTTTTTGGCTTTTTTTCCCTAAATTTCTTTGAAAGTCACTGGAAGGTAAAGTAGGATGTGATCTGTTTTATAATTTTTTTTTAAATTAGGAACAATCCTAAACTTCCTGAAGAGTTGGAAGTATATGAATCATTTCAAAGTAAGTTCCCAAAGGATGTCCTGAATACTCCAGTGTGTAATTCCTACAAACAAGGATATTCTCCTATGTAACCACAATTTAACCGTCAAAGTCGGGAAATTAGGAGTCATATCATCTTCAGATCCCATTTAGTTTTCATCAGTTGTGCCAACAAATGTCTTTTATAGCCAGAGGGTCTAATTGTGCATTTCATGTGGAGCACATTTCTCTCTAGTCTCTTTAACTTTTCCTTAATTTTCATGACCTTCACACTTTTGAAAGTTACAGGCCAGTTATTATTTTTTTAATGTTTTTATTTATTTTTGAAGGAGAGAGACAGAGACAGAGCATGAGTGGGGGAGGAGCAGAGAGAGAGGGAGACAAAGAATCCGAAGCAGGCTCCAGGCTCTTGAGGTGTCAGCACAAAGCCCGATGCAGGGCTGGAACTTACGAACCCTGAGATTGTGACCTGAGCCGAAGTTGGACGCTTAACCAACTGAGCCACCCAGGCGCCCCTGCAGGCCAGTTATATTGTAGAAAGTCCTTCAGTGTGGGTTTGTCAAGTGTTTTCTCATGACTAGATTCAGACTATGTCTTTGGCAGAAATTTCACAGAAGCAGTGTCCCATGAGGTGGCACCCTATTTTGATTAGTCCCATTACTGATGATATCTTCTCACTTGAATAGGGTATATCTGCGAAGTTTCTCCTTTCTAAAGTTTTCCCTTTGCAATTAATTAGCATTTTATGTAGAGGTACTTTGAAGTTATTTAAGTATCCCATTACTCATCAAACTTTCAGTCTACTCGTTTATTGTATCAGTATGAACTCCTGTTACAACCAATGAGTTACAATTCATTACTATGCTTGTTCCATTTGTTTATTTATTTACTGACTTAACTTATTTTCCTGCTCTTCTTCACCTATATCGCTTATTGCCCTACCCCCATACTCTCTGGCAACCGTCAGTTTGTTCTCTGTATTTTTGGGTCCATTTCTGCTTTTTGTTTGTTTTGTTTTTTGTATGTTTTATATATTTTAGTTACTTACATGTGAAATCATATGATATTTGTCTTTTCCAGTCTGACTTATTTTGCTGAACATAATACCCTCTGGGTCCGTCCCATCTGTTGTCACAGATGGTAAGATCACATTCCTTTTTTTATGACCGAGTAATATTCTACTGCATTTGTACACCACATCTTTTTTGTCCATTCATCTTTGAATGGGCACTTGAGTTGCTTCCATGTCTTGGCTATTGTAAATGATGCTGCACTTAACGTAGGGGTGCATATATCTTTTTCAATTA
Source organism: Panthera uncia (assembly GCF_023721935.1). Lineage (NCBI taxonomy): Eukaryota > Metazoa > Chordata > Mammalia > Carnivora > Felidae > Panthera > Panthera uncia. Next base: position 113,561,866 of record NC_064809.1, on the reverse strand, counting down.
GTGTTTTTGTTTTTGTTGGGTGAGTATCCAGTAGTGGAATTACTGGATCATATGGTAATTTAATTTTTAATTTTTTGAGGAAGCTCCATACTGTTTTCCACTGTAGTTGTACCAATTTTATTTCTACCAACAGTGCACAAGAGTTCCTTTTTCTCCATATCCTCGCTAACACTTGTTATTTCTCATCTTTTTGTTGCTAGCCATTCTGACAGCTCTAAGATGATATCTCATTTGGTTTTGATTTGCATTTTCCTGATGATTAATGATGTTGGGCATCTTTTTGTGTGTCTGTTGACCATTTTATTTTATTTTTGAGAGAGAGAGAGACAAAGCATGAGTGGGGAAGGAGCAGAGAAAGGGAGACTCAGAATCCGAAGCAGGCTCTAGGCTCTGAGCTGTCAACACAGAGCCCGACACAGGGCTCGAACCCATGAACCAGGTGATCGTGACCTGAGCCCAAGTCAGAGACTTAACCAACTGAGCCACCCAAGAGCCCCCTGTGATTTACATTTTTAAAGCATCTGTGTCATTGCCGTGAAGAATGAGGAAGGGGGGGCAGTGTTGGAGCAGGCTGATTGCTGGACTAACGTGCTAGTGCTGCGAGTTGTGAGTTTGGGGACTGTACCAGTTACCCATTTTATCTTAAATTTAGCTTAAAACAATAAACAGTATCTCTCATGATTTCTGTGGGTAAGGAATTGAATGCAACTTAGCTAGATGCCTCTGGTTTAGGGTCTTTCACGAGGCTGCACTCGAGATATCGTTTGAGGCTGCAGTCCCCTCCATAGCCAAATTCATTCATGTGGCTGTAGACGGACTTCAGAGATTTGCTTCCGCGCTCACTCATGTGGGCCTCTCCACAAGGCCATCTCTTGTGGCAGCTGGCTTCTTAAGAGCAAGTGAAGAGAACACCTGAGATGGAAGCCACAGTTGTGTGCGTGTGTGCGTGTGTATTTTTCCTTTTTTTTTTTTTTTTTTGGAAGTATAGTTAACATGGTGTTACATTAGGCCAGTCTTTTAAAACCTAATCTCAGAAGTAACATCCTACACTTAATGCTGCGTTCTTTTTATTAGAAATGAGTCAGTAAATACAGCCCATACTCATGGAAAGTGGATGAAAGTGAGGGAAAAAAACCTCAGTTTCTTTCTTCCCTAGTAGGGAAAAACTCTTCCCTGCTGTGTGTTTCTCTTGTGAGTCTCCTTTACATACTAGACACTTCACTTCTGACACTTCCGGTTACCAAATGTGTAGGGATTCCCCCCCCCCCCCCCCAACAACAAGAAAGTCTCTGACAGCAGCTGGGTGTCCTACAGTTTAACTCATTTTTGACACTGTCTGTCTGGAGATAGTGTCAGATCCCACAACAGGTAAGGTTTCAGTCCCACAAGACTGCCCCCTCTACCTCTTCCTCTGATGCCACTCACAAGCCCAGTGCTTCTGAGCAGCCAGCTATAGATTGGTCAGGAGGTTAGGGGGTGAAGCTGGAAATTCCAAGCTTTTGATCATGGCTTGGTCTTCCTGGTGACTACCCTCATCCAGGACCATCTTGAAGCCTATCTAGAGTCACCTCATTAGAACAAGAGATGCTCCTACTGCTCTTATTACTCAGGAATTTATGAGAGTGTTGGGAGCCCTGTGTCAGGGTCAGATCAAAGACAGATATTAAGGGGCGCCTGGCTGGCTCAGTCGGTGGAATGTGTGATTCTTGACTTCAGGGTCATGGGTTCCAGCCCCATGTTAGGTGTGGAGATTACTTAAAAAATAAAATCTTTTAAAAAATATTTTTTTAATATTTATGTTTGAGAGAGAGAGCATGTGCAAGGCAGAGGGGCAGGGGCAGAGAGAGGGAGACAAAGCATCCAAAGTGGGCCCTATGCTGACAGCAGAGAGCCTGATGCAGGGCTCGAACTCACAAACAGAGAGGTCATGACCTGAACCGAAGTCAGACACTTAACCAACTGAGCCACCCAAGTGCCAAAAAAATAAAATCTTAAAAAAAAAAAAAAAAAAAAGACAAATATTAAAACAATAGATGCTCCTAGTGTTATCATTAGGAAGTTGCAAAAGTCTCAGGAGCTCTGTGCCAGGAGTTGGGTACAGAGACCAGTATATATATTTTCTGTTATCCATAGAGGATTACACAGGGTATGTATACCCAGAGGCTGTGGTCATGGAGGCCATCCTAGAGACTGCCTACCACAGGGATATATTTTGAGTAAAATGGAGGATTTGCTGATGGAGTGAATTTTGAGAGAAAAAAGTCAAGGATGACTTCAAGATTTTTGGCCTGAACTACTGGTGGTAACTGAGGTGAGGAAGATCGGGTAGGGTGGGGGAAGCAGAACTGGAAGAGGTAATGAAGAATTCTACTTTGTCTATGTTAAGTAGGAGATGCCTGTTAGAAAACCAAGTGGGAATGGTGGGTAGACAGTTAAACACTAGTCTTTAGGTCAGGATAGAGGTTGGTGATGGAGATAGGACTTCATTGTCATTTTACCTAGTGTAGTATACAATGGAACTTAGTGAATTGTAGGTAAAAGGGTTAAGTGAATCTGATCTTCAGTTAAATGCCAGCTTTGTTTCCCTGGAAACCAGATTTGATTGTAGCAACTACAGGAGTCCCCTCTTATCCACGGTTTTGCTTTCCATGGTTTCAGTCACCCCTGGTCACCCATGGTTTAGAAGCAGGTGATCTCCTGATGTATGGTCAGAAGGTCAGTAGTAGCCTAACACTATGTCACAATGCCTGCGTCATTTACTGCACTTCCTCTCATCAGAAAAGTGTTTTATCATCTCACATCACAAGAGGAAGGGTGAGAATGGTACAAAAATATTTTGAGAGGAGGGAACTATATTCACATAACTTACTATATTACAGTTGTTCTATTTTACTATTAGTTATTGTTGTTAGACTCTTACTGTGACTAATTTATAAATTAATCTTTATCCCAGGTGTGTAAATGTAGGAAAAAGGATAGTATTTATAAGGGTTGGTACTATCCACAGTTTCAGGCATGCACTGGGGATCTTAGAACTTCACCCCTGCAAACAAGGAGGGGGACTACTATATACTGCTAGACAAAATTGATCCTTGATTGGTACATTGCATCTGGATGAGAGCAATTATAAATGCCTGGTGAGTTAGCTGTTTGAGCTTCCTTGTGTATTGCTGCTCTTAGATCTGGGATGTCCCTTGTGAGAATGGGAATCCTGAAGCTGTGCCTGTGGAGTTGTTATTAGAGGTGTTAGTTTTTGTAGAGCATGAAGCCTTTAAGTCAGGGCAGCTCCTGCACCTGATGTGGCTCTCCTCTCACTTGAGCCTAGGGAGTCCAAGAAAATGGGTCCTGAACAGCAGGGTGAGCAGCTGTCACCTGCACGAACTATCGCAAAGTCTCCCAATGAGAGGAACACCTGATGTTGCCTATGGGGTGAGCTGTAGTTCTGTCCTCTTTCTGAGACGTCTGGTGCTGGAGATGGCCTGTGATAGTATATGAATCTGTAGGGTAGCTGCATAATCTCAACTAGAGAAGGATTCCCTTCTGAAGTGTCAAGTGTTTATCCTAGAAACAGGGAATTTCTTCAATAAACTTCTGTGGTTCACATACTGTTCCCTAATCTAGTGGGAACATTAGAAATCTTGTGGGAAAGAGAGTTCACTTTATCTCATCGCAAGGCTTTCATTTCTTTGACTGTCAGCAGCTAGTGAGGCTGTTGGGTCTACCAGTAGATAAACAAAAGGTGTATGTGCTGATGTGAATGTCTGGGATGGGCAGTGGAGCTCCATGTACCTTGAAAATAAAAAACTGAATGCCTAGAACCTAGCACAGTACTCAGCTTACAAATCACTTATTCAACAAATGTTAAGCATCCCAGTATGTATCATGCACTGATAGATTTACACATTCACAGTGGTAAACAAAATAGATGGTCCTTGCTATCTTGGAGTTTATAGTCATTTAATGAATGCTAGCTGGTAGACTGTACTATAACTGAGTGTTATTTTTCTTTGTTACAGTACTTTTATTTTCTTAAAAAAATCTTTTTTAATGTTTATTCATTTTTGAGAGAGAGAGAGACAGAAGAGCATGAGCAGGGGAGGGGCAGAGAGAGAGGGAGACACAGAATTTGAAGCAGGCTCCCGGCTCTGAGCTGTCAGCACAGAGCCCAATGCAGGGCTTGAACCCACGAACCGTGACATCATGACCTGAGCTGAAGTTGGATGCTCAACCGATTGAGCCACCCAGGTGCCCCTTATAATACGTTTATTTTCTTATGTAAGTTCTATTCTCTTATAGAATCAGCAGTGAGATTTTAATTTCTTTTTCAGGAGTTTATATGAGCTTAACCTGACTGAACAGAATACTCAAAGTATTTCAGTAGATCACAAATAGTCTTTTATGCCATTGTACTCTTACACCATTTTGATTATCCTTAATTTTATCTCTATAGCCACAGTAATGCACCAAAGTCTTTATTTCCTTCCTTCTTCCTTCCTCCCTTCCATCCTTCCTTCACTTCCTTCCTTCCTTCCTATTTTGAGACAGAGAAAATCTTAAGCAGCTTCCACACTCAGCACGGAGCCATGGGGCTTGATCCCATGACCCTGGGATCGTGACCTGAGCTGAAATCAAGTGTGGAACACTCAACTGACTGAGCACCAGGTGCCCCCTTTATTTTCATTTTTATGCTTGTTAGCTTTTGCCTAGAATTAGTGACAGATTGGGGTGTCTGGGTGGCTCAGTTGGTTGGGTGACTGACTTCTGCTCAGGTCATGATCTCACAATTTGTGAGTTTGAGCCCCACATCGGGCTCTGTGCTGACAGCTCAGAACCTGGAGCCTATTTTAGATTCTGTGTCTCCCCCTCTCTGTACCCCTCCCCTGCTCATGCTCTGTGTCTCTCTGTCTCTCAATAATAAATAAACGTTAAAAAAAATTAAAAACAAAAGAATTAGTGACAGATAAACCAAGTAAGTAGTTAGTATCTATATAAAATTTGACAAAGGAAAATGTTGAGAGTAAAATGGTGGAAAATTTGGGCTCTTTATGCATAATAGTATAAAATTACTGTTTCTACTTCTATCAAGAGTTTTTTGAAGTGTTGGAACCCTGAAATCCTTTAAATCAAGTTAAACAAATATGGCTTACCTAGATTTTTCTCTACTATGTATATACTTTTTTCTCCACTTGGTGGCACCTTCTGTTCATTTCTAAGTAACATCTTTTCTCCCTCAATGTAGTACAGCCAGTCTCTCCTTGTATATTGATTTTTCTTATTAAGATTAATGGTTAAATTACTGAAGTAATAAAATAAATACACTATTTTCCAAATAATAGTGTATGTTGAAAATTTCCTATTTTTAACAGAAAATTATTTTTGCCTTGAAGATTTTTCCATAGCCATAGCGTAATTAACACATGTTTTTACTCTTGTGAGGATCCCTTTTCCTTGTGGTCAGCTTTTTTTCAGTTAGCATATGATGTTCTAGATGCCTTTGTAGAAAAATAGGGTGCAAGTTAGGGAGACTGAGTGTGATAGGAATCAACGTTGCTTCATAGGTTTAGGTTTGAGAGGTTGGATGGTGTCACCATTCACTGGGATGGGAAGACTGGGAGAAGAGTAGGATGGGGAGTGGAGGATTACGGTCAGATTCTCTTTGGATATAGTAAATTTGAGATACCTATCAGAAATCCAAGAGAATAGATGTGTCAGGTGACCAGCTGGTATATAAATCTGGAGTTTAGGACAGAGGTTGAGCTGGCAAAGAAAAATGAGAAGTACCTAGCAAGGTAAGAGGGAAGGCAAGAGAGAATAGTGTTTCAACAAAGATGAGAAGGCTAGCTGAATTGATTGATGCTGAGAGATTGCTTGAGGTAAGTAAGGACAGAGAAGCATCCATTTGATTTGGCAGTATGAAGTTCATTGAGTCTAAATGGAATCTGTTCTTAAGAATGTGAGAGACCAGAAAAGTTTAAAGAATCTGGCAGGGGCAGGGATAATCTACATAACCCCTGAGAGACAACTGTCGACATTTGGCATATTTCCTTTAGTCCTTTTAAATAATTTTTTATGTCATTGTTGTATCCATAATCATATTCAGTTTTTTTCTCTTAATATTATAAGCAAATTTCCAGGTTATTAAAACAATCAGTACAATTACTGTTAATTTTTTTTTAATTATAAAAATGTGTAATTGTTATAGAAAATTTGGAAAACCCAGAGATATATGAAGTGGAAATAAAAATAAACTCCTTGGCCTAGAAATAAACACTGTTAACATTTCTTTTTTTTTCATTTTCTTTTTTTTTTTTAATGTTTATTTATTTTTGACAGAGAGAGATACAGAGCATGAACGGGGGAGGGGCAGAGAGAGAGAGGGAGACACAGAATCCAAAGCAGGCTCCAGGCTCTGAGCTGTCAGCACAGAGCTCAACACGGGGCTCGAACCCATGAGCCATGAGATCATGACCTGAGCTGAAGTCAGACGTTTAACTCACTGAGCCACCCAGGCACCCCTGAGGATCTGCATTTAAAGAGAAGGAATATTTCAAATGGATCACAGTGTGGAGAACAGATTACGATTTGTTGATCATACCCTCTTTAGAAGAAGGTTTGTGATTATAAATAACTATATATAGATATGTGTGTGTAACAGTATTTTGTTTGCTGGCCTCCTTTTCTCACTTAATAAATCACAAACATTTTCCCCATTTCACTAAATATTCTGCTTGTCAGTTTGAGATTTTTAGCATCTAAGGGGCTTTTGATGTATAAAGATTAATGGAAATTTGGATTTAAAATGAATATACTGTTTATTACAGCAGCAATCTATTACCATTTTTTATTTTAGTTCCAGTATAGTTAGCATATGGTGAACTGTTAGTTTCAGGGGTACAGTATAGTGATTCAGCTCCTCCCTACACCAGCCTGTGCTCATCACAAATGCACTCCTTAATCCTCATCACCTGTTCAACACATCCCCCGACCAACTCCCCTCTGGTAACCATCCGATTGTTCTCTGTAATTAAGAGTTACAGCTGCAATTTTTAAAACCTACTTGTTCTTCAGCCTTGAGGTCCAATTTATAAATAGGATAACAAGATTAGTAAATTGAACATTTTTGCATAAAAATAAAGAACAATTATTTTCTCTTGTTTGATAAGCTCAAATGGAAAGGATTAAAATCTCCTAAACAATTATCTCCTTTTTCCAGTTTAGTTAATTACATTCCTTTCAACATTTTAGGTCACAATTATAAATGTAGGATATATATTTTTTCAATATCTTCAAATGCCCAAAGTAGATAGATGAACAGACCTATCAAGCAAAATGTTCTTAAGCCCTTAAATGACTCATGTTTAATCACGCTAGAAACTTAAGGGTCGTCCTCACAGGTCTTTTTTCTCTAATATCCAGTCAGTCAGCAGGTTCCATGTGATTACTTTCCGAATATGTCCCACATCTGATCACTACTTCTGTCATTATTACCCTGGTCCAAACCACAGTTAACTCTTGCTGGAAACTTCTACCACAACCTTCCAACTGGTCTGATTACATTCTTGCAGCGCACTAGTATTCTCCACATACTCAGTGATTGGAGTGGTTATTTTACAAATCTCTGCTCAGAACTCTACATCAGTTTCCCATCATGATGACAGTGAAAACCCCAACTCCTTACAAGGCCTTGTGTGCTGTTGGCCCTGCCAGGCTCTGCATACACTGTCCTGTTCACTGTCCTGCCAACTCTTGATGTAGCCACTCTGTCCTCACTTTCCCTTGAATGGTGAGCGTGCCCACCTCAGTCGCTCTGTACCAGCTGTTTTCCCAGATGCAACATGGGTCACACCTTTACCTTATACAAGTGCGTCCTCTGGTGGCTCCTCAGTCTACCCTATCCAGAAGAGCCCTTTCCTTTCACACTGTGTCCTCTTCCCCTGCTCTGGTGTTTTCCTTGGTAGCACTTATCTCTGCCTGGTGTTTTGTTATAGAGTATTTAATTTATTGTTTCCCCAACTACCATGCTTCTTGATCATAGCAACTTTGTTCACTGCTGTGTCGCTAATGCCTAAAATGGTGTTTAACACATAGTGGATGCTCAATAAATTGTTGGATGAGGGGTGCCTGGCTGGCTCATTCGGTTAAGTGTTCGACTTTGGCTCAGGTCATGATCTCACAGTTTGTGGGTTCAAGCCCCGCGTCAGGCTCTGTGCTGACATCTCAGACGCTGGAGCCTGGTTGAAATTCTGTGTCTCCCTCTTTCTCTGCTCCTCCCCTGCCGGCACTCTGTCTTTGTCTCTCTCTGTCTCCCAAAAATAAATAAAAACATTTCAAAAATTAAAAAAAAAATTGTCGAATGAATGTAGATATACTGTCTTACTTGAAACAACCTTTGTTTTTTGTTTTGTTTTTTCTTAAAGTACACTTCACACCCAGCGCAGAGCCCAAGGCAGGGCTTGAACTCATGACCCTGTTATCAAGACCTGAGCTGCGATCAAGGGTTGGACACTTAACCAGCTGAGCCACCCAGACGCCCCTAATTTTGTAATTTGAATACAGTAATTGTCTTTGCTTCTTCTAGTTGATCTAGAAATGCTATGTCTGTCACTTCTTTTACAACTTGTATTTGAATTTGAAGGTAGATTTACATATGAATTCTATTCTGACTTTAACCTGTCTTTGCATGAGCCTGCAGGTGATTAGGGGAGAGGCAGAGATAAAGGGAGAGAGAATCCCAAGCAGGCTGTTGCACTGTAAGTGTGGAGCCTGATGCAGGGCTCGAACTCACAAACCATGAGATCATGATCTGAGCCAAAAATCAAGAGACAGACACTTAACCAACTGAGCCACCCAGGTGCCCCAACCTGTCCTTTCTAATACCTTTTCCCACTGAATCATTTGTTTTGTTATAGTCTTTTAAAAATATTCCCCTGAATAAGTTGCCAGCTATCAGCAGCAGAGGATGTCTTCCTTTGGGTGCATCTGCTTAATCCAGCCTCTTTCGGGTCAGGGGTGTTGTGTAAAATACTACTTGACCTGAACCGAAATGAGTGTTATTCAGTACACTGTGCTGCGAGATTCTTTTCAAAACAGATCCTTCCTAGTGTTTTATTTTCTGCTCCAGAAAATCAGAATATTAAGCCACTGTGCTCTAAGAACTGCAGACTGCCTGCTTAGGTAGATTTTCCTGTGTTACAGAATGTTACTCTATAACATTTCTCTGTTAAAGTGTATTAATTATACGCAGAAGACAAGATTTTGATTTTTAAAGTTCAGCTTTTGTTGAATACATTTCACTTACTATGCAGTGCTTCATTTAAGGTCAATTCTCACTTTTTTTTAAATTTAATTTATTTTTTTAATTTACATCCAAGTTATCATATAGTGCAACAATGATTTCAGGAATAGATTCCTTAATGCCACTTACCCATTTAGCCCATCCCCCTCCCACAACCCCTCCAATAACCCTCTGTTTGTTCTCAATATTTAAGACTGTCTTATGTTTTGTACCCCTCACTGTTTTTATATTATTTTTGCCTCCCTTCCCTTATGTTAATCTGTTTTGTATCTTAAAGTCCTCATATGAGTGAAGTCATATGATATTTGTCTTTCTCTAATTTTGCTTAGCGTAATACCCTCTAGTTCCATCCACATAGTTAGTTGCAAATGGCAAGATTTCATTCTTTTTGATTGCCGAATAATACTCCATTGTGTGTGTGTGTGTGTGTGTGTGTATACCACATCTTCTTTATCCATTCATCCATCGATGGACATGTGGGCTCTTCCCATACTTTGCCTATTGTTTGCAGTGCTGCTATAAACATTGGGGTGCATGTGTCCCTTCGAAATAGCATACCTGTGTCCCTTGGATAAATACCTAGTAGTGCAATTGCTGGGTCATAGGGTAGTTCTATTTTTAATTGTTTGAGAACCTCTGTACTGTTTTCCAGAGTGGCTGCACCAGTTTGCATTCCCACCAACAATGCAAAAGAGATCTTTCTCTGCATCCTCGCCAACATCTGTCATTGCCTGAGTTGTTAATGTTAGCCCTTCTGACAGGTGTGAGGTGGTATCTCATTGTGTTTTTGATTTGTATTTCCCTGGTGATGAGTGATGTGGAGCATTTTTTCATGTGTCGGTTGGCCATCTGGATGTCTTTGGAGAAGTGTCTATTCATGTCTTTTGCCCATTTCTTCACTGGATTATTTGTTTTTTGGGTGTTGAGTTGGATAAGTTCTTTATAGATTTTAGATACTAAGCCTTTATCTGATATGTCATTTGCAACTATCTTCTCCCATTCCGTCGGTTGCCTTTTAGTTTTGCTGATTGTTTCCTTCACTGTGCAGAAGCTTTTTATTTTGATGAGGTCCCAGTAGTTCATTTTTGCTTTTGTTTCCCTTGCCTCCAGAGACGTGTTGAGTAAGAAGTTGCTGTGGCCAAGATCAAAGAGGTTTTTGCCTGCTTTCTCCTCGAGGATTTTGATGGCTTCCTGTCTTACATTGAGGTCTTTAATCCATTTTGAGTTTCTTTTTGTGTCTGGTGTAAGAAAGTGGTCCAGATTCATTTTTCTGTATGTTGCTGTCCAGTTTTCCCAGCACCACTTGCTGAAGAGACTGTCTTTTTCCATTGGATGTTCTTTCCTGCTTTGTCAAAGATTAGTTGGCCATACATTTGTGGGTCCATTTCTGAGTTCTCTATTCTGTTCCAGTGATCTGAGTGTCTGTTTTTGTGCCAGTTCTATACCATCTTGATGATTACAGCTTTGTAGTATAGCTTGAATTACGGGATTGTGATGCCTCCTGCTTTGGTTTTGTTTTTCAAGATTGCTTTGACTATTTGGGGTCTTTTCTGGTTCCATACAAATTTTAGGATTGTTCTAGCTCTGTGAAGAATGCTGGTGTTATTTTGATAGGGATTGCATTGAATATGTAGATTGCTTTGGGTAGTATCAACATTTTAACAATATTTGTTCTTCCTATCCAGGAGCATGGAATCTTTTTTCCATTTTTTTGTGTCTTATTCAATTTCTTTCATAAGCTTTCAGTAGTTTTCAGTGTATAGATTTTTCACCTTCCTGGTTTGATTTATTCCTAGGTATTTTATGGTATTTGGTGATTCTAACATTTTTCAAAGATGAGTTGTTGGCAATTTTCATAGCTGGAAATAAGGAAATAAACTACCTATTAGTCTTGGGGCAGAAGGAACTGCTCTTAATTTCAGTTTCCAGAATAAATCTTTATTGTGTTCAAAGGTTGTCAGTGTATATAGTACATGCTAGAGATAGTCTCATGTAGAAAAATTGAGGTTTCTAGATTAAAAGTTCATTATTTGAACTTTTTCCATGTAATTTCAGTGAATGACTTTGCATGATGGGGTTGGCTTAGAAAAAAATTCCATTAAGGTTGACTGAGAGAAAGTCTGTCTGCCACTGAAACATCTGGGAATACTTTAGATTGAGTGATTAAAAAAAATTTTTTTTAATGTTTATTATTTTTGAGGGGGAGAGAGAGACAAAGTGCGAGTGGGAAGGAGCAGAGAGAGAGAAGGGGACACAGAATGTGAAGCAGGCTCCAGGCTCTGAGCTGTCATCACAGACCTGGATGTGGAGCTTGAATCCACGAAACGTGAGATCATGACCTGAGCTGAAGTTGGATGTTTAACCGACCGAGCCACCCAAGTGCCCCTAGATTGAGTGATTTTTTTAACAAAAGAAATGGTGGCTTAAGTGGTATGAAATAGAGTTAGATTAGAAATGGACAGAACCTATTTATGGTCTCAAAATAAAAGACAAATGACTTGGGGAAGATTTTAAAACTGCCTCTAATTGGTCTGAATTAGAAGAAGGATTTTTCTTTTTAATAGCTTAATTTCTTCTTATAAAGTAGTACATTTTCATTATAGGAAATTCAGAAAGTAACAAAGGAAACAAAAATAACCTATTATCCTATCACGCAGACAAACCATTCACACAGACAAATCACTGTTAACATTTTGACATATTTTTTAAAGTATTTATTTTGAGAGACAGAGTGAGTGAGCATGAGTGGGGGAGGGGCAGAGAGAGAGAGGGAAAGAGAGAATCCCAAGCAGGCTCCACATTGTCAGCACAGAGCCTGACACAAGGTTCAAGCTCATGAACCATGAGATCATGACCTGAGTTGAAATCAAGAGTTGGAGCTTAACCGACTGAGCCACCCAGGCACCTCAACATTTTGATATATATTCTTCTGATCTCTTTTTCTATTCATACAAATCCTTTTGTTTTTGTTTTTAATGTTAAGTAGGCCTTTTGAAGAGGTAGCCTGGGTTTAAATTCTAGCTCTACTACCTTGGGCAAGTTTTTAATAATTCCCCAGTTTCCTCATTTATGAAATTGGGATAATATCTATCTCATAGAGTTGTTATAAGGATTAAAGGAGTTAATATTTGTTAAGTATTTAGAGGGGCGCCTGGGTGGCTCAGTCGGTTGAGCGGCCGACTTTGGCTCAGGTCATGATCTCACGGTCCATGAGTTCGGGCCCCGCGTCAGGCTCTGTGCTGACCGCTCAGAACCTGGAGCCTGTTTCAGATTCTATGTCTCCCTCTCTCTGACCCTCCCCTGTTCATGCTCTGTCTCTCCCTGTCTCAAAAATAAATAAAACGTTAAAAAAAAAAAAAAGTATTTAGAATGGTATCCATGACTTATAAATGCTATGTAAATACTGTTAAATAAATTAAGTGAATAATCTGCCATTTAAACTTAACATATGGTGAACATTTTCTCAAAGTCATAAAATATTCTCTGTAATACAATTTTTAATGATGTTTTAGTCTTCTGTCATGTATATGTCATGAATTATTTAAAAAAATTTTTTTTATGTTTATTCATTTTTGAAAGAGAGAGAGAGAGACAGATCACAAGTAGGGGTGGGGCTGAGAGAGAGGGGGATACAGAATCCGAAGCAGGCTCCAGGCTCTGAGCTGTCAGCACAGAACCCGATGCAGGGCTCGAACTCAGGAACTGTGAGATCGTGACCTGAGCCGAAGTTGGATGCTCAACTGACTGAGCCACCCAGGCGCCCCTATGTCATGAATTATTTAAGTATTCCGTTTCATTCTTGGTTTTATTCTTTCCATTTTTTTCACTAATATAAATAAAGCTGTGGTCAGTGACCTTGTTCTTAAACATTTACCCACACGTCTCCATTTCCTTAAGGCACATTTCTGTGGGTAAAATTGTTGCATCCATGAATGAACATGTTTTGAAAGTGTTCGGTACTTCTTGCCAAATTGCCCTCGATTTATATTCTTAGTGTATATACATTCAGTTGTATGTGAGTGTTAGTCTCTATAATTTCACCAGTGTTGGGTATTATTACTTTTTAAAATCTTTGCCAGTTCAGCAAATAAAAATATAACTATATCTGATTTTATTTTGCATTGCCTTGATTGAGCTTTTTGTGTTTGCCATTTTTACTTTTTTCTTTTATGATTCATCCTTTAATGGCTTTCGTCCATTTTTCCTTTGGACATTTGACTTTTTCTTTCTGATTTGTAATGATAGGTGAACTACTTTTCTGTATATGACAAATATTTCCCCATTTGTTTTATCCTTTAATCTTGTTTGACATAGACATTTCAGTTTTTATGTAGTAGAATTAACACTTTTTCTTTATGCCTTTTTGCTTTTAATGTTAATCTTAGAAATGGTTCTTCACATTCTATAGATATCAATATTTTATGAATATAAATATTCACTCATGTTGTATCTGAGCATTATTAATCTGTCTGGAATCTATTTTGATGTATGCCTAGGGAAATCTAACTTGATTTCTTTTCAACAAAATTCATTATTCTAGCATAATTTGTTGAAAAATATTTAGTTGCCCCAATAATTTGAAATGCCAGCCTTACCTTATATATACTTCAGTCTGTTTGGAGAATTTTATTCCATAGTATTGTTCTTTTTTACCAGTTTTTATACCATTCTAATGTTTGCAACCTTTAATGTCTGATAATGCCCATCTTCCTGATTGTTAGGGGTTTTCAAAATTTTCTTGGGTAGGCTTTCAGCTGATCCATAGAAATATAATTGTCAAACCCTGTTGGGATTTTGATTCAGCTTGCATTTAGAAATAACAGTTACTGAGCCAACAAGGTTTGAGTTGGCTATCTTGTGATGAACTATTTTTGTCTTTTAAATGTTAGATTTATCATTCCCATCCTGGGGTTATTTAGATAGCTCTCAGGATTTTGGCAGATACTTAGATGCTATCATAATCCTAACCCTATTTCATCTCTTGATTGTAATTTAAGTTTCTTGACCAAAAGGTTCTCTTCAACCATTGAGAAGCTGTGTTCAAGCCTCAGCTTGGTGGCATATGTGCTTTGGGACCTTGGGAAAGTCATTTCAATTCTGTTTACTCAGTTTTGAAATATGAGATACTTAGATTAGTATGAAGTAAGTAACTGAATGGTATGTGTGGATATGCTTCATAAACTAAAGTGGGAAAGAATACTAGTTTTAGTATGATGAACACTTTTACCTCAAAAAACAATCATGTTTTTCTTTAGTCTTTCATATCCATTTAAAAAAAACATTATTTAATGCCTGGGTGGCTTAGTCAGTTGAGTGTCTGACTCTTGATTTTGGCTCAGGTCATGATCTCACGTTTCAGGAGTTGGAGCCTCGTGTCTGGCTCTGTGCTGACAGCACAGAGTCTGCTTAGGATTCTCTCTGTCTCTCCCCCTCTCCCTCACTTGTGTGCTCTCTCTCTTTCTCTAAAAGATGAATGCATGAACAAACAAATACTAAAAAAAAATTTAATGACCCAGCTGAAAATCTGCTTTGCAAAAACTGTTTGGTGTGGAAATCTAGAAGGTATGATTTATTTAGCCTTTATTTAATAATACCATACCAACAACAACAGAAAGGTTACATCAATCTAGCAGATTATAAACATTTTCTTGTTTCTTATAGCTCTTTATACTGCCATCATGAGAATAAATTGTTGCTCACTCATTCCTTGATTCTTGCCTGTAGCCTTGCTGGATAAACATTTTCAGATTTTATGTATTGTGGTAAAAATATTTTTTAGTTTTCTTGAGCATTTTCTATGTCTCCCTGAGATCTTCAGTCCCTCATTTAAGTAACTGGATAGACATATATCAGGTTTGGACTCTGTTTTCTTAAATATCATTTTAACCTTCAAGAGTCTTGACAGCAATTATTTAAATAAAATTTTTCTGTTATTTTGTTCACATAAATTAGTTCCTTAAGCTGCCTCAGCAAGGTAAAAGTTAAATATTTGTTGTGCCTTAAGCTTACATAAAGCCCCTTGATAAGTATCAGCCTTAGTTTTGACAACTAATCCCTCCTTTGAGTGGCTAGTAGAGCCTGTCTCATTGCCTGCCAGCATCTCAGTTGGGGCTCATGTTCATAGTCGCAGTTTACTGGTCCACGTCATTTTCCCTAATCCCCAGTTTCTGTTGGAGGATGTGAGAGAGACACCAACCCTGTGTGTACAGATGTCTTCATTCTTTATTGTGTTAGCTGATCATGATACAATGTCTTCAGACACAAATATAGCAATAGTAATAATAATTTATCTCCTCTCTTTTTGGTTTTAGCCAATACCTAGCTATATCTATCAATTACTACTAACAGATATTCTTAAACATAAGTAGCGTCATAAACTTTTCTCATTAATGTAGTCTTATTTTCCTGAAACCTCCTCTACTTGTCCTTTTCTCTATAGCTAGGAAATCCCCCCTCCCTTTTTTTTTTTTTTTTTTTTTTTGGGGCTTCCTTTCTCTTCCTTTTCCCCCCCCCCTTTCCCTTTCCCCTAACATCATCCTTTCTTGTGAGCTTCCAGCCTTGCGGAATCTGGTACGAATCCTCTTTCCGCTTCCTGTCCCATATAAACTCAGTGTTGCTTCCTGCTCAGTTCTTCTATTTGTCCCTTGGACTTTGATCCCTCCTTTTTCTGTCCTTAGTGACAGCTTCACTGTCTTTTTCCTTTCTACTCCATGCACCCAGCTTCCTTTAAATTGTTAAACACTTAAAAACTGAAATACTTGTGAACTTTAGGCTGTGATTTAATGTTTTTAATATAACAAATTGTATGTTCTGTAGTATTCATCTGAAGCTTGAATTTAAGGTGCTTGCAGAGATCTCTTCTTCAGCAAGAGCCTCTCAGTTTTAAACTAGAGCTTCATCAGCCAGAGCAGCCTGAGCATACCAAAACTCCAGATCAGCCTCTAGCATCTAATAGCAGTGCTGTATTTCATCAATTCTGAAATACATTTTTACCTCTAAAATTAGGGTACATATTATAATCAATAGTATCATGAGTTAATTGGCAGCATGTTTTTCTTAGAGATAACATATAAAATGGTGTATATTTGAAAATTGATAGTGTCGTAGATACGATGAAATATAGTAACAATAAAAGCAATAGCTAACATCTTTTGAGTACCTACTGTGCACAAGAATTTTTCTAGGGGCTTTATGTGTATTATCTCATTTCATCCTTATGCCATCTTTCAGAAGTCAGGATGCTCAGTTGAAAAAGCTAAGGCATAGAAGTGCAGCTAGTAAGTGAGGGAGCTGAGATTTGAGCTCAAGCCCCAGAATAGCCCCAGAGCTGCCCGCTTAGCTCACCTGCCACCACACCATCCTGCCTCTTCATAACTGTCTTTCTTTTCCTCTTTAAGGCATCGTTGGCTTCACTCTATGACTGATGATCCTCCAACAACAAAACCACCTACCGCTCGTAAATTCATTTGGACAAACCATAAGTTCAATGTGAGTGGCACTCCAGAACAATATGTACCTTATTCTACCACTAGAAAGAAGATTCAAGAGTGGGTCCCACCTTCAACACCTTACAAGTAAAGACGATGGAAAATAATTTAAACATGTATAATATGGGGCTCTTCGTGTAATTGCACTTTTACTGATTAAAATTCTTTGATTAAGCAATGTCTTTTATGCCTTTTTGCCCTTACCTTTGTCATTCATGAACTGCAAAATAGAAGCTTACAAACATGTGTAATTGAAGTAGACCTCTGTTGGGGTGTATTCCCCCCTTGCTGCCGCGGGCATGGCTGTGCTTCAGGACATTGCCTCACATAGTTGACCGACAGGGGAAGGCCTAAAGCTGAGCTGAGTCCAACAGACTTTATTGTGGGAATCTGAAACATGCTGGGACACAGGCTGAGTCATCAGAGCTGAATGGCTTTGATGGTAGCTCTCTAAGGGAAAGGTTATCAGGGATTTCCTATTTACTGAGTTTTGGTTCTTTCACTGTTTATTTGGACCTGTGAACTATCACAGGATCCATTCCAATATATTCTGATTTCCTTAAGCTAACTGGCATCATTGATTTTCTTGTTGTTTGCACATAAAAGAACTTTAGCTAATATCCCGGTTGGTTCCAGAGAATGGGCTGTAGACAAAAGACCTTCAGGGAAATGTGGAATCTTCGGAATTGGTCATATCTGGGTACTAGGAAAGGCAGTGCAACACCCTTCTGTATTCTGGATGGAAAGCTAGCAGCTTCGGTTATCAGACAGCCTATCAGATTATTGCCTTTAGTCACCAGCTTCCATGAGCTCCCTGAGAAGGCCTTTGGATATTGGTTAGCAGCCACCACGGAACAATTTAACAGTGAGAGGAGAAAAATGCTAGGAATTTGAAACCAGATGGTTGCTTGCAAGAGCACTGGAGAACTTACAGGAGAAAGTGAACCTCAATTCCCAAATCGCAACTCCAGGCATTGAGTAAAACTCAGGGCAATTACATGACCTTGCTAACCTCCTCAGGTTCTTATATGAAAATGAAGGGATAGAATGGACTGACTGTTGATATAGGGACATCTGGAAGAAGTTAGAATGTCATTGGCTACACATTAGGGTTACCTGGGGTGGTTTTGGTTCTGGTTTTGTTTTTTTAATACAGAGATCCAAGTTACTAAATCATCTCTGAGGCTGGGATCCAGGCACCAGTATTTTTTAACATTCGCCACAGTGTTCCCCCACCTGATGAATCCATTTGCAGCCAAGGTTGTGAATTACTAAGCTAAAGAAATCAATACACCAAACATTCTTCTGAAACATTCTCAATCATAAGACACTAGAGGTTGCTCACAGCCTCACTGTTCAATATCCCTTACTTAGCTGGATCAGATTATATTTGGTGCCCTCAGGAGATACTGTATTCATTGTGCTATGTTGGGCAGTTTGCCAATTAATGAAGAGCAGAACCAAACACTAAAAGCTGGCCTGTGCTAGATTGGATTTCCTACGCTCTGTCCGTCTGCCACTTCACTAACTGTTCCGTCAGGGCCCAAAACATTGTTTTCTAATGCCATTAGGGACACATCAGACTTGTGAGCAATTAGACATTCTGTCCTGGCTGCTATTCTTTATGGATCAGATATGCTGGAGGTTCACCTGTTGGAGAAAAATGGGTGTAGTACTTATGGGGAGGGGAAAGGTAGAAAGAGGTGATAATTGGGAAATGACCTGAGCTGCAGCAATCTCTGGCTATGTTTAAGTAATCTTAGGACTTCCCAGTAGGAGAGCACCTGGCAGCTACCTTAACCTGATTTGTGTGTGTGTGTGTAAACAACTTGACAGATCTAGGTAAGGAGCACTTGAGTCAAGCTAGAAGATCACAGTTTCTCCCTTAACTCCTAGACGTGAGGTAATTCTTAGGACCAGAACCCTAGACTTAAGAGCCGTGCCATAATAGTAGATATGTGTGCTATGAACCTTCTGCCCAGCTGCTTCTTCAGGTGATGTATACTTGGAATGGAGAAATATCTAAAGTGTTCAGGGATCCGCGGATACTTGCTCCAAGTTAGCCCCAACTTTAGGGGGAAGAGAGAACACTATAGCCCACTCACTGGTCAGAATAGAGACCATGGGAGGCAGATGGGACCCTCATTTCACCGGAACATGAACTCTTCTGTCTTCACCCCATCCATCCCTTGGTTTATTTCCTCAGTTCCTAAGTGTAGATGGGCTGGACATGCTTTGCAGAACCTCAGCATTAGGTCTCTGCCCTGAGGAGTAAGTGCTCCAGTGGCAGAAGGACAAGGAGAAGCCATTGTGTGTTCCTTCCCTGCCAGAGTAAGTGAAAAAGCAGAATCTCTTTGGGGTGCAACGTCCGTACAACCATCAGAGGGTAGAAAGATGCGGATCATTCCTGTCATATCCCCAAAGGGACAGTGTACTTCCATTTGACTGGTAAGTAAGAGTGATCGTCTTGGAGGATGACAGTGGGCTGTACGATAAAACTAATCTTAAGGCGATCTAAACTGTAGCTGCTGTTCCTGAAATGGTCTCTTTATTGGAGCAGCTTAATACAGCCTCTGGCATTGGAGAGGTAACTATGGGTCTAACCACTGCATTTTTATCCATTTTGGTTTGTAGAATCCATCAGCAGCTGTTTGCTTTTACATGGCAGGGACAGAAATAGCTTTATAAATCTGTCCCACGGATGTCAAGTCCAGCCATCTGCTACACAAGGACACATAATGCCTCACCGAACCATAAGATGTTGCATTAGTCTACTGTGTTGATGCAGAACAGACAATACCGGAAACCCTAAAGCCTCGGTGAGACACACATATACCAAAAGATGAATCTGATTCTTCCAGAAATGTAGGGACTTGACTCCTTGGTAAAATCCTCAGGGATTCAGTAGCCTGGCACATGTTGAGATGGCCCCTCCAGTGTTAAGGACAAATTGCTACAACTAAGAAAGGCATGGTACTTTGTGGCGCCCTGGATTTTAGAGACAGCGTATAGCACACAGGTGTCTTGCACTTACGTATTTACCGGGTGACCTGAGAACCTGGCAGTGCAAAAATAGTCTCTCTCGGTGGCTTCAGTCCAAGCAGCTCTGCTGCTTAGCTCTCAAAGTATTGGGATGATCGGGATGCTCACTGAAGTCAGAAACTGCAGGAGTCACAGTGGAAGCCCACAGGACTGCGGAGCTCAGCCATGACCCCATTATGGAAGATTACTCTTTTCCCTTTGAGAAACAGCTTCCATTTGTTCTGGTATGTTAGAGACCATGGGACACCATGTATGCTCTAATCCACCTACTGATTAAGTTACCATAGCACTGTATCACCTCATATGGTAACAGAGCAGGCCAGGAAGGCACTTCTAGTTTGTGGGAGCAGAATTCTCCCCACTCTGTCCCCACTCTGTGCCACCCTATTCCCACACCTGCTGCTACCGATCTGTCTCTTTGCTCTTGTGGAGAGTTGTTGGCTAATTAACTGAGAATCCAGAAAGTCAAGCCTGGCTTGGGTATTGTGGAACAATATTCACTGCCAGCTGCAAGCGTACTCTGGTATACCACAGCCCCTGTGAGCAATTATCTTGAAGGACAGCAGAAGGCAAATCTCACTCAGTAGGCAGGATTTCAAGCAATGCCTTGCGTCATGTACTTTGACTTGAAGGAAACATGCTCTGAGTCCGGTTACGTAACCAATCACTGATTATATGGTCAAAGACTTGAAAAAAACAACATTGAAAATCGGTGTGAAGGTTTTGGGACAAGCTTTGCAAATGGACCTTCAGAATTGGACCCACAGTCCAGGAAGATTAGAGCAAAGCAGCTGAGTGTTTATAGGGATCACCTCCTGAGCACAAACCCTTGCCTCTATGCCAGCTTCTGGGGAAAGCCAACATAAAACACACATCTAAGACCAGCAGCCTCATCACGGCAAGTTCATTTCATTGGACTGCTTCCATTTTGGAGGGAGCTTGATTTGTTTCCAAGGAAATAGGCACTTACTCTAAATGAGGATCTGCTTTTCTTGTCTGGTATATCTGGGTCAGCACCAACATTCTTTGGCTTAGAAAGCCTTCTGTTTGGGACGCCTGGGTGGCTCAGCTGGTTAAGCAACCAACTCGTGATTTCGGTTCAGGTCATGATCTCAAGAGTTTGTGAGTTCAGGCCCTATGTCAGGCTCTGTGTTTAGCTCAGAGTCTTGGGATTCTCGCCCTCTCTCTCCGCCCCTCCCCCACACGTGCGCATGTGTGCACTCTCTCTCTCTCTCTCAAAGCAAATAAACTTTCAAAACAAAAAACAACAAAAAAAGCCTTCTGTTTCATCATACACAGGAGAGTGCCCCTGGCCAAGAAACTCTTCACAGAAAAGACGAGAGGCAATGAACCCGTGTCTGCTGGAGTCCCCGCTTGTGTTCATGAGGTGCCCTCGTCTCTTTCTCAGACCTCCTCTTTCTCCATTCTCCCTCTATCACCCATTTTGTATGCCACATCAGCCTTTCTATTCTGTAAACAGCCAGGTTCACTCTGGTCTCAGGGCCTTTGCCTTTGCTCTTCCTCCTGCCTGGAACAGTAACATCTTTGTACTGCTTCCTCCTTTTTATCATTGATGTCTCAGTTTACCAATATCGCCTCAACAAGATATTCTGGGTCTGCCTAACCTAAAGGGGCTCCCGTGAAACATCCTATTATTTTACAGTTTCAGTTATATAAATTTGCTTGCTTTACCTTCTTCATAGTACTTACTGTTTCTTTTTGAGAAAAGGCATGAATAAAATTATCCCAGTAAATAATCTGTAAATCCAGTAAAGAATTCCAGTAAATACTCTGTGTGTTAAGCATTTACTGAATACACCTGTGAAGGCACTATACATATAGACATAATAAAGTAATCTAGTACTGATCAGATTTAATAAGTTTGCTACAGGAGAGATAACAACTGAAATTAAGTAGCAGCAGCCTTGAACAGCATGCTAATTCTGTGATTTCAGGAGGTAAAAACCCTTGTGGAGAAAAACAGCAGAGCATGCAAATAGTTACAAATAGGAAACCAAAAAACTCGCATCGACCAATTTTTATAAGAGAAAGAAAAAAGTACACTCATTGCCACGATGTTGTGCCGCATTTCTAGAAAGACGGGTAATTATTTTCAGGGTTTGTGGTCACTCGTGTGATCGGCCTGCAAAGATCTCTAGGCCTGCTTCACAGCTTTAAATCTCACTCCTACATGGGGAGAAACCCCATCTATAATATTCTCCTTACATGCAATGGAATCCATACCCTGCTGTGCACTAGTATGAAATGCTGTTGCATCCTAAGTGCACAGTAATCAAGCCACATTTGCCAGCTCTGGCTCCAGCAAGGCAATGTCTAAGATTGAAGCAAATAACGAAATGACAGAAGTGGACCTGTGGTGGATTGTTTAACAAATCCGCTGGGATAGAACAGGCCTTAGAAAAGTTGTTTCCCGGGGCACCTGGGTGGCTCAGTTGGCTGGGCATCCGACTTCGGCTCAGGTCATGGATCTCGCAGCTTGTGAGTTCAAACCCCACATCCGGCTCTGCGCTGACAGCTCAGAGGCTGGAGACAGCTTCAGATTCCGTGTCTCCCTCTCTCTCTGCCCCTCCCCTGCTCACGCTCTCATCCTCTCAAAAATAAATAAACATTAAAAAAGAAAAAATAAGAAAGGAAAGTTGTTTCCCGGGCTGATGTCCAACCCTCCTGTGCCAGAGCAAGGGACACCGTGCATGTCTCACCTACGTGCATAGGGTGTGAATGGTGCCCCCTGCATGCACAATGCATTAGTTCTGGGTTACTCACCAGGATGTGTCAGAGAATCCAGTTCCTGGAAAGCATATGTCTGGGCATCTGTTGTTTGTGCTTGCCCAGCATTGCTTTTCTTGTCTTCTGTCATAGAATCCTGATTTCTCGTGGGGACCATCCTTCCCCTACTTTTAGTCTATATGAATCAGTGGATTTTTACCCACTCTCCAATTCTCAAAATATTGTATGTATCCCACTGGCTTCAGTGATTGATTCAGGAAAGAATACACGACCCAAGACATGCCAATGAAACTCAAGTACATGACATTAGTTGGAAATACTGGAGAATAGAATTCTTCATTTTTTTTTTTATTTTTTTTTCAACGTTTTTTATTTATTTTTGGGACAGAGAGAGACAGAGCATGAACGGGGGAGGGTCAGAGAGAGAGGGAGACACAGAATCGGAAACAGGCTCCAGGCTCCGAGCCATCAGCCCAGAGCCTGACGCGGGGCTCGAACTCACGGACCGCGAGATCGTGACCTGGCTGAAGTCGGACGCGAGATCGTGACCTGGCTGAAGTCGGACGCTTAACCGACTGCACCACCCAGGCGCCCCTAGAATTCTTCATTCTATAAGATTTGAAGCTAGGTTTGAAGATATGTGCCAGGTGGGGCCGGGAGGCACTCCGCTAAGGAAGGCAGCCTGAAAGTAAAGTCAGTGTGAAGGAAAGTGGAGCCAAGAGAAGGAACGAGACAGATTCCTGATGACTGTTCGGCACCTGGCTCCAGATGAGCCTGAAGCTAGAACTCACTTAGACTTCTCAGGAAAGTGGACCAAGAAATTTCCCTAACGTTTTCTCCTGAATCTAGATGACGTAGGGTTCTCCCGCTTGCAACTGACTGTCCTCACTGACATGACATCTGTATGACTTTATTACTTCTCTATAGTCATGAAAGTTGTTACTGGTATGCACATCTTTCTTGTCAGATACAGCCCTGAGTATGAATTTGCTGACTCGTAAATGTGGGTATATCGTGGGCCAGTGGTTGTTAGGATTTATTACTGTAAACTAATAGCTTTAAGATTTCTAAAATTTGTGCTGAGGTGGGTACATACATTCTGTGAGGCTCCTGCATATGCGTTTGAGGATATGTCCAGGTCTTTGAAATTCCTGTATGTGATGGCTCAACTGGATGATTCCAGTTGGAGAGGTCTGTGGATTTGCAGATTCAGCTACATGGAGTCTGGAGTTGGAACTTTGAGCCACAATAAAATCGCTAAAAAATGGACAATCATGGGGCACCTGGGTGGCTCAGTCAGTGAAGTGTCCGACTTCAGCTCAGGTCATGATCTCGCAGTCTGTGGGTCGGAGCCCCACGTCGGGCTCTGTGCTGACAGCTCGGAGCCTGGAGCCTGCTTCGGATTCTGTGTCTCCCTCTCTCTCTGCCCCTCCCCCATTCGTGCTCTGTCTCTCTCTCACTCTCTCAAAAATAAATAAACAGTAAAAAAAAATTTTTTTAAATGGACAATCATTTTTATGTCACTAAATGAGGCTAAGCATCAGCCCCACAATTTTAAGTGATTTATAATGCTCTTTTCAAAGCAATGGGAGGATGAAAAATTATGTACCAGAAAATCTGCATCCTAATTTGAAATTTAAATTAAGTTGCCATAAAAAATTATTTTCTCATTCATGAAAAGCTGTCTGTTTGCAGGTAGGATTAATAAATTTACAATGTTAATGTCAAAAAATTACTCATAGAAGAAGCAGTTTGCTATATAGAAGGCATCCACACAAAATATGCATATCTCACAAGTATTATCTAATCAAACAGAGCAATAAGGGTAAGAGAGGATGCCTATGGGGGAGGGTGTTGGTTTTCAGAATCTGGGAGGAATCTATATTTTAAAGATGAATATATAATATTAAAACATAATTTTGCATTGGTAAAATGAATAGAACAATCCACCGTATTATTTTCATGATACAAACTGCAAGGAACAAACCTCAGTCAAATTCGTGGCTGTTCAGACATGTGAGTTAAAAAGAAAATTGAGAACTAGGATCAACTGCTAATAGGTATAGGGTTTCTTTCCAAGGTGATTGGAAATATCCTAAAATCAGTTAGTGATAATGGTTGCACAGCATTGTGAATATACTAAGAACTACTGAGTTATACACTTTAAAATTTATGCCATGTGATTTTTAAAAAAGGTCTAAGAAACTTAGTTCTTAAATTTTCTTTTTAATGTTTATTTATTTTTGAAGGAGAGAGAGACAGAGTGTGAGTGGGGGAGGGGCAGAGAGAGAGGGAGACATAGAATCCGAAGGAGGCTCCAGGCTCTGAGCTGTCAGCACAGAGCCCGATGCGGGGCTCGAACTCACAGACTGTGAGATCATGACCTGAGCTGAAGTCAGACGCTTAACCAACTGAGCCACCCAGACGCCCCATAAGAAACTTAGTTCTAATAGACTATTGACAGTGATCCAGGATCTTCAGCACACAAAAAAAGTGATGTTTACCTGACTATAGATCTTCTTTTTTAGAAATGTTTTTAAAGTTTATTTATTTTGAGAGAGAGAGAGAGCAGGGAAGGGACAGAGAGAGAAGGAGAGAGAGAATCCCGAGAAGGGTCCATGCTGACAGCATGGAGCTGGACGCATGGGGCTCAAATCCCACGGATAGTGAGGTCATGGCCCAAGCTGAAATCAACAGACGCTGAACTGACTGAGCCACCCAGGCACCTCCTACTGTAGATCTTCTTAAAATCAACTTGTCTCCAGGGCAGACAGGAGACATATGATTATTCCATCTTCTGGCAATAGGTTGAGTTTAGTCTTCTGCAAATTCCCTTACCTGAAGGCAAGTGCAATGTGACTTGAGGCCGGATAAGGTATGGAGTAAAGGTGTGGGAGGGGAACGGAAAGGAAGGGAACGAGAAAAAGGTAAGTGAGGATGCCAAATGCCTAAGCATTATAAGACCATATAGAAGTTGGATAGCCACTGGGGAGGGCTGGATGCTGATCTGACCAGGATGTCCTGATATTAGATTTTGATACCTCTGGCTAGGAGAGAATCTCAGGAAACTTTGGCTAAAAAGAAAACCAATTTAAAAGTGCCTTCAGTAATAAGGCATTTAGGGGCACCTGGGTGTCTCAGTCGGTTAAGTGTCAGACTTTGGCTCAGGTCATGATCTTGTGGTTCTTGAGTTAGAGCCCCGCATCAGGCTCTGTGCTGACAGCTCGGAGCCTGGAGCCTGCTTCAGATTCTGTGTCCCCCTCTCTCTCTCTGCCCCTCCCCCCACTAGCACTCTGTCCCTCAAAAAAAAAAAAACCCATTAATAATAATAAGATTTAATAATACACATATTAAAGAATCTATAGTTAGACTTTAGCAAATAGGTAGTTTCTAAGTTCAGTGGCTTAATACCATTATCAAGGACTCTGGTTTTTCCCATCTCTACCCACCCTCACTATGGTGATGTCTTCTCTTAGTTTGGCTCCTTTCATAGTCCTGACCACTGCAGTTCTGGACATCACATGCAGATGACAACATCCAGAGGCAGAAGAAGGGGGATGCCCCTGTCTTCTACCCTTTTTTGAAAGGACAAAAAATCTTCCCAGGAACTTCCAGCATTTTCTTGGTCGGAATTGCACCTCTTGCCCATGTCAGCCAGTCACTGGACAAGGATCATGAGATGACCAAGTCTGATTTATTAACCAACAGTCATCCCCAGAGGCCAGACAAGGACTCAGCTTTGTTGAAAGACATGAAAGGCAAACAAAATTAAGGTTCTGTTAGCAAAGGCTGAAGGAATATCTCTCGGTTTGCACTAATGATATCTGTCATGGAGAATCCTAATCTGAGCTTGGTGGTGCCCTACTGGCTCTCGTGGTGTCATAATGGAGAAAAGCGGCCTCGTCTGCTGGAAAAAATACTATTTTTCTGGGGCTTTGTCCAAAAATGTAAAGCTCTTTTGACAAAAACCTTTTTATTTTGAACTATGTACTTACAGATGACCTCAGACGACCTCCCTTACTTAGGTCGGCTTTACCAGAGAATCTCAAGGCGGTTGCATTTGGAGACAGCTTGCCCTGCAGGCTGACCTGGATATGTTTCAGTTTGAGAATTGAGATGACCATTAATACTGTCACATGACTGTGCTTGCTCCAGTTCCTTATTGTCCTCACACAGTAAATTAAAACCCTTAACTAATTTTCCATTGTTGAAGAAGAGCAAAAATCTCATATTTTCCCTCATGGTCCCTTAGAGCAGTTTCTCCCTGACTTTTGACTGAGTAATGGCTGCCTTGCCTTCTTGTTTCTTGTTCATCTGTGTTTGCTGATTGAGTTTGATGTTGAAATTTCTTGTAGGGTCCTAGAATTAGCCACTCTTTCATTTTGCACACCGTATTTTGGAGAACATCTTGGAATCTAAGAAATAAACTTCTTTGCCCAACTTTATAGCATATTTATACAATTAATGATTCAATGATTATTTTAGAACACTTGGTTGTTAGATTCCTATTTTATTAACAAACACCCTGCACGGTTTTGTTCTTCTCTCCAGCATTGCTTAGTCCGGGAAGCAAGGTGACAGATTAGAGGGACAATCGGTTCTAGAATGGACCTAAGACCACCCTAGAGGTTACTAGCCATGTAGCTTTGAACAATTAACTTCTAGGAACTCAGTTTCCTCATTTACAACACATGAATAATAAAACCCTCCTCACGGAGTTGTCAGGTAAAGTACCTGATATATGGTAGCCATTACTGTTATTATCATACCTTTTTTTTTTTTTTTGGTAATTTAATTTTATTTGTTTTTAAACCACTTTATTGAGGTTGGATTGACAGATAAAAAGCTGTACATATTTATTGTATACTACTCGATGAACTTAGCAATAAGTATACACCCATGAAACCATCATCATCATCAAGACTATAAACATATCCATCACCTCCCAACTCTTTATTGTTATTATTATAATTTTCTGTGGTAACAATGCTTAACATAGGATGTACTTTCTTTTTTTTTTAAGTTTTTTTTTTTTTTTAATGTTTAGTTTTTGAGAGAGAGAGAGATAGAGTGAGAGAGGGGTAGAGGCAGAGAGAGAGGGAGACACAGAGTCTGAAGCAGGCAACAGGCTCTGAGCTGTCAGCACAGAGCCCGTGGTGGGGCTCAAACTCACGAACTGAACCGTGAGATCATGACCTGAGCCAAAGTCAGATGCTCATCCAAGCCACCCAGGTACCCCAAGATGTACTTTCATAACAAATTTTAAGTATGGAATCTAGCGTTGTTAGCTACAGGCATTATGCTGTATAGTGAATCTCCAGAGGGCATACCTTAATTATTGTAAACGGCTCACAGGCAGGGACGCCTGGGTGGCTCAGTTGGTTAAGTCTCCGACTCCTGGCTCCGGCTCAGGTCATGATCTCATGGTTCATGAGTTTAAACCCTGCTGTCAGCACAGAGCCCACCTCAGATCCTCTGTCCCCCTCTCTCTTGCCCCTCCCCTTCTCACACTCTCTTTTTCTCAAAAATAAATGAACGTCTAAAACAATGTTAAAAAAAAATAGGCTCACAGGCAAAAGATCCAAACACCTAACAAAAATTCTAGCATAATGATAATTTGGTTTACTGATGAGTAGTTCTCAAAAGTATGACCAATTTTAGGCCTTTTTACTATTACTTATTTTTAATAAATAGAATCATATAAATACTAACTAGTTCAACTAAACCTTATATTAGATGTCAATATAGGTCACTAGGCAGTACACTTACCATGATGGCACTGAGTAGTGTATAGAATCACTAATGTATAGAATCTAATGTATAGAATTCTATACACTGAGTAATGTATAGAATATAACACTGTAGGTTAACTCTCCTGGAATTAAAATTTTAAACTTAATAAAAAAATATGGGTCACCTATACAAGAATGACTTAGAGATACTTTTAAAAGTTTTTTCATGCAATATTCCTTTAAGTATTTTTTTAAGTTTATTTTACTTCTTTTGAGAGGTAGACAGCGTGTGCATGCACGCTTGTACATGAGTCGGGGAGGGGCAGACAGGGTGGGGGAGAGAGAAAGAGAGAGAGAGAGAGAGAGAGAGAGAGAGAGAGAGAGAATCCCAAGCAGGCTCCGCACCAGCAGCACAGAGCCCCACACAGGCTCAAACCCACCAACCATGAGATCACGATCTGAGCTGAAATCAAGAGTTTGTCACTCAGCCAACCAACAGAACCACCCAGGCACCCCTCCTTTAAGTTTTAATAAAAACTTAATTTTGAATTATTTTACTGATTAAAAAATCCATAATAAATGTAACTTATATTTGGAAATAAAGATCAAAATATAGCTATGATATTAGCTTTTATCTTTTTAGTATCTCCTTTAATTTATGGGAAATTTATATTTGATATTTTCAGTAATGTACAGTTAATTTCCCACCTCCTATGGGGGCTAATTAAATGCTTTAGGAAGATCAAACCAAATCCATAGTACATTCCAGACAGCTGTAATTCTGTAATGTTTTGCTTTTGCCAAGACAACTTAGACCAGCTTAGGATAGTGGCAGGTTATGAAAATGACTTTAATAACTAATCCAATGACAGTGGTGTACATTTGTTCTTTATCCGCTCAGCACCAGTTTTTTCTCTTTGAAAATAGTATCCCCTTCCTTTGAGGAAGTTCTTCCCATCCCAGTCCCAGAGTACCCCACCTCCTATCCTTACACCAGGAGTGAGTATATGACTGAGGCCGGGCCAATCCTAGGACCATCCTCAATTAGTGGCCCAGAAATAAGCATGTGACCCATACCAGGCTAATCAAATCCTTCTCTAGGAATTTTTCTAAGTGAAACTGGTAGAGAAATTACTCTGTCCGACCACGGTCACAAACACATATGTATATATATACATATATATGTATATATTTACATACATATATTTACTATATATATATGATGGAATATTACTCAGCTATAGAAAAGAGTGAAATCTTGCCATTTGCAACAACATGGATGAAACTAGATGGCATTTTGCTAAGTGAAATAAGTCAGACAGAGAAAGACAAATATCCTATGATTTCACTTATATGTGGAATCTAAAAACCAAACGAAACCAACAAACAAACAAAACAAAACAGAAACAGACTCATAGATACAGGAAATAAACTGTTGGTTACTAGAGCAGGGAGGGTTCAGGGAGCAGGCAAAATAGGTGAAGGGGATTAAAAGGTATAAACTTCCACTTATAAAATAAATAAGTCATGGGGATGTGATGTACAGCATAAGGAATATAATCAATAATTTGTAATTATTTTGTATGGCGACAGGTGGTAGGGGTCATTTCATAATGTATAAAAATATTGAATCACTATGATATATACCTAAAGTGAAGAAGGTATTGTATGTCAATTATACTTCAATTTTTTAAAAAATAGTTTAAAAAATTAAAGAAAGAAAGAACGAAAAGAGTCCTAGGTGTGTTAAGTCCCTGATTCCTAGCTCTGGAGAGCCTTAGGGCTGCCCAATTCCTGGATGTCTTCCTTTGATTCTATGACTTTCTCCTTCCCACAAGTCCCTTTTTGCTCAAATGAAGTTCCAGCTGAATTTCTTTTACTGGCAGGAAAAACAGCCCTGACAAATAAAAGAGGGCATTAGTAGTCTTCAGTGGTACTTGGCTAACAATCAGTGCTTTCCAAGCTTATAAAGCGGGTTATGGAAGAGAGCAATTTTTATTTTCATTCTTGTGAGATAGGATTATTAGTGTCTTATTTAATGCTATGTGTCTTTAAAGGAATAAATGTCATTTGTAATTAGATTAAAGGGATGTGTTTGACAGCCTTCACTGACTTTCAGTTTTCTACAGATGGCTTTCTCTGGCTAAGTTGTCACTCCAAACCTGGACTTTGATTGAGCATTGTTATTTTGGGTCATTTGTATGAGGCCTCCATTAGCCCAACTCAGCCTTTTGCTCTTGCTTGATCTTTGCAGCCTCCTAACGACAGGTCAGCTTCCAAATGCCAATATGGGACTGACAGTCACTACCTAGGCCATGTTACTTCTGACTGTGTTGCAGTGGATCTTTTGCTTCCACTCATGGAGCTTGTATCACTTGACGTTGATTTCTTTTCAGCCGTTGCTAGGATACGCCATCAGCATCCATTCATCCTTTAGAATTACAGCCAACTCAAGCTTTTCCTGACTTCTCAGTATTGCAAAAGCAGAGGCAATGTCAGAAGATTCCCATTTGATTTTGTGAAGGGTCATTAGGAATGTTGTTGGGGCCTTGGGGAGGGCAGGTGCTCTAGCCCAGAGACTCAAACGTTGGGTAGGATCTTCCTGGTCCTTCAGATTTGAAAAAAAATGGACTTAAACCCTCCCTGTTCCTTTCACATTTGAACAAAATCCAGTAATCTATCCAAAGATTCGGGGAAGCGTACAGTTTATGTTCATACAGATTAAGCTCTGACTCCAGATTCCCATTTCTGTTGAACTAATCCATTCAGAATTAGTCCATTCAATAGAATATAGAGTCCTATATATGCTATCCATTGCAATTCTACATCAGCATGGATATAGACCTCAGCCCCTTCTCCTAATTTCCATAAAAAATTACTCACAATAGATATTTTTCTGCCCAGCAGACTTCAAAAAGACAATTTGGGGTGACCGATGGCCTTATTCTTCAAAAAGATTATCAATCTCAACATTAACATCAGGTATTTGTAAATGTCCTCCTCAAATCTGTTGTGTTGCTCGCTTTTCCTCTTCTCCTGTTATTTCCTGTTCTGTAAGGAGCTAAAAAAAAAAAAAAAAAAAAGGAAAGGAAAATGAGTTCTCATTTACATAATACAGAGCAATTCAGTTTTCATCTATCCTATATCCAACTCTCTTTGCATATCTAAGAATTTTGCTTCGTCATTAGAGCGTATAAAGGCCCAGGTTTGTGTTCATTTCGTCTCACGTCAACATTTTGGGAGCTTGCTGTGCTAAGTGCTCTGTAAGGCTCTGTGCTGAGTGCTTTTTCCCTGTGTATCTCATTCAATTCTCAAAACCACCCTGTGAGGCAAGGTGCTTATCTCACAAAATGAGGCAACAGAGGCATAGCAAGGTAAATGGCTGTGCCCAGGGACACTCAGCTAGTTGATTTTGAATTCAAGTTCCAGGGCATTCTAGCAACCACTAGAAAGAAACATGATTTGAACTTGATGGCCTCATGGAGCTGCACATAGCCCTGGACTCTCCACCTTTGAACTACTTTCAGGTTCTCACCAAGATAGAGTACCAAGGCTCTATCTTAAGCTATATTATTTCTCATCTCTTTTACAGCAGCTGAACAGAATTCCTAACCTATTCCTAACCAGGAATCCCTAACAGAATTCCTAACCTCTACTGGGATTAAAAAAAATAAACTATTTGCCAGTATTTAAAAATTGGGTGGTTATACATAATAATCTAGATTTCTGCTTTCTCTTGAGAAACAAACCTATCAACCCCGGGCCTGTATTACCCTTGGTGACAATCTGCTACAGCCCGACCACTGGTGGATAACTAATTTGTGTTACTTACAGGCTTTTGAGCCTCTTTCACCTCTGTTTTGTTACTTTTTGTCCCCCAGTCCAGCAGGCTGGTGAGCAGAAAGGAGAGGCATTGAGGGACTGAGCCAGAAGCTTGATGTGTTTACCTCCTTCCCTACTTGGGAAAAGCCCTGTGATGGGGACCTTTGCATTTCTACACTCTGGAGTCTGTTGAGAGGGAGTTTCTTTGTCTGTTTTGCTCTGAACTCAAGAAGGGAGTGATCTCTAACACACCTGGGGCATGGTGGCTGCAGTGATGGTGGGCACTAATGTGGGCTGTGTAGGGGTGGCAGTTCTGGAGAAGGTGGTTGAAGCAATGGACAGCACCTGAAACCCTGGCATGAGTGGTCAAGGAGCCCCTGAGGTCAGCGTAGCATTCCCTCCTGGTGGGGGTTGAGGACTGGAAGAATCTAGGGATTGTGAGAAGAAAAATTCCACATGGGGTGAAGGGGGAAGGTGACTGCCCCCTTACTAGAGTAGGAGACCCTAGACTCTTGAGATGCCACTCCTGAGAGCAAGGAAACTCCATCTCCAGACCCAGAAACACGAAAATGCCCCACATGGCTGGGCCTGGGACTGTTCTCCTACAATGGGATCTCATTTAGATGTGAAGTAAGGGAAAAACCAGTCAGCCTTGGGAGTCCCCAGAGTTCCCTTTACTGATCTAATTGGTTCTGTGTTTATTCATTCACTCATTTTTACATGCATGTATGCATTTCTTCCCTTACCTCGTTTCACAGAGGATTTGTGGCTGCTTACAAGAAGAATACCAAAATTTTTAAGGAGTAAAATATAAGTACACTTAGAGGTTTACAGATGCAGTGGGTATAATTTTTTAATTAAAAATATCTCTGCTGTATTTTTCTTATTACAAAGGCAATAAATGAGTGTTGTATAAAACTTAGATAATATAACAAGAGAAATATTCAAAAAGAATATTCATAAAAAATAAAAAAATAAAAAAAAAGAATATGCATTATCCCACCACCCAGAGAAAACCACTAGAAGCACTTTATGGGATGCTTTTGGTGCAAAAAATGTAAATATTTTAGTATTTTATAAGTGTAATTATAACCTCCATGTTGTTTTATAACTTTTTTCATTCAACAATTTATTATGAATATTATGCAAATACATTTTCATCTACAGCATCGTTTTGTTTTATTTTATTTATTGTTAATATTTATTTATCTTAGAGAGAGCACAAAGGAGGGAGGGGCAGAGAGAGAGAGGGAGAGAGAGAATCCCAAGCAGGCTCCATGCTCAGTGCAGAGCCTGACGTGGGCTCCATCTCACGAACTGTGAGATCATGACCTGAGCCAAAATCGAGAGTTGGGCACTTAATCGACTGAGCCACCCAGGTACCCCTACAGCATCATTTTAAATGACTGAATAGAATGCCATTATATATTCCATTATCATAGAGGGGCACCTGGGTTGCTCAGTTGGTTAAGCATCTGACTCTTTTTATTTAATTTTTTTATTTTTTGAGAGAGAGTGAGGAGGGGAGTGTCAGAGAGAAAATCTTAAGCAGGCTCCCCGCTCAGTGTGTTGCAGGGTTCAATCTCACAGCCTGACCGGAAATCAAGAGTCAGAAGCTTAACCAACTGAGCCACCCAGGTGCCCCAAGCGTCTGGCTCTTGATCTTAGCTCAGGTCTTGATCTCAGAGTCATGAGTTCAAGCCGAGTGTAGAGCCTACTTTAAAAAATAAAAATAAAAATAAAAAATAATAAATAAATAATAGTTCTATTATAGAGATGTATCATAATTTATTTAAACCGTTAACCTGATTACCAGACAAGATTTTGAAATCTGCTATGTTCTGACATACTAGTTGGAGACTTTTATTTCAGATAAATATATTGGCTCTGTCAGCCCGGCAGACCCCTGGCATGAATCAAGAACATAGCTCAGGAAGTAAGAAGAAATCTATTGAACAATCATACTACCAAAACTATTTTACTTTTCTCTTCCAAGCACAAAGGAATGATTGTTCTCATTACTTTCTATCTTCCATATTAGGCAACATTAGAGTTTTGAACTGAGCTATGCTAACATTATTAATATCTCTAACTTGGGAAATTCTTCAGTGAATGAATGGCGATCCATTTTCCCATGGCATACTTGAACCACAGTGACACGCAGAATGCTAATGTAGTGCTGGGTTTCAGGAAGCAGCCATCCTTGATAATAAATAAAGCAAGAACTTAACAGAACATTAACTTGCTCTTTGGGGTGTGCCCCATGAGTCCTTCCAAGAACACCGGGTAAAGTATATGTATCAAGATCCATCTTCAGAGATTATTCATGGGGGTTGTTTTCCTATGTCTCATTTCATGTGATGGAGCAGCTGCTAGCCAGCTGAGCATGCCTTCTCTTCCAGTCTTCCGTTCCAGTACACCTCCCCCCCACCCCACCCTTTTTTTAAGCAAAAGCCACGTTCAGGAGAGAGACTTTCCCTATTTGCCTTTCTCTTTGATTGAGAATGTATATTACACACATTTCTCCTTTTCCTGTACATCTGATGTTCAGTGACCTATTATTGGCTATCCAGCCATTATTCCCCCTCCTTCATAGTAATAACATCCTATTTACCTTAGGAAACCATCACCCCCACCATCCTCAGCCACGGAGAATTTATGTGAGGGACTCCACAGCCACCTCTGATTAGAACCTGATTTCCTTCCCACCGGACGCAGTGATTGGCTCAGAGTTGGTCACAGCACCTAAGCTAGTCCAATCAGAGGTCCTTTGACTGGGATTCTGGGGTTCTGGGGTACAGAGTCCATTCTCTCCTATTTGATAGTTCAGTAGTTCCCCCTCTTATCCATGGTTTCCCTTTCAGAGGTTTCAGTTACTCCAGACTGCAGTCCCAGAGTAGAGGATCCTCCTTCTGACGGATTGTCATAAGGTCAGTGGTAGCCAAACATAACATACATAACATGGCACCTACGTCATTCACCTCCCCTGATCTTACCACATAGGCATTTTATCACCTCCCGTCATCACAAGGGGAAAGGTGAGCACAGAAAAGTAAGCTATTTTGAGAGAAAGAGGGACCACATTCACACAGCTTTTATTACAGTATGTTGTTGTAATTGTTCTATTTTATCATTGGTTATTATTGCTAATCTCTTACGGTGCCGAATGTATAAGTCAAACTTTATCATGGGGTGTACGTATATGGAAAAACATCCTCTGGGGGTCTCTGAACATATCCCCTCCTGATAAGAGAAGACTGTAATGAGAAAGCATCTCCTCCTTTGGGCTGCTGGATCAAATCTTCCCCAAGTCCACATTACATTTGTCCCTTTCAAATCTGTGAGCCAATAAATTCTTTTTCTGTCTAAGCCAGTTTGGGAAAGATTTTTCTAGAAATGCTTACAGCTGAAAGATCCCTAAACTAGCTGATGCCATTTGTGAAGAAACTATAGGTGGTATAGTTTCCAGCCTTCTTTCCATTGACACTCTTCTTATTTACAAATTCTTCCTCCTCAGTAACCCATGGGGTTCCGCCCCTTAAGCCTACAGAGCTGCTTCTCATCACTGCCTTTATGCACCTCTCCTTTTTTTCCATACATCCCAAGCAACCAGCCAGCCTCCTTTTCTTTTCAAAGCCCCCAGCTCCTTCTCCCTGGGAGATCTTCTGTTTCCAGAAGTAACAAAGAAATGGGACACAATCCCCCAGTTTCCTTCTTCTTTCCTTAGAAGGCAAGCACTCAGGATCTTTCTGAGTCGAGTTTGTTGCTAACCGCTGGGGGAAAACATTTGGGGAAACAAAATTGTAAACATGGGGTGTTTGCATGGGTCGCAGAAAGCACTTGGCTATTTTTGTCTTTGGGCTGTAGGACCTAGTTGCTGGCTGGTTCCAAGGTTTTCCCCTTATATGACAACAGATAATTGTCCTAAATGGATTAGTTCAGGATAATGGAAGCTTGTGCCTTTACTAGTTCTGGGGACATATTAAGTTGCAACCTAAACTTGCTTCCTCATTTTTGCAGCAGGTGTGGATTTCTAGGTCTCCTTAGGGGACGGAAGCACTTCCGACCTCCTCCGCATGCTCTGCACCTACCTTATAGATACCTCATCGGCCCTCTGGAGAGCTCTCCAGCTCTGGCCCTTGGAAATCCTACCCTAGTGTAAATAACACCTATTGTTTATTCCTCGGCCTTAAGTTTCTTCCTTCAAGGTGAGAGTACCCGGCTGGAGACACCTCTCCCCAACGTGTACTCATGTGCTTTGGGCAGGAAGGCCCTTAGCTCCACAGGTGGGCTCTGATTCACATGTCGGACTACAGTGATTGGTTCAGGATGGGCACATGACCCTATTAAGGCCAAAGAGACATGAGGAAATATTTGCTGAAGTTCTTTATCATCTCTTGCAACTTTACAGATGCCTTGGCTTCAGCCCCTGGAAGTCCTCCCTTATTTTCATGTCCAGATCTCTCTCTGTCCTACTCAGTGTGCCTCTAGTGCTTTCTAAAGACAGATATTAATGCAGATTCTATTCTAACTAACGTTTGGTTCCTTTACCTCTTATTCTAAACCAGGGATAGCAAATAGGTTTTATCACGTGGGTCCTGATCCGTAAGTATTCGTTCTCTGGGATCTGTGCTGAGAAAGATTGTGAGGATGCCTCTGGCTTCAGCAAGAAAAGGTATGACGATCACTTAGTAATGTCTGCCACGTGAGTGGAATGGAGAGTGA
The DNA here is from genome assembly GCF_023721935.1 of Panthera uncia. Lineage (NCBI taxonomy): Eukaryota > Metazoa > Chordata > Mammalia > Carnivora > Felidae > Panthera > Panthera uncia. The sequence continues at coordinate 113,525,015 of NC_064809.1, read as the reverse complement.
CCATGTATACCTCATATTTTGGGTATCACTGTTCTTTTTTTAAAAAATGTTTATTTATTTATTTTTGAGAGAGAGAGCATACATGATCCGGGGAGGGGTAGAGAGAGATGGAAAGAGAGAGAGAGAGAGAGAGAGAGAGAGAATCCCAAGCAGGCTCCTCACTGTCAGCGCAGAGCCTGTTGAGGGGCTCAATCTCACAACCTTGAGATCACGACCTGAGCCGATATCAGGAGTCGGATGCTCAACTGACTGGGCCACCCAGGTGCCCCTGGGTATCACTGTTCTTAGTCAAGGTTTGAGCCTTGCTCTTCTAGTAGTCACATGGCCTCCCAGTGATTAAATGTCTCCTTTCCGGGTTCATGACTCTTATGGGTGCACCCAATAAGCTTTGCTCCTTGTCTAAGGAACACTTTGAGTTCACAGTCCTCTTGCAGACTGAAATGATTGACCTTTCCGAAGGCAAACCCTTCCTGGTGTGTATTATTTGCTCCTTCCATCTGCTCAAGTGCCTGGTGGCTCATTCAAGTGTTCCAGTGGGGTTCCTCCCCTTTTCTCCCAGCTACGAAGTTCATCTTAGAATTATAAACTTACAATATAAAAATAGCTTAAGCACAAATAGACATGATTTCTACCAAGAGAACATGTGGACTGTTTATCACACACCAACCCCCATCCATGACTAATCAAGATTCATCCTTTTTCTAGGCATAACCGACCCAGACGTTATTCATGATTCTTTCTTCAAAACCACAGCAAAGTCTTTAGCAGTGTAGAAATTCTGATCCCTGAACAAAATCAATTTTTATTGGCATTTGAACCCTACAAATGCCTTACTATATTTGTCCTGTTTTTAATGGGAGAACTTTCTGTCTTGTGATTATCAACTATTTCTCATATGGGTATCCAACGTAGTGTATGATGAGTGCCAACTTTCACTTAGTATCACAGCTCAGGGACAGATTTGTTTGAGATTCCCCTCACCTTTGTGAACAAGTTCTCACTAGTGATTGGAATAGTGATGCAGCATTTGCAGAAGGGTGTGTCTTAGTCTGTGAGCTCCTCGTGGTCTGGGCTGTAGAAGGTGCAAGGGGGCCCAGAGTCTTCTGTGAGGATGAGAGAATCCCCATCTCAAGACGCTTAATTAATCACACTGCAGAGTCCCTTATATCATATAAGAGAATAGGTTCCAGGGATTGGGACACATCTTTGGGGGCCATTATTCAGACTGTCACAGACTTGTGTCTGTTGGGGTCCTGCTGCTGCTCAGGAAGAACAGGCTTAGCATTATGTCATTTTCTTGTCCCACACTGTAACTGTCGGCAATATGATAACGCTGTATACAGTGCACACAATTTAATGAAAATTTTGGAACATAATTCATGGCTCCGTCTGTGGTAGACCTGTTATGGTTTTGCCACCCGGGGTCCGTGTCTCCTTCTCACTGTAGCCAGACTGGGTTCATCCCCAGCTCTGCCACTCACTAACTGACCTTGGGGAATGTACCTAAACGCTGTGTCTCAGGTCTTTACACGTAAAGTGAAGGGATATGTGTACCTCCAGCACATGATTGTTATGAGAATTAACTGAGTTAATGTGTATAAAGAGCTGTTCTTACTGTTACCCCCATTTTCCCCTAGAGAAACCGCTCTTCCCTTCTTCCCTCAGCCTATGTGATTCAGAGAGAGCTGCTTCACTTTTACCTCGGCTTGGCTTGCCGTCTGGCACCCAAGCCCTGCCTGAGCGGGGGATTTGCTGGCCCAATCTCCCCGGGAAGAAAACTTGGCCAGGGAGTGGATCCAGGGTAACAGTTGACTTGCCTTTGGTTAACTGCCACTGTTTAGTAAATCAAAGCTCATTTTATTTTATTTTATTTTATTTTTTAATGTTTATTTATTTTTGAGAGAGAGAGAGAGAGAGCACGAGCCGGGGAGAGGCAGGGGCAGAGAGGATCAGATGCAGGCTCTGTGCTGATAGCAGAGATGCTGGGCTCGAACTCACAAACCCTGACGTCATGACTTGAGCCAAAGTCAGATGCTTAACAGACTGAGCCACCCAGGGGCCCCTCAAAGCTCATTTTATAATTTAAGTGATCCACTTTATAAAAGAAAATACTCCCATAATCAATAAAGTCAAGATTAATTTGTGAAAGCTGTCTGCTCTGTTCTGAAGTGATAGGAGCCGAGCCAGGATTTCTGATCCAGCTCCCTCTGTCCTGCCGAGTCCCACTTCTCAGGACGACAGCTTCCAGATGTTGTTGAATCGTTAGCTGGCTGTCAGCTCCTCTCTCATTCTTTTTGTCCTTGTGGACTTACACCTAGTTTATTCTTTTACAGTCGTGTTATTGGGATTTCAGAAGGGGGAAGAGATGAAAATTGTGTTCAACCCACTTTATTTAATCATAAGGTTTTTGAGGAATTAAAAGAACTTTGCTGGAAAATGGACAAGCAGCATTGCCCCAGGCAGCCCGTCTTTTACCGGTCCCTAAAGTACACCAATGTGGGTAGAAGTTACATCCTCAAATCCTGATATCTATTTTTGAGGAAATGTGAACACTCAGAAACCTAACACACTTCAGAGTGAAATGTCTTTACTTTAAAGGAAATAATAAACTCCGTAGTAAGAATTAATCCCTGTGCTTTGTTCAAGGAGAAGAAGGGTCTGGCCCCGCAGCCTATAGTCTTGCAAATGAAACCAGTTTGCTGTGGCTCCTGGTGCCTCCTACCCACTCCTTTGTCTGCTTTGGGGATTGTTCTCGGGACTCCCAAACATACCAGCTCTTTGTCAGGATTGATGGCGTGTTCTGATAGACTGTGGGTTACTTTTTTGGCTTTGTTTTTTAACCACTGTCTTTCTTTGCTCTGTACCTTGAGAGAAGCTGTGCAGTCACAGCCCAACAGTCATCTGCCCCTTGCCCATTTCTCCCTCCTGTATCAGCTGCCTCCGAGACTACAGAACAGAAACAAGGAGAAACGAGGACATAGTTCAGTCATCTGAAAATGGCATTCAGGAAGTGCCAGTTGCTGACTCGTTTACCTTAAAATAATACATCTTGACATTTTGGGGGTTAGGATGAGCTGCCCACTCAGATAATTTTCTATACATTTCTCCTGGCGTAACCACCAAGCCCCTCTGGAAACCTTAAAACCTTTATGCTTACAAGCATAAAGTTGAACAAAAATCAAAAGGCTGCACTAATGCTTCAGCAAAGCTCCATTTTATTTTACTTTTTTAAGTTTATTTTTATTATTTATTTTGAAAGAGAGAGAGGGAGGGAGAAAGAGAGACAGAGGGAGAAAAAGAGAGAGAGAGAGATAGAGAGAGAGAGAAAGAGAGAACAAGAAGGGGGAGGGGAAGAGAGTAGTAGAAACAGAATCCCAAGCAGGCTCCAAGCCACCAGGGCAGAGCCCAATATGGGGCTCGAACTCACAAACTGTGAGATCATGCCCTGAGCCAACTGGACCATCCAGGTGCCCCAAATCTTCATTTTAAACTAACCTTTTTGCTCTCTTCCACAAACACCCCCCCCCCTTCTTAACCTTTTATTTCAGGAACCCAGGACCACCCTGAAAACGACTAACAAGGCTGGCAGCACTTACACAATTCCTGTCCAAACCGGCTTGATCACGTATTTCCCTATAACACCCCCACCCCCACCCCACCCCTGCCTCTCCCTCTGCCCTGGCTTGCAGTTTTTGAAGTCCATAGCCTGCTCAGCCTCCTTTGCCTGGCAAAGCAATAAAGCTATTGTTCCTCTTTATCCCAAACTGTCTTTGGCTCCGAAAAGCAGAGGTCATTTTTCAACAACTCTTGATTTACCTGTCCACGCCCAAACACCACATGATAAATCAGACGCCAGGACAAAATCTGGGTTTTGTGGAAACTAAAGCTCATACAGCTTGGGAACAGGTTCCTTCCTTAGGGAAGAGAATGGAAAATTGTGAATATAAAATTAAGTATGAAATTGAATATATACTTGAAATGGAAAGAGAAATGATAGCAAATTACAGAATTTGAAAAGCTCACAAATGCTGCAAAAATCTAGAAAAATAATATTTTTATTATTTGACAGCTTGACGTATCTCTTGAACATCATTATCTCTATATTTTTTGGTGACATGCCTGTATACACTCCTTTACATGATAGTGATTTTGTAATAGCATTTTCTATAGAAAGATAAATCACTTTTTTCCCTTAGAATGATTGACTAATTTTTTGAAATTGTTGTTATATTAGAAAAGGGTTTTCAGCTTCAGAACTGGTTATTGGTAAGTCTTGTTAATTTTTTAAAATTGTCAAATTTGGGAAGCCCTATATTGAGTTTCTTTCATATACGAGCTGTAAGATTTCATGCACGTTTCATGTTTTCTTGCACAAGAACTAATCTTAGATACTTTTTGAACTGATGACTCTTATTAACCAGTTTGTCAATGTAACCCCATTGTGATGGTGGATTATGATGTCACTATTTCATGTTAGATCAAGAAGAAATAGATTATCAAACAATATAAACGTCCATTTTTTACTTCTACTCAAAATGTGTTTTTTCCTCTTAATTGAATTCCTACTTTGGATATAATTTGAAACAATTTATTATTTTGCCTTACAATGTGTGTCTCGATGTCAGAGTGTCTTCTATTGATGTTATCATTGTTTATTTATGACCCCCCCCCCTTCTGTTCCCATTCCTAACTTCATTCCATACCATGAGAGACCTCTCACAAACTTCTGTGGACACTCTAGTCCACACATCCAAGATTTATCCATAACCTCCAGCAATCAGCCATGTCTTGGCCTCCTCTTGGGCCTAGAGGCATGCATTCCTACATCATGGCCCATTCTCAGAAGGCTGGACTGAGGAGAGAAGCCCATGTAGATTCTGGAAGCAGGCTCAGGGCCATTTGGGCAGGAAATTCTAGGGTCCTAGGTACTCAAAGTATGGGCAAGAATGGGAGGGCATAAATTCTGAGTGGACATATCCCCTTGACCCTGCAGACTTCTCATTTCCAGGGAAGGGTACAGCAGAAGAACCAGATTGAGGCCCTCTGAAGTACGGGCCCCGGATAGGAGCCCCTGTTGTCCAAGCCCAAGGGTAAGGCTGATACCCACCTCAACTTTTCTTTAACCAGCTCTTCAAAATATCCACACCCACTCCAGTTCCACCCAACATGAGGGGAAGTGTGAAACAAATTTTACAAAAAAGTGAGAGAATGTTGAACACTTTCCTAGGGCCCTTCCGAGGCCTTGGAAGTTACCAGCACAAGTGAGGGATTTCTTGGTGTCACAAATAAGCTGCCTCTGGATGGTGTGCAGCAATCATTTGGTGATCTGGCACATTGAATGAGCACTAATCTCAGAGTTCGTCCTCAGATTTAAAATCTTGTCCTCATTGAGAGCTACAGTTTGAAAGTCAGTCCCTGTGCTGATCCTGGGCCTGCATTCTCAAAACCATTCCATGCCTCTCCTTTGCTCTCCATGTCAGGAAGGCAGCACCAGCCTGCAGGAGATCGAGGGGGCAAGAGAGAAGCCAGGATATTTGTCCCTTTCCCTTCCTGCTTGGGGCTTTTCCCTGCCTCTCTTACTGGACAGACCTCTCTGCCTCATGATTCCAGCTTTTCCTGGGTGATGCTGGATGACCCCAGGTTCTGGTGACACCACCTCCTCCTTTTGTCCCTTTAGCTCAGTGGTTCTCAACCAGGAACATTTCTGTCTACCCCTTCTCTCTCCTCCCCCCTCCCCCAACTCAAGGGACTTTTAGCAATGTCCAGAAACCTTTTTGGTTGTTACAACTTGTGTAGGCAAGGCTTCTAAGCATCTTGTGGGTAAAGGCCAGAGATAAAGGCTAAACATTCTATGATGCACAGGACAGGTCTCCACAACAGGATTATCTGTCCCAAATTGTCAATAGAGCCCATATGGAGAAACCTGCTCCAGCCTAAGGCAGTAGTGGCTCCTTCGGTTGTTAATTTCAGGTTTGCTTCATTGTGCTGTTTGGTGCTTAGCTCTTCCTTTATGTGTGATCAATTCCCTGTATTAAATCCCCCCTATGTAAACACTCAACGTGGCTTCTGTTTTCTTGGTTAGATTGAGTAATGCCTCCCCAAAGTATGAACTTCTTTTCCTTTTTCTTTTCTGTTCAAATCTGTCAGTGATAATTTCTCTGCCACCTTCCCATGGATTCTGGAAATTTTCATCTCCCCATATGTATTAGTCAGAGTTCTCCAGAGAAACAGAAAAAAATAGGATATGTATAAAGATACCTATATATAAAAGAAGATTTATTGTTGGAATTGGTTTATGCAGTTATGGAGGCTGAGAAATCCCCTAATCTGCTGTCTGCAAGCTACAGAACCATGAAAGCCAGTGGGCAGAGTCCAAAGGCCCAAGAACCAGGAGCCTCAGTGTCCGAGGGCAGGAGAAGATAGACATCCCAGCTCGAGCAAAGAGCAAAGTTGCCCTTCCTCTGCCTTTTTGTTTTACTTGGGCCCTCAATGGATTGGATGCCACCTGCTTTGGTGACTGCTTTACTCAGTCTACTGATTCAAGTACTAATCTCTTCCAGAAGCACCCTCATAGACATACACAGAGATAATGTTTTACCACCTATCTGGGCATCTCTTAGCTCAGTCCACTTGACACATAAACTTGACCATCACACCACCCCACTGTTTCAGTCCAGACCTTTAGAGTTTTCATAAATAACTGTTTATTTTTTATTTTTATTTTTTAAAGATTAAAACGAAAATTTTTTAATGTTTATTTTTGAGAGAGAGTGATAGAGAGCAAGTGGGGGAGGGACACAGAGAGAGAAGGAGACAGAGAATCCCAAGCAGAGAGAGAAGGAGACAGAGCATCATCTGTGCCGACAGTGCAGAGCCTAACATGGGGTTCAAACTCACAAACTGTGAGATCATGCCTTGAGCCTAAATCAACAGTCACACTTGACCAATGGGGCCCCAAAATTTTATTTTTAAGTGATCGCTGCACCCAACATGGGACTCTAAGTCACAACCCCAAGATCAAGAGTTGCGTGCTGTATTGACTGAACCAGCCAGGAGCCCCCATAAGTAACTTTTTAATTAATAAACTATTTTATTTTATAACGAGACTCACCCAAGTTTATAAAATGAGCAGAAGAAATGCTTAACTTTCCTTTACTGAATAAAAATATAGCATTCAAATTAATATAATCAATTCCACCCTTCAGAATACATTATTATCAAAACACATTCTGTTAATTTAATATCACTATAAATACAAAATGTAGATTAATTTAAACCTGATTAGAGGAAGTCTTTGGAGATTCTCCTCAATTCCCTGTTGGGCAAAATTTTTTCCCTGTATTTTTTCACTCTTCAGCGTAAAGACTGAGTTAAGTTCATGGAGTGCCAGAGTGACAAAGCAGAGAGAATACATTTGGGGCTGTCTCCATGTTGGGGGATGCATTCAATTTCCCAGGGTGCCATAATAAAGTATCCAAAACTGGGTGGCTTAAAACAACAGAAACATATTGCCTCACAGTTCTGGAGGCCAGAAGTCCTAAATCAAGGTGTCAGCAAGACCACGCTCCCTCTGAAGGCGTTAGGAAAGAACCATTCCAGGCCTCTTCTAGCTTCTGGCAGCCTCTGACCCTCCGTGGCTTATAGACGCATTGTGTCAATATTCCATCTTCCCAAGGCACTCTCCCTGTGCCTTCACATGGCTTCCCTCTGTGTGTGTCTGCCTCTGTGTCCAAAGTTTTCCTTTATCTAAGGACGCCAGTTATATTGGACTAGGGCCTACCCTACTGGCCTCATTTTAACTTGATTACCTCTGTAAAGACCCTATTTCCAAATAAGGTCTGTTCTGAGGTATTGGAGTTAGGACTTCAACATATTTGGGGGTGGTTGGGGGTTAAGGACACAATTCAGCCCTTAACTGGGAGTGTTTGTACGTTTTAAGATGATGTATTTTTAAAAAAATCTCAATGTTTATTTTTGAGAGAGAGAGAGAGAGAGAGACAGAGCATGAGTGGGGGAGGGCAGAGAGAGAGAGAGAGACACAGAATCTGAAGTAGGCCTCCAGGCCCTGAGCTGTCTGCATAGAGCCTAACGCAGGGCTCAAACTCATGAACCAAGAGATCATGACCTGAGCCAAAGTCAGATGCTTAATCGACTGAGCCACTCAGGCGCCCCTAAGATGATTTTTTGAGCAAGGGAACTTGTATGTGTATGCAGGTACAAAAGATACCTTTACTTTGCTTTTCCGTCAATAATTGTTAGAACTTCTATTTGGAATAATAGCCTTTAAGAAATTTATTCCACAAATGCCTAGTAGGCATCTACTATAGATTAGGTATTATTCTGGGCACTAAGGATACACAAACCACAGGTCCTACCTGTAACGGAATTCATAGTCTAATGGGGGAAACCAAGCAGGAATCATTCTAATGCAATCTGGAGTGTGTTGTATTAGAGATCCCAGCAGGGGATTTGTGAGATCCTAGAGAATGGCTCAAACAACACAGTCTGGAAGTGGAATCAGGGCTGGGTCAGGGGTGCGGCATCCACTGGGGGGAAGGCAGGGCAGCACAGGTCTGAGAAACTGCACAGACCCAGGGAGCGGTGTTGCTAAGAGAGGCAGGACCCGTCTGTGAAGCGCGGGCAAAGGAGTGGGGAGAGCAGATGGAGGCCAAGCTGCAAAGAAGCAGACCAATATGCCCTGCTAGGGAGTTGGTGGTGAGCCACTGAATCTTGTAGTCAAGGGAGCAACATTACCAGATCTCTTTTCTTTTTAATTTTTTAAATTTTTATTTTATTTTAATTAATTAATTAATTTATTTATTTATTTAAATTTACGTCCAAATTAGTTAGCATATAGTGCAACAATGATTTCAGGAGTAGATTCCTTAATGCCCCTTACCCATTTAGCCCATCCCCCTTCCCACAACCCCTCCAGTAACCCTCTGTTCTCCATATTTAAGAGTCTCTTATGTTTTGTCCCCCTCCCTGTTTTTATATTATTTTTGCTTCCCTTCTCTTATGGTCATCTGTTCTATGTCTTAAAGTCCTCATATGAGTGAAGTCATACGATTTTTGTTTTTCTCTGACTAATTTCACTTAGCGTAATACCCTCCAGTTCCATCCGCGTAGTTGCAAATGGCAAGATTTCATTCTTTTTGATCGCTGCATAATACTCCTTTGTGTGTGTGTGTGTGTGTGTGTGTGTGTGTGTGTATACCACATCTTCTTTATCCATTCATCCATCAATGGACATTTGAGCTCTTCCCATACTTTGGCTATTGTTGATAGTGCTGCTATAAACATTGGGGTGCATGTGTCCCTTCAAAACAGCATACCTGTATCCCTTGGATAAATACCTAGTAGTGCAATTCCTGGGTCATAGGGTAGTTCTATTTTTAATTATTTGAGGAACCTCCATACGGTTTTCCAGAGTGGCTGCACCAGCTTGCATTCCCACCAGCAATGCAAAAGAGACCCTCTTTCTCTGCATCCTCGCCAACATCTGTCATTGCCTGAGTTGTCAATGTTAGCCCTTCTGACAGGTGTGAGGTGGTATCTCATTGTGGTTTTGATTTGTATTTCCCTGGTGATGAGTGATCTGGAGCATTTTTTTCATGTGTCGGTTAGCCATCTAGATGTCTTTGGAGAAGTATCTATTCATATCTTTTGCCCATTTCTTCCCTGGATTATTTGTGTTTTGGGTGTTGAGTTGGATAAGTTCTTTATAGATTTTGGACACTAAGCCTTTATTTGATATGTCATTTGCAATTATCTTCTCCCATTCCATCGGTTGCCTTTTAGTTTTGCTGATTGTTTCCTTCGCTGTGCAGAAGCTTTTTATTTTGATGAGGTCCCCGTAGGTCATTTTTGCTTTTGTTTCCCTTGCCTCTGGAGACATGTTGAGTAAGAAGTTACTGTGGCTGAGGTCAAAGAAGTTTTTACCTGCTTTCACCTCAAGGATTTTGATGGCTTCCTGTCTTACATTGAGGTCTTTCATCCATTTTGAGTTTATTTTTGTGTCTGGTGTAAGAAAATGGTCCAGGTTCATTTGTTCAACTGGACATGTCGCTGTCCAGTTTTCCCAGCACCACTTGATGAACAGACTTTGTTCCATTGGATATTCTTTCCTGCTTATTAGTTGGCCATACGTTTGTGGGTCCATTTCTGGGTTCTCTATTCTGTTCCATTGATCTGCGTGTCTGTTTTTGTGCCGTATTTTAAATTTATTTTATTTTTAATTAAAAAAATTTTTTTTAATTTGTTTTTGACAGAGAGAGAGAGAGAGAGAGAGACAGAGCATGAGTGGGGGAGGGCAGAGAGAGAGGGAGATACAGAATCCGAAGCAGGCTCCAGGCTCTGAGCTGTCAGCACAGAGCCTGATGCGTGGTTTGAACTCACAGACCATGAGATCATGAGTTGAGCCAAAGTTGGACGCTCAACCGACTGAGCCATCCAGGCGCCCCTTAATTTTTAAAAAAAGTTTATTTAATTTTGAGAAAGAGACAGAGTATGAGTGGGGGAGGGGCAGAGAGAGATGGAGACACAGAATCCCAAACAGGCTCCAGGCTCAGAGCTGTCAGCACAGAGCCCAACATGGGGCTCGAAACTCGTGAATGGAGAGATCATGACCTGAGCTGAAGTTGGATGCTCAACCGACTGAGCCCCCCCAGGCGGCGCAGACCAGATCTGTTTTAGAAAGAGATCAGTCTGAGAACACTGCTGTAAAGAGTGGATTTTTTTTGTTGTTGTTGTTCTAAATGTAAAGTTCATGTCTCGTCCTCATTTTACAAATCACAGCCCTCAGCAGAGCTGACCACGTCCTTCTTTTTGAAGTATTTTTCTCCCTTGCTATCACCTCGACTCTTCTCATTTCCCTCCTGGGTCATGGCTTCTCTTCCTTGCTGAATCTTCTTCTATGAGTTGCAGACTTGTGCAGGAGAGCCTCAAGGCTGGGGCTTTCCCCCTTCTGTTATCTCCCATCTATCCTGATGATCTCATCTGGTCCCACGACTTCCAATTTGTACCCCAGCCCTGACCTCTCACTTGAGACCCAGACTTGTTCATCTAACTGCCTCATCACCTGCCACTTGGTCCCTATAGGCACCTAAAATCAGTATCTTAAACCTGTTACTTCCCAAGGTTTCTCCATCTCAGTAAATGGTCTCACATTCTCCCAAGTAGTTGCTCAAACCTGAGTCAAGATCAATCTTTAATTCCTCCCTTTCCCTCTTCTTCCACATACAAATTCATCCCAGGGGCTTCCTGGTCCTACAACCAAAACATATCTCCAGTCCATCCATTTCTCCCCATTTCTACTACCACTGCCTTAGGTTCAGTGCCCATTGTCTATCATCTAGACTATTGCAGTGGTCTTCTAGAAAGGTCTCCCTACACATACCATTATCCATTCTATTCTACACTCAACAATTCTAATTGTCCTACTAGACTTTTAACCAGGTATGTCATTGGGAATGGAGCTTGAAACTCGTACTATTGCTTGGAAGGTCTCTCTGAATGTTGCTTACCCAACTCTTTAATCTCACCATTCCAACCACTGATCTTCCCTCTGTTCCTTGGACACACTCATCCCTTTCCTGCCGCAGGACCATTGCCCTCACTGTTCTCTCTGTCTAGAACCCCCTCCCCAAACTCTTTGTGTGGTAATCTCTCTTATCCTTCAGGACTCACTTCACACGTCACCTTCTTAGGTTGTCCCTCCTCGTCTATCCTATCTAAAGGAGGCTTCCACTTATCAGATTTTTTTTGTTGTTGGTTTTCTTGTTTGTTCCTACCAGAGAACTTTCCAGAATATGAATATATGCTTGTTAATGTGTCTATATATTTTTTTCTTCCTCTTGTCTCCAAATGCCACTCCCTCCCTCCACCCCACGAGTTAGGAGCCTGTCTGTAATGTTTGCTGTACAACATGATACTTCCGGGAGATTCCTAAATACCCATATCCACCAAGCACCTCCAATTCCCCCAGCACTGTACTTCTTTGTTTACAGTGGAGTTATCCTCATGCTACCAGTGAAGGAACTTAGAGACAGTAGATGACTTATCCAAGGCCACATAGACACTAAGACATCAGGGAGGTAGGATTTGAGAGCATGTCTGTGTGGTTCTGAAAGCCTTTCTCTAACATGCTGCTTGCCTCCATCTCTGGCCCTTAGAGAAGCCAGATGGAACACAGAGAAAGCATAGCTTAAAATGCTACTTCTTTTCTTCTTTTACTTGACTGACTTTAAACATCATCCCTCTGACATTTTGGTGGACAATTAGCCCATCATCCTTTCATTGGGGAAACTACCTTCTCCCATGCCATAGGAATCCTGCTTAGCCATACTGCCCCTCCCTTTCCCAGCCTGAGAGTAGGCACGTGACCTGGGCTGGCCAATCAGACTATTCCTTTCCCAGGTCTCCATATGAGTATAAGAATGAGCATGTGATTCCGACCAAGCCAATCAGCATCTTCCCTGGGACCTTGCTGGAACTTTAGGGACAGTCCTCCCTCTAGGATCATTATTTATTAGCACTAGAGTAGTCAGGAGCTGGAAGTGGCCATCTTAGGGAGTGGCCACATAGGGAGAGGATGCTGGAAGAGGAGGCCAAATAGAAGACAGCAGAGTCAAGAGATGGGTGGAGAGAGTCAGAATCAGAGACCTAATAACATAATTTCAACACTCAACCTTTACCATGTATTTATTGCATTATTTGGTTACCATCTATCCTCTCACTAAACTAGCTCCACGGGGTAAGAATTATGTCTTGTTTTTGTTCACCATTGTCTCCCCAGTGCCAAGACAGTACCTGTCACAGAGTAGATGCTCCATATGTATCTGAATGATTGAAAATATTGTTTCTACCAGCAGTATCTGAGCTCACAGCGTAATAATATCCAAGAGAAATCATTTCTGGCTCCAGTTTTTGGAATAAGCTACGTGGGCATGTGAGGTTTGATTAAAATCAGAGGAAATGTTAGAGCTGTATTTGACCGTATGTATAATGAGTCCTTTAGAAAAAAATTTAGGTTGTAATGGGTGCAGATTGAAGCTGGGCAGGAATAATACTTTCTGGCTCTATTCTTTAGTAATGTATGTGATGTCTGAGGCACCATAATTTAATTTGCCTCTAATATGTCTGTAAGCCTACTGTCAGATTATAGCCTGATTCATCAGTCACTTGAAGGCTAAGAATAGAGTATGATACAAGAGGTCAACATCACTAGCAATAAGCGTTTTCTCAAAGGGCTGGACGGACATAAATCAGAGGAAGCACGTCACTCACTCCTATCCAACGACACACGCTGGGTACGCCTAGTGCTTGGCAATTGTTTCAGAATGAAATGGACCCTTGAGTTGAAACCACCGTCATGCAGGAGAGGCAGTTTGAGAGGGTTTCAGAAGATGTGATGACTGAAAAAACAGGCCCAGCGGGCTCTTGCTAAAATTGTGGGCCATGCAGGGGGTTCCTGATTGCCAGCTGCTTTCATCCGGCTTCCAGGGGAGCAGTTCAAATGGTGGGCAGGACTGTGGGAAGGGAAGGAAATTTGGAATTTCTCTCGAATTTTTCTGGAAAAGCCATTGGTGTTGCATTGTGTCCTAGCTTTCCTCTTAGTAAAATAAAGATGGTTTATGTTTCCCTCTGGAGTCTTCCGAATCCTTAGAGATTTTCAGCGGAGGGGCATACAAACATAAAGGATGCAAACTGTAACAGTGCTAGCAAAAGAAAGGAGAGTGCTGACCTCTGACATCTCAAACCCAGCCAGCAGAATACATGCAACTCAGCAATTTCTGCTCTCTTGGGGTAGGTGAGGTACAGGACTAGAATTGTGGATGAGGGAAGAAAACAGACATGTATAGAACATGTAGCTACGTGCTAGGCATGATATTTAAATCACCTTAATAGGTATTATCTGTTAGGTGTTACCTGCTGACCTAATAGGTATTACATGGCATATAGTGTTACCTTAATAAGTTGATATGAACCTATTCTTCAGCTGAGAAAATGGACTCTCAGGAAAGTTAAGTAATTCCTAAGCCAGTAATTTAAAGAGGCAGAATTCATCTCTAAGGCTGGCTCCACAGTCCCGCTATCCTTCCTCTTAGCGTTGCATCATGCTAGCTATCTACATCTATGAGACATAAAAATGAGAGAGAGGTTTTCCCAAGTGTAGTAAAGACTCCAGGCCAATTGGATGTAGGAATGGGCACCTGCTGTGCAAGACAGTGATAATGATTACAGCCACATGGAGGTTTGCTATTTGCTGTTTTGGGGAGCCATATAGCATAGGAATTAAGATGTGAGCTTTGAGACTTGACAAAGTTAACATTAACTCTGCCATTTCTTTCTTTTTTTTTAATGTTTATTTATTTTTGAGAGAAAGAGAAAGAGAGAGAGGGTGTGAGCGGCGGAGGGGCAGAGAGAGAGGGAGACACAGAATCTGAAGTAGGCTCTAGGCTCTGAGCTGTCAGCATGGAGCCTGATGCGGGGCTCAAACTCACAGATCGTGTGATTATGACCTGAGCTGAAGTCGGAGGCTTAACCGGGTTGAGTCACCCAGGTGCCCCTAGCTCTGCTATTTCTAAACCTTGGATAAATTGCTTCATCTCTCTGTGCCTCAATTCCTGAACTATACAGTGGAGATAATCATAGTACTTACATCAGAAGGGTCTTGTGCGGATTGCACGATAGAATCGGTGTAAATCCATGTAAAGTACTTGGAATGATGCCTGACCCATAGTAGGTACTCAGGAAATGTAACAATTTCATATCTGCTCTTTGTAGGCCCCCCATTATATTTAAAACAACCCACACTTGGAATATTCAGCTAGTTATTCATGGTATGACCTTTTCACAACACAGAGTGACCACACTTCTGCTTCCCGATGCTCTTGACCACAGAAACCTATACTTCAAGGTCCAGAACCAAGTGGCCTTCTCTCCTGGCCAGCCACTAGTTTTCCATCAGAATTTTTGCCCATGTCCTTCAATTTCCAAGCCAGGAGGCTGTGATATGAGCATAGAGGCTTTGAAGCTAAACACATTTACCTCTGCAATTTATCAGTTATGCTATCTTAGACAAATTGCTTACCTCTCTAAGTCTCAATTTCCCCCTCTGGAAGGTGTCTTGGGAGTTTATGTGATGACTAGATATAATGCATTTAAAGTACCTAGATCAGCATCTGGACCGCATTGGCCAACCCATTATCATGACTTTCTCCAGAAATATCTTAAATAACACTGGTACGTTTCCAACAGTTGTCCTGTGAAATTGATGTTTCTCTATCTTAGAAAGCTTTAAGCTAGGCAATTAAAGAGTTACTAATTAAATTTGATGCTCATCATTTTAATAAAAGTTTAGTTTTAGGCTCTTATCAGGAATGTCCACCTGTTATAATGTAGCTTCCTCGAGAAAAGGAGGTACGCCATAAGGCGGTCATTAAAACACCAAGAGTGGAACCATTCACCATTTGCTTTACTACCTATTTATATTTTAATAACTTTGCTAGGTATAAGCCAAACAAATGGTTCTCTAACAGTGGGAATTCTAGGGATCCTTGTAGGCTAGAGGTCAGCAAGCTGTGGCCTGCTGCCGAATACACCCTGCATCCCGCTCTTGTAAATAAGGACTTGCTGGAACTCAGCCATGGCCATTGTTTCAGGCATTGCCTGTGACAATCTTTGTGCTACAAAATGGCAGAGATGAATAGTTTCAACAGAGACTGTATAGTTCACAAAGCCACCTACAACATCTACTCTCTGTCCTTTTGTAGAATAAGTTCGTCAATCTTTTTTATAGGCCAAGAGTGGAAATATTTGGGGCCAAAACTCTTTTGACAACACCCTTCGAATTGTACGTTTGGCCTTCAACATGCGTGTGTCGTTGCCTACTTTTTGTTGGTAGGGTCACTGTTCTGCAGTGCCCAGGATGTTTCTGTAGGAAAGTCTTTGAGCATCATTTATGAACAGGTTTAGCTCAACGTTGCTGTGTTAAGGCAGACCAAATTGTAACCAGTCCCAACTCCCAGTAATTCAGTGGCATGAATATGGAAGTTCATGAAACTGGTGTGTGTGTTCCCAGTCGGTGGGTAGCTCTGCTCCGCAGAGTAATCTGGGACTTAAACTCTTTCCACCTCGTGGCTCTGCCCTATCACAGGACCTGTTCTCAGCTGCGCGGCCCAAGTTGAGTCACTAACATCCAGTTTCCAGCTGTTGAAAAGGAAAGGAGAATGTGAAAGAACATGATGTGTGCCTGCCCACAAATGGTACACATCACTTCCTGTCATACTCTATAGAGTGGGATTTGGTTTCATGATTGCATCTAACAAAAAGGGAGCCTGAGAAGAAACAGATTTTGTGTGTGTCATAGTAGGTAAGGAGGAATTCTCTCTGGGTGTCAAGGGTCCTGTGGCAGCTCCCTGACCTAAGTTCTAGAGCTTTAGCTCTGCCAAGGACAGCTTCACGCCAGGGCCTGGTGGAATCTAGCAGGATACACGGCCCTCTGATCATTTTCCCTGGTACTTGTGCTCTGGCGCCCACAGTAGCTCCCTTTTCTCTTTCTAACTCTTGCCTCCCTCTTTTTATAAGCATGGGCAGTTGATTTTTAGTAGACCATCTGGTTCTTGCAGCCCCAAGAACAATAACAAAAAAGAGGTAGGTATTGTTATTATCCCCATCTTATCATTATCCCCATATTGCAGATAAAAAAACTGAGGTGGAGAACAATGAAGTAACTCGTGCGAGGTTAGTCCCAGGTTGCACTTGAAAAGGGATATTTTAATCCCTTTTCAAACCCTTTTGCTGGGTGAGGATTTTATTCCAGAATCTGGCAAGGAGCATGTTGTGAAATGCTCCCCTTGCCAAATTAGTAATCTTTATTTGTCAGATTTCTCTTTTTTTCAAATTTGCAGAAACATTCTTTCCTAATTATTGTTTACTATTTGACTTTGTCTATGCAGAGTGGTTTCTTTTTCCCCGGTGGATAGAAGTTTTATGTTTTTATGCAGTAAAAACTACTGAATCTTTTCCTTTATGATTTTTTTTCTCCTTACTTCCAAGCTCAAAAAATCATCCCCCCTTTGAGAATGATGGCAAATACTTAATTTTATTTTCATCCAGTTTTTTCACTGTCTGATTTTTAATATTACTCTTCCCCCTTTTGAATTGTTTTTGTCTATAGCTGTGGAAAAATAGAGTCCTATTGTATTTGGATTGGAATCTGCCAAAGTATTTATCTCTAACAGGCTTTTTTAATATTTAAGTTTATTTATTTATTTTGGGAGAGAATGTGAGCAAGGGAAGGGCCGAGAGAGAGAGAGAGAGAGTGAGAGAGGGAGAGAGAATCCCAAGCAGACTCAGCACTGTCAGTGCAGAGCCCAATGCGGGACTTGAACCCACAGACTGTGAGATGGTGACCTGAGCTGAAGTCAAGAGTCAGATGCTTAACTGGCTGAGTCACCCAGGCACCTCTCAAACAGGCTTAAATGGAGGAAGCTAATACCAGTGACTGACCACCAAGAAATCTATAATGTACTGACAGTGAGGTAAGATTCCTTAACACAAAGCTAATGAGGTTCTAGACAGTGGGTTAATCATCCCAAGGCAAGTGAATTTATTTTGCAGCTATAGCGAGGTTATACTAATGCTGCTGGTGCACTGGCCACATGCCTTTTCCTGGCTCGTGCCCCTAGCCCCCAGGTACTAGGAGTTTGAGCTGCTAAACATTCACAGCTCCCCCCTTCTCCAAATAAGGGGCCCTCAGCCCACAGGGAACCACCCCACCCAGGAAATTACACCTGTCCCTAGTGGTAACCAGCATCCAATGACTGATTGACATAGAGGTATGGAAGACTGGCTCCCTCACCGCAACATGGGACCAATTCTGAGAACCCGTTTATGCTGCCGAGCTTCCTGTGGGATCATTCTTGAAGCTCATCTCCAGCTGAGACCCTGCCTTTGCTTAGCTCTTTCTCCTGCCCTGTCCTCCCTCGCTCCCTTTCCCCTGAGTGTACTCCTTCAGCAAACCGTGCGCATCTCAATCCCGTGCTTCTAGGGGATATGATAGTAAGAAAATCTAATTTCCTATCATATTCTAATACATGTAGTTTATAATTTAATACATATAACAAACATATCTTACAAACTTTGTAGACATTATATATTGAGGGTTAAAGGTTATATATATATAAATATATATTTATATTTAAAGGTTATATATATACATTTAAATATTTTATTTTTTAAGATTTTTATTTTTAAGGTAGTCTCTACATCCAACACTGGGGTTCAAACTCACAACCCCGAGATCAAGAGTTGTATGTTCTACTGACTGAGCCCCTAGAGGGTATAGTTTTAACACATGTGTAATTAACTGTAGCTATATTGGAGAGTTTTTTTATCCTTGAATATTCAAACTAGTCATCAGGTTATTCGAAATAGTCAAACTGTGGTGATCTTAGGTTAGAAATTCTTCTAACCTAAGATATTTTTAACCTAAGAATTTTTAACCTAAGATATTTGCCCACTATCCATTTGCCCATTTGCCCATTTATCCACTGCTCTTTGTTTTTCTGAGGTTTCTGGGGTGTAAAGATTCTCCAATCCCCTTTCATCATTTTATTGAGAACCGTAGTCTAAGCCCAGGATTTTGAATTCTCCGTGTGCTTTTGTCAATGAGACAGAAGTAAATACCATGTAGCATGTTACCTATAGTCGCTTAGTTTCAGTCAAAGCTGAATCAGATTATCCCCGCAGCAGCAGGAGTTGATTTTAGCCTTCAGATTGTACCTGCAGCAGCCATGGAATGACTGTATTCCAAGGCGATACCACTTGGATTCCAGCATTGCATTTCCTTTTCCGTTCCAAGCTTGACCTCCAAGGATTTTGTTTATTCTCTACTTCACGTCTGAAGAAGCAGAGATGCTGTAACTTGCCGAGAGGAAGGCCTGTCTTCATGCTCAGAATCCCAAGTTCCAAAGGTGCCGTGGATCCTTCATAGCCCCAAACAGCACCTCAGTCTCCTGTGTTGCGTGTTTTGTGGATTCGGCCGCTTATGTTTGTGTCATTGATCCATCAAGCAATGACCCTCCCCTCAGTTCCTTTAGATTCTGTCTCCCTCCATTGGTTCAGTAAGAATGAACACTGCGTGCACTGTGTTTTGAAGATGAACTCCAACACTCCTGGGCCTCGTTTTGGGTTTCTCTCTCTATTCAAACAGAACGGCTGGAAGATGGTTTGATATTGATTTATTTGCTGTTTTGATTTAGATTGTTTCTCTTTTCCTAAGATCTCAAGGGTGCTGTTCAAAAACCTTCTCAAGCAGCATCCTGGAGCAACATAAGCAGTGGGGGTGGAGGCAGGGGAAAGCTAAAAGATGAAAGGGATAGTTGAGGAGGGGAGGGGAAAGCAAGGCTAGTGATTTTCTTGGGTTAGCTATTGATCTGACCCTTTATTTTCCGAATGCTGTTGCATTTCCCCGAGTCAGGCCCGTGCTCCCTGCCCATCCTCCAATCCATAGGGCTGTGCCAGGAGCAGTGTAGGAAAAAAAGCATCAGATTGGGCTTTGGAGCTTCTTACACCTGGCTTTGAATCCACCACTTCCAATCTATTGACCTTTGACAAGTTATTTACACGTTCTCGCATCTTGTGAAGTGCAGCGTATTATTTGGTCTTTGTTATAGGTAGATTCATGTTAGATGGACTTTTCCCAAAACCAGTTAGAAAGGAAGGTATCCTAAACTTTGCAGATCCCCTGACCTTAATTACTTGGCCACTCTGCTTTGTGCTGCCGAAGCCCAGCCTTTTGGAGGCAAAAAAGGACATCTGGACATCTCACCCCAACTGCAAGTCACTTACTTTGTCAAAGGCACCTGCATCAACACTGGCCTCACAGGATTGTCAGTAGGATCAAATGGCATGATAGGTGACATTGGTACCTTATTACCAGCCTCTCCGTGTTACATTTGTGTAAACAGGCACAGAAAAGTTAAATCACTTGTCTAACATCATACGGCTAGTAATTGACATAGGATTTGAACCCAGGCACAGCTCACATCAGACCCAAATTTGTAATTAGTAAAAATAACAAAAAATTATGGGACAGTGTTGTTTTCTCTCATATTTAAGGTTAGGTTATTTTGTATCCAGGAAATTTTCTCGGAATGAAAAAAAGAGATACATTCTGCTGATTTTTTTCCTTATATTTATCCAAAAATGGTATGATAGTAGGATATATAGCCTTTTTTAAATGTTTGTTTATTTTTAAGGGGTGTGGGGGGCAGAGAGGGAGGCAGACAGAGGATCTGAAGCAGGCTCTGTGCTGATGTGGGGCTCTAACCCATGAGTCATGAGATCATGACCTGAACCAAAACCAAGAGTCGAACGAATGCTCAACCAACTGAGCCACCCAGGCACCCCCTATGTATAGTCTTTTATACTCAAATTGCCCAAGATGATCAAAACAAGAATCAGTTTTGCAAAATTATTTGAAGGCTTCATCAGTTTTCCCAAGAGACTCTCCTACGCTTCTGGTACTGAGACAATTTTCTTTTATAGCACCTGTGCAATTGGCTCCCTAGTATTTGCATCACAGATTCACACAAGTAGCAAGAGGCAGCTTTGGCAAAATGAGACGTGCAAGGATGTTTACTAGCGTCATAAGGAGAAATGTTTGTTTAGTGGGGACCAATTTGATATTAGTGAATATTTTCTGCTTAAGATGGCCTTTGCTTCCCAATGCAACCCGAAAACAGCGGGGACTTAGATAGTGAAGGCTGAGCTAATGAGGACCCTCTGGCATTTCACAGACATTAACTATCCTCCCTTCTTTAAAGAAAGGCTGGCTACAGCTTAGCTCATTTGATGAGGGTGTTTACTGGTGAGTTATTGAAGCAGACAGACTCTAAGATGACACCCAATGACCCCTGCCTCCTGGTGTCCATGCTCCTGTATAATTCTCTGCCCTTGAGTGTGGGTGGGTCCCATGACTTGCCTCTAACCAACGGGTAATGGAGTGTATGTGAGAATATGTACATTGGTATGTTACATAAGATTGCAATGTCCACCTTACTGACAGCCCCTTTTCCTTGCTGGCTTTGATGAAGCAAGTTGCCACAGTGTGAGCTCTCCTACCAAGAGAGCCACATAGCAGGAATTGAGGGGAATCTTCAACCGACAGCCAGTAAGAAACTGGGGCCCTCAGCCCAACCATCCACAAGGAGCTGAGTTCTGCCAGAAATCGTGTGGATTGTTCCCCATGTTGAAGTAAGACGGCAGCTCTTGCCGACATTATGATTGTAGCTTTCAGATGAGTCCCTGGCATAGAGGACTCAACGAATCCATGCCTGGACCCCTGACCCACAGAAATCGTGAGATAATAAATGTATGCTGTTCTAAGCTGCTAAATTTGCAGTAATCTGTTATCCAGCAATAGATAATATTATTATTATATTCAAACCAATGGGTCATCAATGCCAAAATTTATTGAGATAATGACATGTGCAGAACCCTGCACTAGCTCTGGAGATACCTTGGTGAACGAGAGAAAAAAACGGGTCTTCGTGGAACTTGCAATCTAATGAAATAAATGACTGTGGTATTGTGACTTATACCAAGAAGTATGTATTTGGTCTTCATCTCTGGTTCCTAGCACAGAGCTTCTAAACCACTTAGAATTTCCTGAGCGATAGGAGTGTCTTGTTATTCAGAAGGAGCCCCTTTTAAGCACACCTGAGTTTATGTCAATGAGGTGACTAAGGGTGGGACCCCCTAAATTGCCTCAGGATGGCGATGCCACCAGAAAGATCAAGTGATTAAAAGTTTGGAAACTTCAGCCCCACCCATCAACCTCTGGGAAGGAGAGGAGGGGTTATTGCAGATTAAGTTCTATGAATACTGCTAAGCAACAAGATTTGATGATTGGTGGACATATTCACATTCTTGGAGTGTGGTGCACCCCAGTTCCATGGGGAAAGAAGCTCCTGAGAACAGGACCCTTCAGATCTCCCCCTATGTACCTCTTCGTCTGGCTGTTCATTCCTATCCTTTATAATAAGTTGGGAAATGTAAGGAAATGTTTCTCTGAGTACTGTGAGCTGTTCTAGCAAATTAGACTTGAGGAAGGAGCTATGGGACTCTCTAATTTATAGCTAGTTGGTCAGAAGCTCGGGCAAAAGCCTAGACCTTCAATTGGCGTCTGAAGTGGGGGCAGTCTTGTGGGACTGAACCCTTAACCTGTGAGATGTAACGCTTATCTGCAGGTAGATAGTGTCAGAATTGAGTTAAATTTGTAGAACACCCAGTCAGCGTCTGCTGAGAATTGGAGAATTGGTGGATGGTGTTGGAAAAAACACATCGGAAAGATATTAAACCAATAATTACCATATAAACTCTGCACTTTAATCCTACCATCGGCATTTCAGTCAGTGACCAGTATCATAATGAGTTGGATACTATGGATTCATATCATTGAATACCTGCCATAATCATAATTGCTTTTTTCAGTGAAGCATCCATAGAAAATCTGCTGTTAAGCCTTGCAGTTTCCCGTAACCTGAGATAATGCCACTATTCCTTGTAAAAATGAGAACATACCTTCTCTCCAGGAGGAGGGAACTAAAGTCAGCGCCAAGTCTGATTCTGGCTCTAAGTTCAGGATTTCTGACTACTGGACATTCTTTCTTAAGGTGAATAACGAGCCCATTTTGTTATTTCCATGACCTATGGACTAAAGTTTAAGGTTAATCATCATTAATACAACCTATATAAACTAATAGAAGAACGAAAGGATATAAAATATAAAATCACCTAATTGGGTAAAAGTATGCATGATAAATCAAGGAGGGTGATAACAGCAAACACTACCCTCCGGTACTTTATTTATCTGTTGACTCATTTACTCTTCGTAATAACTCTACTAAGCAGGGACTATCATTTTACAAATGGGGGAAATTGAGCCAGAGAGAAGAAACTTGCCCAGAGTCTTCTGCAATGAATCTGAGATCTGAACCCATGCAGCCTGACTTCCAATTCTGTGTGTTTAACCACTTCTCCATATTCCTGTCACTGTGAACAGGCCCCACTACCCTTGCTTCTATGGCATTCACAAACGCACCATCGGTGTTTACCGCACCCTTCCTCTACCACCTGTTTCCTATTCCTTTTCTCAGCAGTGGGCTTCTCAGCTGACTAGGGATCTTTACTCGGAGGAGGGTCTGCCTGGTTTGAATCCAGTCTTACCAGCTATGTCAGTTCGGGCAAATTACTTAGCTTCTCTGCGCCTCAGTTTCCTCATCTGCCAAAGGAGATGATAACAGACCCTATATCGTAGGATTATTGTGATGATCACATGACTTAACATGTACAAAGCATCTTCATTATTTTTTAAATGTTTATTTATTTATTTTGAGTGAGGGAGAGAACGAGTGGGGGTGGAGCAGAGAGAGAAGGAGAGAGAGAGAATCCCAAACAGGCTCTGTGCTGTCAGTGTGGAGCCCGATGCGGGGCTCCATCTTACAAATCGTGAGATCGTGACCTGAGCCGAAATCAAGAGTCGGATGCTTAACGGACTGAGCCGCCCAGGTGCCCCCAAAACATCTTTATTATTTCAGTACAGAGGGATCATTCCAGAGGCTTCCATTTAACCCTTCCTACCATGGTAAGATTCACATCGCAGATCAGGGAGCCAGTGTGACTATTCTGCTCGGACTTCGACTGCAACTACTCAAGAACCAAGGAAATAACTATACAATGGGTTCGAGGATCCACTAGTGCTCACTACTGTGAGTGAGCCCTGTTGGTACCTGTTTGCCATAAATTTGCTTATACTTACCAGATAAACAGAGGTGGCGTTTGGAGTCTTTGGGGATTAGCATTGGCTCGGAGACAAGAATGACCCTGTGAGGCCTGTTTAAGTCCCTTTGCTCAGGGCCCAGTTGCCCTGGCAAATGGTTCCAAGTGCCTTTATTAAAGAAAAGGAGGAAGTCGTTGGTCTACCCTTGAGGTGCTATTGTGGGGATGTCCTCAAGAGCCTCTGGTCTTCCCTTTATTCAAGGGGCTCTGGGTCTGGAAGGTGACTCAGGTCTGGGAATTGGGTGAAGACTGACTCTGCATCATCGTGGCTCAAGTCAGTTCACTGTTCCCCAAACTTAGATTGCGTTGTTGTTTGAAAAATTAATGCAAAAAAAAAAAAAAAAAAAAAAAAAAAAAAGCAAACATTTTAGTGCCGTGTATTTTAGCCCTAAAGACCCTAGGATCTATTAGGTACCCTCAGTCACACCTAAGCCTTCTGCGTGTTTCGGGAATCAGGACCTGGCTGCCTCTGAAGGTTAAGGCTCACACGGACCTCTTCAGGAAACCGTTTTCCATAGAAGTATCTCCCACTATCATCCTTGGCCTGCAGAGGGCCAGTGTTTTTCCAGAATGTTAATACTCTTCTCCCTACTATGTGGGCGCTGTGTTTTGTTTTGTTTTGTTTTGTTTTTTTCCCCCTCTTTCTGAAGCTGGGCGCGTAGTTCAGGTATTATAAATCCACTCTAATATTCCTTTCTCCTTAAGTCTTTGGATTCCCTTCTCATTAAGGAAGTACAGCATCTGAACTTGATGTGCACGGACCACCACAAACACTCAGTGTCTGACAACCAAGCAAGAGATTTAAACCTGTTCCGGTTGTTTCATCTAGCATGTTGAATCCAGAAGTTTTGGTGAGGGCACCTATTAGAGAAATTTGATATGATCTGAAATCATTTTCTTCTCTTGCCAACACTCTCAGAATTCTTCTTGCCCATCACCTCACGATGCGTTGGGTGTATAAGCCTTCTTCCCCCAGGTCTGATTTTGACTTCAGGGCACGCTGGAATCTGACTCTAGTGGTGTGTCTGGAGTCAGTGAACAGAGGTGGGGTGGGCCATAAGGATCTCCCCTTGCAAGGGGACCACTCGATGCACTTGCGGTGTTTTTGAATACGACAGGGCCAGCCTCATCAGAATGGGAGGAAAGGCTGCTTTTGTTAGCACAGGAGGCTCCGTGAGTTTCAGGGTTATCTGACACTACGAAGCATCTCCATCCCAGTACTCAGGGGAAGAACCACTTTTTCCAAATAAATACCATGAAAGGCCTGTTTCGACTGTGCATCCAATCTGTTTTGTAATTCATCAGCCTTCAGGATCCATCTCCTCTGATTTTTGGTTTCATTAGCCCTCTGCCTGAGTGACATAAAAAGTATTTTAGGGTAGTCACAGAAGCTTCCTCATTCACCGATCATGCTTTGAAGCCAGAATTTAAACCCTAAGCCCGTGATTTCTTTTTTCTTTCTTTATTTTTTTTTTTTAATTTTTTTTTCAACATTTTTTATTTATTTTTGGGACAGAGAGAGACAGAGCATGAACGGGGGAGGGGCAGAGAGAGAGGGAGACACAGAATCAGAAACAGGCTCCAGGCTCCGAGCCATCAGCCCAGAGCCTGACGCGGGGCTCGAACTCATGGACCGCGAGATCGTGACCTGGCTGAAGTCGGACGCTTAACCGACTGCGCCACCCAGGCGCCCCTTCTTTTTTCTTTAAATGTGATCTTGCAGTTAGGTGAAACCACTCACCTCATAGCATTTATCTTCCTCCTGCTGCCATCCACCAGAGTCTTGCTTTTCCCAGGCACTTCACGCTGTGTGACTAGAGGGGATATTTCTGCTGTTCCGCCACTGGGTGCCACGGACTACTATGAGCACAACTCATGATATAATCAAAATGCAATTTTATGTTGGGATGCCTGGCTGGCAGAGTCGGTAGAGCATGAGACTCTTGATCTTGGGGTTGTGATTTCGAGCCCCGTGTTGGGTAGAGACATTACTTTTAAAAAACACAGTTTTATATGTACTTTCCACTAATTCTTTAAACTTCATTCAGAGGCTGGAGGAGAAGAGGATCCTCCTCTCCACCAGGATGAAACTTCTGACAGCCTCTAAGGCTTTTTCTCTCCCCCACTTACCTTCACCTCCACCTGCTGGCTGTCGTGTTCTTTCTCCTCCAAGGCTGAATGAAGGTAGGGTAGAGATGAGATGGAGAGAAGGGCAAGTGAGTTGTGGCTTCATGTTCTCTGGGCCTTGGAAATGATTAAAGCTGGTGACTCCTCAGAGCCTTTAGGATGGCTCAAACTAATTCTTTGTCTCAGGGCTCTTGCATAGGAATTTTGGAGGTCCCCTGCAGGCCCCTCTCCTGCAGTTCCCTTGATTCAAGTGGATGGCTGTCTATTCTGGGTGGTGTCTTTCAACTCTGCCCCTGGATATCCAGCTGTGTGTGCCTAGCCTCTTTTGGCTGAAGTTCAAAGAGGAGAGGGGTTAAAGCAGAGCAAAAGCCTCTGCAAAAAAATCTGGACTATCTTCTCCAAATCCTCTCTTTGACCCCCTTTTATATTCTTGGATTTCACTCAGAGCTCCGGGAGACGTGGAACAGGTTCTCCTTCATTCCCATTATAAATCCTGGGGAGCAGAGGGGCGCCTGGGTGGCTCAGTCGGTTAAGCGGCCGACTTCGGCTCAGGTCATGATCTCACGGTCCGTGAGTTTGAGCCCCGCATCGGGCTCTGTGCTGACAGCTCAGAGCCTGGAGCCTGTTTCAGATTCTGTGTCTCCCTCTCTCTGACCCTCCCCCGTTCATGCTCTGTCTCTCTCTGTCTCAAAATAAATAAATAAATAAATAAAAACGTTAAAAAAAATTTAGATCCTGGGGAGCAGAGAAGAGATTGGGGAGCAGGGGGTTGGTCTCACTGTAATTTTGGCGTCCCAGGATAATCTGTTGGTGCATCTGTCTAAAGTGAGGCAGGGGTAATATGGCCCTGCCTTCTATTACAATAGTTATAGTGACTTTTTTTTGCCACTCGGTACCGGCATGTTACCTGTTTCTCATCCTTACTGCTTTCAAATCCAACCGGGTCACTTTTTCAATCCCAGCTTCCCAGTACTTTGGGGTCTCTTTCAGAGAAAGAATCCCCTCTAGCTAATTTCAGTAGAAACTTATTACATGATATTAATCAGAATTTCTGGGAAAGCCAAGAAACAAAGCTGGATGTCACACAGTCTGAAGCAAAGCAGCCAGGAATAATGTCCCACTGCACCACAGATGTCCAAACACATGATTTCTGCTATCGCAGAAATCCTGGTATGGCTTCCAGGTGATGCTCCACGTCTGTAAAGCCAGGACTGAGCAGGACCCCATTCCCATTACAATTCTTGCAGAAAACCACATGCCCCTATGTCCACGCTTATTAAAAGAATGATGTGTTTGCAACCTTTTGCACATATTCCAAGTCATGCGTAGTTTGTGGGGGTTTGCTAGAAGATAGTCAAATGTCTATATCCTGACAGCAAAGGATGTTGAGAAATGTCTTGTCCTTGTTTGTTTGTTTCTATCTATGGAAAAGAGAGTTCATGATATAGAAGAACTACCAAGGAAAGATTTGGGGCACACCCAAACGACAGATATCTACTACAAAATTCTTATGAAAAAAAAGCTTATGGTCCCAATGAATAAATTATTTTGACTATATAAACCAGATAAATCAACATACAGAAAATGCCCTCTGTGGTACCTTTTGAAATTTCTACCATTGTGTACAATACCTGTTCAAAATATAAATTAAGTTTTTCTTAATCTAATGTAAATTTTCTAAAATTAATGTAAATTTCTAAATCTAATGTAAATTTTCAGTACTCCTCCTTTGGATCCTCCTTCTTTTCCTCACTCCCGTTAGGCCATTGGCAGATTCTGCTGTCCTGCATTGTCCTTGTTCTTTCACACTGGCAATCGTCTTTTCTTTCTTTCTTTTTTTTTTTATAAAGATTTTATTTTTAAGTAACCTCTGCACCCAACGCAGGGCTTCAACTTACAACCCCAAGCGTGAAACTCACATCCTCTACCAACTGAGCCAGCCACGTGCCCCCACGCTGGCAATTGTGTTTGATAATCTTCAATCTCATTTATTCCTTGTGTTATAAAAATAAGTGAGGTACTGTATTTAAAACACTTAGCAGAGTGCTTGGCACATGACAGCTTATCAATGCTGGTGATCCTCCCCACTTGTCCTTTCCCTAAAAGTATTGTTTATGGTTGTTATTCACATCCTGACTATAAAGAACTCATTAAGATGTAGGTGCCTCTGAGGGGCTTTCTGGCCCACATCCCCACAACTGAAATGTGGACACTGATCCAAGCTAAGCCAGTCAGACTTTACTTCTAGAGAAGGAGGTAGGTACTTGAAAGGTAAGAGCAGAGATAGATGGGACCAGAGGTGACACTAAGACAGTCCTTTACACGCTAGGTAAAGAAAAGAGGTAGTAGAAACTAGGAAGCTATCTAGTTACCCTGGTTTCCCACGTGGGTTCTCTAGTCGCGTTGCCTTCAATCCCTGGCCCGCCACTTACTAGCTGTGGGATCTTAGGCAAGTGACTTAAGCTTGCCAAGCTTCCATTTCTTCATCTATGAAATAGGGATAACAACAGTGTCTATCTCCAAAGGTTTTGTTCACCGTTTTGGACAATTCCTATCACATAGGAAGTTTGGTTACTGGATTTAGTTTCCTTGAAAGTTTATGTTTGAAAAACATTTAATTCCCCAAGTCTTCATCTTCCAGTGAACAAACAATCCTTCATTTCATGTCTCCTGGGTGTCATAAGAGTATCTGTAAACATAGTTAAGATGTTTTAAGTTTTGTGTTTTTTTTTTAATGAGCAATCAGCTTCAATTTAAAACTCAGTACCTCATCACGTATAAGAATGGACAAGATCTTGGCTAGGTTGATGTCCATTCCATGGATGAATTGATTTGCTATATATCCAGTCGTGTTAATCCCAACCAGGCTGTGGAAAATGTGTCATTTCACAATTGGGTCAAGCGCTCCGTGGGAAATGCAGAGCTAAGAGTAAGCTTTTGAAAATGCTGGTCCCCCTCTTTCTCAAATGAGCTCAAGCCAAACTGGCAAGATTTCTGTGCCTATCTCCCCAAAGCCACTGATTTTATAAAGGTGACTTTCAGACCTATAACCCTGGAAGCTTTCTGTTGTTCCATTCTACTTGGTTGAGTTACTAGAAAAATCTCAGCATGCTAAATTATAAGCTATTTCTTTTAGTAGATGACGTGTCATAAATATCTTGTTGTAGAGAGGGCTTTGAAGGAAAGTCCCGTAGGGAATTCCATTTTAGTTTTCCCAGGGTATTTTATTCCTTCACTTTTTAACTTTTTAAAGTAAATCTAATGCTATGATCCTGCGTTTTCTCAGATCTTCCTGGGCTGTGGGTCGAAATGGTGTCACATAAATGGTGATAAATAACCGACATTTCGCTGACTTTGTCTTGCATCTTTAAGTTTCAGAGGCTCATCTCCCCACCCCAATCCCCCCAATTCACATCTAACTCGCTTATTTTTTTTTTATTATTTAAAAAAAAAATTTTTTTTAACGTTTATTTATTTTTGAGACAGAGAGAGACACAGCATGAACGGGGGAGGGGGAGAGAGAGAGGGAGACACAGAATCAGAAGCAAGCTCCAGGCTCTGAGCCATCAGCCCAGAGCCCGACGCGGGGCACGAACCCACGGACCACGAGATCGTGACCTGAGCTGAAGTCAGACGCTTAACCGATTGAGCCACCCAGGCGCCCCCTAACTCGCTTATTTTTGAGGGTCTCCGGGGGTGGTATACTACAAATACTTCTGTCCACTACAGTTACCATGGGGCATCCATGATGTGTTCTTCCCATGCCCTGACCACCTTTCCCATTGATATCTGTTGCCCACTGAGCCATTTGAGGATGGTGTGTTTCCACCACTCATGCCTACTGGTGTCCATGGGGACAGCACAAAAGGTCGTGCCAAGAATGCCATTGTTCAGTGACTCCCGGCCAGCCAGCCCTTGAGATGTCAGAGCCGTCCCATGTTTCTCAAATGTGCTGAACCCTAAATATGAACTTGAAATGTGCTGGAGCTGGGCTGCAGCCCTCATCGAAGAGGGAGAAGGCCCAGCCCCTCTGGCACTTTGTCACTTAGGCACGAAAGCTGTGCCCAATTTAGGAAGGAGACTTTGTAACATAGAGGCTTACCACACTGCTCAGACACGAACCCTCTGGGGCTGGCCAGGGGTCCTCCCCAGTCCTCTCCCTCTTCCTGTGAAAGGACTCTTTTCTTCCTCTCATGCAAATCATTTCATGTAAACAGATGCCTTTTCTTCCAGTTCATCAGTGCGTTTGTTGTAACTCTTTTGATTTCAAATAGCAGACATCGGCTGGAGCCAGAAGTGAATAAGAGGGCTGAATTATAAAGCTCTCGGAGTGTCTGCTGAAATGAAATGGCAGGACTGCAGCTGGGCCTCAAGAATAAAATTTAGGGGACTGAAAAGTTATGTTTCCCTCTCCTCTTGAGTTGACTGGCTTTCCCTGATCCCTACTCCACATGGAGAAAAATAGGGCTCTATGTGGGCTTTGTGGGGAGAAATGCAGTGAACTGGCCACTTCTGAAGCATAAGGGGATGGCGAAGGTGGGGAGTAGAGGAGAGGCTGATGTAGATTTTGGGGATGTGGGAGAAGGCCAGATCAAGGTTGATTTTTATCAAGCTGGAAATTTATGTTAAAGGCAATGAATGGCAGAGCCACTGAAGAGTGTAGAGTAGAACAAACAAAATTCTAGTTCGTGCTGGTGGTATTCAGAGAATGGATTTGAGGGAGTGTAAGGGAGTGTGGTATTCAGAGAATGGATTTGAGGGATTTGGGTAGTTAGGACACTATCACAATATATAGACTTGGAAGGAGTCTCAGAAGTCCTGCTGGGAGCAGGAACAGAGAGGAAAGGATGGGTTGGAAAATGTCTAAGAGGTAGAATCCATAGGACTTGGTCATAAATTGGCTGTGAGGAGAGGGAGGAAATTCTAAGACTGCCAGGTTGTTGGCCTTACCAGGAGAATGGTAGTGATATGGACTGAAATGGGGGATGTGGGAAAAGAAGCAGATTTTGTTTGGGAAGAGGTAAAATGGCACATTTCTTCACAGCCTGGAGGGGATTAACCTGACTGTACAAATAGCAAATTAAATCAACCTTGTGCATGTTGAGTTTAGGATGCCTAAAGGACGCTCACATAGTAATGTCCAGGTGCCACGAACATTTAATTCTGTCACTCTGGGAGAGGCAGCACTGCAGGTTTATGGTAGATCTGGGACTTGTCACCATGTAATATGGTTGTTCAATCATGGTAGTGAGTAACAGAACCCAAGGAGAACATGTATTAGGAAAAGTAGTTGACACAGGATGGAAGGCTGGTGAATACCCACGTTTAAAGGGAGGGAGAAGAAGGCTTTGAGGAGGAGAAGCCCATGAAAGAGAGAGAAGAAGAGATAGTTAGCAGTGTTAAATACAACAGGGTGTCAGTGGGATGACTAACATGTCCAGTCATTCATTTAGCCATAAAGTATTTATTGAGCAGCTACTATGCTCAGCACGTGTTAGCTATGAACACATCAGGCTCTGGAGCCAGACTGCCCAAATTTGAACGACAGTCCCACAATTTACTTGCTGTATGACCTTGGGCAAGATATTACCCTCTCTGGGCTTCTGTTTCCTCATCTGTAAAATGGCAATAATAACAGTAATTACTTCATGAGGATCAAACAGTATATGGCCATGGTAATTATATCACAAATGATATTATCGTCCTATCTCAGCCACTCTTCTGGACTATAGGGATACAGCTGTGAACAAGATAGACCAAATCCCTGCTCTAAGGAAATTTCCATTCTGTTTTGAGGTGAGGGGAGGACATACCATAAACCATGACAACAACAACAACAACAGCAAAAGCAAAAACAAAAACAAACAGACAAGAAACTAGGAGATAAATGCCAAAAAGAAAATTAAAAAGTGTGGTATGATGGGAGCCTGGGTCAGATGGGACACCATAAGTCAGATGGTCAGACAAGGCTTTTCTGAGGAGGTGACATTTATGCTGGAACTTGAATGACCAGAAGGGATAAATCGTCAGGGGCAGAGAGTTCCCAGTTAACAGAGAACAAATGCAATGACCCTAGGGTAGGAAGAGATCTGGTGCGTCCAAAGAGAAGAAAGAACGTACATTTATCTGGCATCGTGGCTCATAATCTTTGCACTGTACCTCATGGTCTTTCTGATGCAAGTCCTATGGATAAAGCCATAGGCACATAGAAAGCTCTAAAATTCATGTGGCAAATACTGTAGGTTGGCTTACTCAACACATATTCCAACCCCTTTCTTTCAGGAAAGCTAAAAACTATATTCTTAAATTCCCTTCCATTTAGATTGAGGTTTGAGACATAGTTTCTGCAACCTGCAAAGCTTAGAGGCACGATGGCAGCTGAGCCCAGAGAGAAAGAGAGCAGATTCCCTGCTACGCTCAGCAGTAGAGGCACTTGGTTCTTCTGGGGCATGCGTTAAAACAGTTCCATGTTGAAGTAGGGAGTTTTTTTCTCATTGTGTGGCATTCAAGCCTGGTTCTCTGGTCTTCCCAAAGATTCTGTGAGCTTTCTCGTTCCTTTCACATATTTATTTCTGGTTAAACCAGCTGGAATGAATTCTGTTGTCTACAACCGAGAACTTTAATTCATGTGGTGTCCTACTAATTCCGAACTCTCACCAGCTTCTCAACCTCTTCTCCCACCCCACCCCACCCCATACCCTTCGTCTTTGGTACATGGAGCTTTGTCTAAGAACAGGAATCTCTTGGGTGCCTGTCTGGCTCAGACGGTAGAGCATGCAACTCTTTATCTCAGGGTTATGAGTTCAGGTCCCACGCTGGGCATGGAGCCTACTTTAAAAAAAAATTTAAGAACAGGAATCTCAACCCCACTCCAGAACTGGGCTTCTTTAGCTGAATCATCCAAGATGATTTGTCTTCTGTTTGATTGCTTACTTCTGCAGCTGGCACCGAGCTAGGAAATTTGGAGGCTATAATGCTATATAAACCATTGCTCTTGAGGGAATATGAGATCTCGAGACTTAAAATGATAACAATCATGTAATTGGAGAATAATAATGATTAGAAAATAATAGTTATAACGACCATAACAGAGTAGTTATGTGTTTCATGAGTACTAAATAGGTGCTAGGTAATAAGACCATTACGTGCCTTCTCTAATTTTATCTGCAGAGTCCTAGGAAGCAGGTATTATTATCATGCACTTTAAAAGATGAGAGAGCTGAGGCTCAGAGAGGTCAAATGACTTTCCCAAAGGCACACAGCTAGTAAGTGGTGGAGGCAGCTTTGGGACCTACATCTGCTGCTCTGAGGTCTAGGGTTCTTTCTCCTCAACCACATTTTTCTTCCAATTTAATTCACCCGTTTTAGGATTGAATTCAGCTGCGTAGCACAGGCAGTCAAAAATAATAATGGCTGAAGCCAGAGTGGCTTGTAAAAGAGGATCAGAAGTAGGCAATCCAGGCTGGTATGGAGACTCTATAGAGGCAGGGCCCAAGCTCCTTCAGGCTTTCCATCCCACCATCCCTAAGGTGAAACTTCATTCTCATGGTCTAAGACAGCTGCTGGAGCGCCAACCATCATAATCATGTTCCAAGCAGTAGGATAGAGGAAGAAACACAGAAGAAAAGGTCAGATACCTATGATCTAGCTATCTTTTAAGGTCTCCCCGAGGCTGCTACATTTGACTTCTGCTTCCGTCTTACCAGAACTAAGCCACATGGCCACAGCTAGGTGCAAAGGAGTCTGGGAAAAGAGATCTTTATTAAGGGTAGCCACCTGCCCAGCTAGAAATGAAGTGTTACTTTATTAAGGCAGAAGGAAAGTCGATAGTGGGGTAGGATTAGTAAGCTCTGCCTCTCCCCTTTTGGCATCAATCTTAGAAGGCTACTGGGGCTGTCAGGGGCCGAGCGGAAACAGATGGCACTCTCGGAAGAACTTAACTGAAAAGAAGTTGATGGAGAGATTATTTTCGAAGGTCTGGGAAAGATGAAGGGACTTGTAGAGGGAACCGTAAAGGGATGAGGAGACATCCAGAAGCTAGCAACAGAAGGCAGCTGCTCTCAGCCCTGGCCCCAAAGGGAGAGAGAGGAGCCAGCGATGGGGCCAGCCTCTCTCTCCTCCTGCCCTCCCTTTTGCGGGCAGCCCCCCCGGGGTCACACTGGGGGCAAGGGAGCCTGGGTGATGCAGCCCTAGAGACGGGCCTTCCAGGGGCCCTGAGCCAGGAGAGGAGGGCAGAGGACAGTTGAGGACACATGGGGAATATCCAGCAGAGAGTCACCTGAGCAGGTGCCCCTGAGCCCTGCGTCTTTCCACCTACCAGGGCGAGCTGGTGAAAGAATCTGCAGCAGTTTGACTTGAAAGAAAGGCTAAACTTCCAGCAGGGCTACGGGAGGGGAGGGGCCCCAGCTGCGGCTTGTAAATGACTGAGGAGAGCTCCATCAGCCCCAGACTCGGGGCAGAAACAAGACCACCCCCTGTCCCCTCTCTGGTCAGGGAGGGCGCGGAAAGTCAGCTGCTTTTCCCCTTTCCTCTGTTTTAGAGCTGTCCGGTGAGCTACAGAGTGTGCAAGAGTGAGCGGATGGCCGGCTGCTCGGAACACACGAGCCTCCGTGCAGGTTTCTACCACCTGCGTGCGAGCAGGGGCGAGCAGGTAAAGCCCGAGCAGAGCGGGGAAGCCAGGGCGAGCTGTCTTCACCCTCTGTCTCCTCTTTCGGAATCCAGATGTGGATTGTGTGTGGTCTCGTATCGTCCGCTATTATTTTGAACCCATGTTTTCTCCCCCCAGACTTGAGCAGGCATTTAGTTTCCTACTTTATCTTTGTCCCTCAAACACCTAGCTAGCTCTGAGGCGGGATAGTGTATGGCATTGCAGTCCAGAATATTCGGGGTCGGGACTCTGCTTGGAAAGACCACATATCGCGTGATTTCATTTATAGGAAACGTCCTGAATCGGCGACCCTACAGAGACATAGAGTAGACCAATGGTTGTCAGGGGCTGGGACAGTGGGGAATGGGGAATGGCTGCTAAAGGGTATGAGGTTTCCTTCTGGGGTGATGAAAACGTTCTCAAATCGAATGTGGTGCTGCTTGCACAACTCTGAATATATTAAAACCATCGAACGGTAATTTAATTTAATTTTTTAAAAGTGTTTATTTATTTATTTTGGGGGGGGCAGAGGGAGGGAGAGAGAGAAGCAGACTCCCCACTGTCAGCCCAGAGCCCCATTCAGGGCTTAAACTCACAAACCATGAGATCATGACCTGAGCCAAAATCAAGAGTCTGACGCTGAACAGACTGAGCCACCCAGGCACGCCTTGAATATTAATTTAAAAAAAAATTATTTTTATTTTTTAAATGTTTTTATTTATTTTTGAGACAGAGAGAGACGGAACATGAGCAGGGGAGGGATGGGGGGGGGGGGCGGGGGGACATAGAATCCGAAGCAGGCTCCAGGCTCCGAGCTGTCAGCACAGAGCCCGACGCGGGGCTCGAACCCATGGAGCATGAGATCATGACCTGAGCTGAAGTTGGATGCTTAACCAACCGAGCC
This sequence comes from Panthera uncia, assembly GCF_023721935.1. NCBI lineage: Eukaryota > Metazoa > Chordata > Mammalia > Carnivora > Felidae > Panthera > Panthera uncia. The sequence continues at coordinate 113,489,487 of NC_064809.1, read as the reverse complement.
ACCCAGGCGCCCCTAAAATTTTTTTTTATTTTTGAGAGAGGGAGAGAGAGAGAGAGCGTGCGAGTGCAAGCGGGGGAGGAGCAGGAAGGGAGAAAGAGGATCCAAAGCAGGCTCCACACTGACAGCAGAGAGCTTCATGCAGGGCTGAAACTCATGAACCACGAAATCATGACCTGAGCCGAGTCAGATGCTCACCTTACTGAGCCACCAAGGTGCCACTTGAATGTTAATTTTTTTTTAACGTTTATTTATTTTTGAGAGAGAGAGAGAGAGAGAGAGAGCAAGCAGGGGAGGGGGAGAGAGAGAGAGGGAGACCCAGAATTCAAAGCAGGCTCCAGGATCTGAGCTGTCTGCACAGAGCCTGATGTGGGGCTCGAACCCACCAAGAGTAAGATCATGACCTGGCTGAAGTCAGACACTAAACCAACTGAGCCACCCAGGCGCCCCTTGAATGTTAATTTTTTAAGCTTCAAAAAAAAAATTTTTTGATGTTTTATTTATTTTCGAGAGACAGAGACTGAGCACAAGTTGGGGAGGGGCAGAGAGAGAGGGAGACACAGAATCCGAATGTTAATTTTAAAGTGTGATGTATACGGTATGTGAAGCCTATCTTAACAAATCTGTAACAGAAAAAAAAGGCCCTACTTGGCATGAATTTACAGCTTCTACATCTGTCAAATGGGCATCGTAACATCTACCTCAAAGCCGCTTCATGGATTAAGTGACATACTGTATGGAAAGCAATTACTATAGCGCCTTGCACATAGTAAGTGCTCAAAAAAGTTTGACTCTCTTGTCATAGTATGCCCATTAAATGTTTTCCAGCTGACTCTTAGATTTTCAAAATAAAAGTGGAATATAAAGCCAGACATTAAAGTTTACAAATCAATCTCGTTCTAGCTTCTTGTTCAGCAAGTGAGAAATGAGTGGTAAACCCAGAAAATTACCACTGAGAACAGTGGCTCAAAGGCGGTTATGGAAGAGTGAGTGGGTGCGTGAGTAAATGCGAGATCTCAGAAGGATAGCCGTTTTGCCACATCACTTAACTGTGTGCTCTGCTGAAGCAGCACCCGACCCTACCTGGTGTGGTCCTTTGCAAACAGAGTGAGCGGAAGAGCCATTGCCTGACTTCTGAGTTAGAGAAGTCAGCGTGTGCTCACTAGAGTCTGAAATAGAAATAACTTCATACAGTTCTTAATTTTATTTATTTTTTTAAATTCTTTTTTTTAATGTTTATTTATTTTTGAGAGACAGAGAGAGACAGAGCACGAGCTGGGGAGGGACCGAGAGAGAGGGAGACACAGAATCCGAAGCAGGCTCCAGGCTCCAAGCTGTCAGCACAGAGTCCGACGCGGGGCTCGAACTCACAAACTGCGAGATCGTGACCTTAGCCAAAATCGAACGCTTAACTGACTGAGCCACCCAGGTACCCCTACACTTCTTAATTTTAAAATTCTATTAAAATTGTTTCAAACCACTTACATGAGTTTTTTTTTCCTCCGACTACATCTTTCTCTCTCTCCCTACACCACACACACACACACACACACACACACACACACAAATAGTTCACAATTGATTACAACGTAACATCTCTGATCAGGACACATCTTATTATCAAAGTCTGATTCTAATTTAATTGACAGCATCATTTTCTTTCTTAGCTTTATGTAACATAGTGGTGCATCTTGAAATGGATGACAAATGAAGGTATGGTGTACATAGACATATATGTACTTAAAGGATGACCTAGAAATTTGTGCTGGTTGCATGTTCAGAAATATTAAAGAGGTCATGACTGATCTCAGTGTCGGAAAAAAGCAGAGTTCAACTCCATGGGGACATCGTCCTCTTTATCTGAATAGAATGCGCATCCTTGAAACCGCGACCTGGGGGAGACTGGTGGCTCAGTTGAGTCTCCAAATTCGGCTCAGGTCATGATCTCACATTTTGTGGGTTCCAGCGCTCTGTTCAGCTGGCATGAGCTCAGAGCCTGGAGCCTGCTGCAGATTCTGTGTCTCCTTCTCTCTCTGCCCCTCCCTTGCACTCTCTCTCTCAAAGATAAATGAACATTAAAAAAAATTTTTTTTAATTTAAAAGAAACTGGGACCCATTAAGAATAGGCAGTCTGGCCGGTATAATTCTGGAGAAATGGCTAATCACGGCTGTGATTGGATTACCTGGATCCTTTTAGGAAAAGATACCATGTACATTTAAATGTTGTGTGTTGAACACTTGGAATGTTCGGGGTTCATCCCAGGCTTCTGTAGGTGACACTTTAGCTGTTAGGAGACACTGCAGATGCCAGAGGAGTGGACGAGGCCTCCCAGCCGAATCAGCACAGCCTTTTTCTAATAGCCTTGCTTATTTTGGGGGTGAAGGGATTTCTGCAGCCGAGAGGCTGAGCACTTGGCATGGTTTGAGGGTTCCTAGTGGATGTGCCAGAGGGTCTGACTGGCAAACTCGTCACGTAATAATAATTGTTTCAGTGCTGCTGAAGATAATTAATTTGGGTTTTGGAAAGCTTCCTTCTTGGTGCCTTCGATTCAAAAGGCCTCCTCTCAGCGTGTGCCTGCAGACACAACCCTGGAACCACAAGAAGGGATCATAACAGCAGAAAGTCTTCCCAGCACTGGCCTTTTGAACTCATTTGGAGTTTCCATGGAAGTGGCCGTCAGGGTAGATGGATCTGCTTCCCTCTCTGCTTGAGCCTTTAGAACAGTGTCCCCAGACACATTGTCATCAAGAGCACACGGGGAGCCAGAGACACGTGGGGAGACTTGCACGTGCCTTTGCCCACGAGTCTCGTCTGCCAAAGCAAACCAAGCAGAAATACACAACACAAAAAGCAAGCCAGCCAGAAAAGATTTGTTGAGGATCATCCTGGAATTTTGACTGCTGAGGTGGAAAGGAGTGCCGAGTGGAGGGTCTTGTGAAAGCCGGGCTTTTGGGAGGGGACGCTGAGGCAGTCAGCAGAGGTATTCTGTTCAGCCGGCCTGAGAATGTCCAGGGGGCTCCTTCCACTCACTCACTCACCAAATATTTATTGAGCACCTACTGGGTGAGTGTAGGCTTCTGGACATTGAGGATATGAAGGAAATAGCAGTCAATACAACAGACAAAATCCCTCTCCACATAAGCAAATAAATGAATAGCTCACATCAGAGAGGGACATGTGATAAATGCTGTAAGAAACAAGAGTCAGGTTGAGGGAGAGCGAGTGCCCAGGCTGAGGGCAGCGTGGGGACAGGGTAGTCTTATCAAAGGAGGGTGATAAGGTGAGACTGAAAAGTATGGAGATTTGAAGTGAGTCCCAGGGACACGATGGTGGGGGTGTGTCCTGGAGAGAGAAGAGCAAGTGCAAAGGCCCTCGTGCATGAGCCCGTGTGGCAAAGACTGACTTGGTGGCCTCGTGGCTAGAGCAGATGGAGCTGGGAACAGTGGTGGGGCAGGGGTCCGAGACAGCTGGGGGAGGGCTTCAGTTTGTGGTGTGCTTTTGGGGTCATTGTAAGGACTTTGCTTTTCCTGAGATGACGGGGTTTGGGGGGGGGTCTGAGAATGGAGTGAGGTGATCCTCACCACATTTTTTTTTTAATGTTTATTTTTGAGAGACAGAGAGAGAGAGAGACTGAGTGCAAGTCGGGGAGGGGCAGAGAGAGAAGGAGACACAGAATCCGAAGCAGGCTCCAGGCTCCGAGCTGTCGGTGCAGAGCTCGATGCAGGGCTGGAACCATAAAGCATGAGATCGTGACCTGAGCCAAAGTCCTTAACCTACTGAGCCACCCAGGCGCCCCGCCCCCTGCAGCACAGTTTAATGCGGATGCTCCCACTGTGGTGTGAAGAACACACCATGTCCCAGCGAGAATGGGAGCAGAGAGGCAGCTGGGGCGCAGCTGCGGTGGTCCTGATGGAGACAAGGCGGCACAGCCCAGGCAGGTAAGGGTGGGAGGTGGGAGGTGGTTTGATTGTGGGTGGAGCCAATGGGACTGGAGGAGGGGGAGCTGGTGGACTGGATCGCAGGGGCACAAGAAATGGGGAGGGAAGGGCCCCTCCAAATCTTTAGGCGTGCACAGCCGGAGGAATGGAGTTGTCAAATGTTGAGTCCGGGGCACTGGAGGCAAAGCCTGGTTTGGGGGTAAAATCCTGTTTTGAACTTGTTAAGCCTGGGATCTTTATTTGATATCCAAGGAGAGGCTGATTAGGCAGTTGTGAGTGTGAGTTCAGAGGAGAGGTCTAGGTAGGGCCATAAATGTGGAATTCATCAGTTTATAGATGTTATTAAAGGGACTGGATGGAATTTTCCAGGGTGAGTGTGTAAATGAAGAAAGTTGAGGATAGAGTCCTGGGGCTGCTGCTAGAACACGCCCAGTGCTGGTGGACCCAGTGCTTGTATTGCCTTAATGGTGGAGAGTCAGGGGGCGCCTGGGGGACTCAGTCGGTTGAGCTTCTGACTTCAGCTCAGGTCGTGATTTCATGGTTCATGATTTCAAGCCCCATGTCGGGCTCTGTGCTGATGGCTCAGAGCCTGGAGCCTGCTTCGGATTCTATGTCTCGCTCTCTCTCTGCCCTCCCCTGCTCGCACTCTCTCTCTTTCTCTCAAAAATAAATAAACATTAAAAAAAAATTTTTTTTTTTCATGATGGAGGGTCAGGCAGAGTCCTGGGTCAGGGCTTTCCATCTCCTGGGGATTTGCTTGGAGAGGTCACAAGAGAGTGAGGTCTTGGTCTGCTTGGCAAATGTTTGTGTAAAGTCTGTAACTGCACTACTGTATTATAACTACTACGGGTACCGTCCTCTCTACCAAATACACCAGTCCAAACTTCTCCTGACACCTGCCCAGCCCTATTCTACAGAAGCAATGACCTTCTTTCCCCTCCCTGAGGACCTACCACCTTGCCACCTGTGTGCTTTCCACTCGTTGTCATCTTAACATTGGGTAATCAAGAGAACAGTGGCTTAATACTGAGACTGGTACTTAAATCTTGGTTTTCCTGCATGTTAGCTGTGTGACACTGGGCAAGTCTCTTAACCTCTCTGAGCCTCAGTTTCCTCATGTCCACATATTTCACAGGCTTATTTTGACAACCAAATGGGATTACATGGGTAAAGAGGTTACCCCTGTGTCTAGTGAGTAAGAGGTAATTATCATAGTAAATACTGTGTGCCAGGCACTATTTCATGCATCTCTTTATTGTTTCCACTTTACAGATGAGGTTAAATAACTTGGCCCGCTGGTACCTCAAGCAGCCTGACTCCAGGAATTATTCATTTGGCCACTATGCTATATTGCTTCTTGAGAATACTTTAAACATTTTCTTCTCGGGGCACCTGGGTGGCTCAGTTGGTTGAGCGTCTGACTTCAGTTCAGGTCATGGTCTCACGGCTGTAAGTTGGAGCCCCGCATCCAGCTCACTGCTGTCAGCACAGAGCCCGCTTCGGATCTTCTGTTCCCCTCTCTCTCTGCCCCTTCCCTGCTTGCGCTCTCTCTCTCTCTCAAAGATGAACAAATCTTTAAAAAACTGTTTTCTTCTCTCTTATTTTCAAGTATTTTTATTCAACGGCTCAAGGTTTCAATTTGTAGTTTTGTATTTTTCCTCGTTAGTAAATTACACTCATTATCTGATGCTAAGACAATTGTCATCCCCTCTATACTTAAAAGAAGCAATTAAATGCAATGGCAAGGAAAGAAAAGTTCAAAATTTCTGAAATACAAGAGATAAGGTCTTACTGCCAACCTTTCCTGTGGGAAGCCAGTCAGTGTAGCTGGGCATATAAAGCAAGCCAGGCATATGACTTTCTTCTTGAATAGGCAAGAACTGACCAAAAAGGAAAATTACAGAGTGAGAGATTTGCATTTTAGAATGCTCGGAGAAGTCCGTTTGCACCCTGCATTATGCATTTGCATATGTATATGTGAAAGCGTGTTAGCGAGTGTATTTGAAGGTATGTGAGCATATGCAAATGCTACGTGCATGGTGTACGTACGTGTACGTGCATAGGCTGTGCACGCGCATGTGCGTTTGGAATATGGAATACTTACTGGCTACCAAAGGAGGTGGCTCTCTGGGTGCTTGGCACAAAAGGATGAGCTGGGATTAATTTTCTGGCTTATACTTCTTCAAATCATTGAGCCAATGACACTCAGAAGGGAAAGCAATCCCCAAGGAGAAAATAAAATTCTTTCCCATGAAATAGAGCTGCCATGTTTAGCAAACAAAAACACAAGCCTCCCAGTTAAATTTGAATTTCAGATAAACAATGAATAATTTTTTAGTATCATTATGTTCTGTGCAATGTTTGGGACGTCTTTTACGAAAAATTATTTGCTATCTGAAATTCAAACCTAACTGGGCATGTTGTATTTTATCTGGCAGCCTTACCATGAAGACAAAAATTTAAACCCCTGCCGATTTTTAAAAATCTTTAAAATTCCCCAACCCCTTTTGGACTAGCCAAGATCTGTGGCTCTGGCTGGAGGTGTCAGCTCATTCTTTTCTTTCAGGAAATCCCTTAATGACTTGGCACCACCATCTGTGAAATGGGGAAATAATCTGATTCTGTCCTCTCAGAGGAGGGGAAAACCCTGGAGAATTTCACATCCTCATCCACACGCATAATGGCCTGGGGCACTTCATAGAACTTCATTCTCCACTCCAGTAAAAAACCAATTAAGAATTGTTTCAAAGGATTCTTATGATGTGCCTTAATAGCCAGCCAGCATCCTGTGGTGTTCAATTTCTCCTTTCTCCCTCTCTCTAGCTTGCGTGGTGACAGAATTCTTCCTTTTAGATGAGAAGCAAACTCAGTGGGAAAGCAGAGAGGAAATTTCCCATAACTCCAACTCCTCGGAAGCTCACGGCAGGCACAGGTGAGGCCCAGCATCCAGAGGGCTGGGGATGGTGTGGGCGTCTGGACCACAGGACTTCTTCCAACTGGAACAAAGAAGCACGTGGGGGTAAGCCTCAGTCCCTCAAGTAACAGTTCCTGGGTTCATACTGTGTCCCTCACTCTTTGGTTGTCTGGATTAGAACCTCTTGGACCTCTGCCTTCTTCATCTATAAAATGGCTGAAATACTATGTCACAGAGTTATTATAAGGACTAAATGACATTAATAAAACTGTGTCTGACTCCCGGGAAGCACTTAATGAATGTTAGTCATTGTCATTGTTGCTTGGGACAATTTTTCCTAACCAGTTCAGTTATAATTTTTATTAATAACCTTTTCTGATGGTAGACAGAATGTGTGTGCATAGACCAGTATGTAAGAATATAGAAAAACCACAGGAAAAATATTAAATCAGAAATACTTCGTAAATCTCTCTCTGATCTTTTAAAAAAGAGCTCTCTCTGATCTTTTTCTTTTCTCGGTATAAGTGGTCTCAATGCTGACAGTGCATCAGAACCACCTAGGAAGATTTAAAAATACAAATACCCGGGCCCCAAACCAAATCTAAAAAATCAGAACCTCTAGGAGCAGGGGCAAGGGCTCTGTATTAAAAAAAAAAATTCTAAGAGCACCTGGGTGGCTCAATCGGTTAAGTCTCCAACTCAATTTCAGCTCAGGTCATGATCTCAGGGGTCATGGGATCGAACTCTGCATCAGGCTCTGAGCTGACAGCGTGAAGCCTGCTTGGGATTCTTTTTCTCTCTCCGTCTCTCTCTGCCTCTTCCCTGCTTGCTCGCTGTCTCTCAAATAAAACATTAAACAACATGTTTTTTTAAAATTCCAGAACATTCTATTGTAAAATCAGGCATAAAAATCCTGCCACTCACTCATACATGTGCTCTCTTTCTCCCTCATACAGTTCTCAAAAATTGAGTAATATTGTACATTTGGTTTTGTAACCTGCTTTTATCGAGTTGCCTTATCGCTCATTATTCTTCTACAATATCTTATTTTTTCTTAAGGCTTCGGCAGTGGTTTCCAGTAAGTACTGCTTTTCACCCAGCGGTCCTCTCAAAATGAATCCATTTAAAAATGTCACCACTCCTGCCTTCTCTTGTCCCGCTAGTCTGCCACAGTTGATGAATAGAGACCCCATTCATCATTATTCTTTCTTCCCATCTCTGATTTTAGCTTCCTGACTGATGGCCACATCTGGCTCCGGCCTCTCGGTCATCACTGCACAGCTTTGTGGCTAAAGCTGGAGATCGTGTGGGCAGACCTGCCCGTGCAGGTTTGCACAATTTCTTCCCTAAAATATTAATTTGACATATAACACTGTTTTTCATTTACTGCTCAGCCGACCATGGTAGTGGTGATTTCAGTTCAAAACGACCTCCAAGGACTCTGGAGGGAAATTTCCCTGGCTGTCTACTGACATTTTAGGAAAATAAAATGACGTTAAAACACCATAAAAACATCCTTCATAGACGGCTGTCTGCAGTTACTGATTAACGAGACTGGACATGGCGTGAGCAAAGGCCTTAAGCCAATAAGAAGCAAACACACAAGGCTTTATCCCCTCTTGCTGCCAATACCTGAAATTACTGAAATTGATAGTCATTACAGGACAATAAATGTGGCCCCGATTCTCTGTCCTTCCTGGCTGATACTCCAGGGGCACAATAAAAGCCCCTGTTTGAAAATTCTTCAAAGCCTTGTAAACCAGGGGTTTCTCAAGAAATGTGGTATTGAGTGTCAGTTAAGCGTCTGACTTTGGCTCAGGTCACCATCTCACCACTTGTAGGTTCGAGCCCCGTGCTGCTGACAGCTCGGAGCCTGGAGCCTGCTTCAGATTCTGTGTCTCCCTCTCTCTCTGCCCTTCCCCTACTCTCTCTCTCTCTCTCTCTCTCTCTCTCTCTCAAAAATAAATAAATATTTAAAAACTTTAAAAAGAAGCATGGTGCATTTGAAAAAAAATAAAAAGGGAAATGTCCATTGAAGAATCATCTGCATAGAGCAGCAGGCGGAATGGGTATGGCAGGTGACCAACTGGTCTTCAAGTGAGGACACCAGGGGAGCTTGGCCCCTGGAGCTGGACCATTTGCTCTGGGCTCTGGGCCAGGCCAAATGAGGGATAATAATAAGGGCTGCCGGCTACTCTGAGGACAGCAGGGCATCGCACAAAGAAGTCTGACCGTTTAGTGAATACACAGCTGAGAATGAAAGCAGTTCGTGATGACTGAGGAATGATGTGCCGGGCACTCTTAGGGTTAATTGAGGAAGCCTGGGGGACAGACAGCCTGTCCTCTCCCGAGAGAGTAGATATTTTGAATGGTGCTAATAGGATATCTTCCTATTGAAGAGTGAGGGACGTGAAGCCCATTCAATGAGCCAGAATGTGCTGGCCTATTCTGCTCTTCTCAGGCCATAGGAACAAGAGTCTTAAATATGTGGAAACTTTCTCCTGCAGTGGGGAAGAACGTGGGTATTGTAGTCACACAGACCTGCAAGCTCTTCCACTTATCAACTGGTGATTTAATGTCTCTGAGGCTTGGTTTCTTTCACCCTATAATGGGGGCAGGTACGCACTTCATAGGGTGGGGACCAAACGTACTAAGTGCCTGTGCAACAATGTCTGGGACGGACAGTGCTGGTTTCCCAAGGCTGCTGGGGCCGGAACGGAGGGGAAGTGAAAGTCTCAGGCTGCGATGGGGTGATGTTGCCGTCAGCGGTGATGGGAGGTTTTGCCTGAGTGGCAGTGTCACTCAGACCTTTGTCCACGGCAGGGGAGGCCCTGAAGTAGGCCTAGGCCGAGGCTGGCTCACAAGTGCGATAGTTTGATGGTTTGCCAAGTTGGTGTGAGCGTCGCCCTGTTCTGGTTGGTTGTTGAGCAAGACAAGGCTGATGACAGAAGCTTCTCCTCTGTGCGGCAGTTCTTTTCCATCCCAAATAATGGAAATGGCAGGATCTCAGGAGGCCAAGACCAGTCAGAAGGGTTTTGTATCCCCCTTATCCCTTATCATACCAGGTGCAATCCTCCAGGTAAGTGCCCCGTTGCTTCTGTCTTCAGCCTGAATGCGGGCTTCTGCAGTTTTGCAAGCCGTCCTCACCCCAGGGGTAATATCTCCCATTTGGTGGGGATGGTTGCAAGTCTGCAAGCCCATCCGAGTGACTGTGCCGGGGAAGGAAGCCTTGCTAAGTCTCTTCATTAGTTTTCTCAGAGCAGAAATTGAGCACCCATGGTGACATTTCATTTCAACACTCCTTACTGGACACTGATGGTTTCTTCCCATTCTTGAATTGAAACAAGAAAAGCGGGCAAGAATGATTTCTAAACAGAGTGTGATTTTAAGCAGAGGATTTATGAACATATGTTCTCCTCCCTGGTTGCAGATAGGCAACTTTCTCTGGGAGAGGATAGAGATCTTATTGCAAAAACAATAGATATTGATCTCAATCTGTTCATTGCTTCTGCTTTTCATGAGAAAGAGGAAAAGATTGTTACATGGAAGGCTGGGGGAGAGCCTCAGTTACCATGCAAAGAACTTTCCATGATAGGAGCTAATATCCCCAAGCACCTACTACTGCCAAACAATGTGCTAAGTACTTTATGAAATTATTTCACAGCAGTTCTTCCCATTTCAAAGATAAAAAGTTGAGAGTTTTAGCCAGGGAAACCCTAAGGCTAGAGCAGGGAAAGCATATATCTGGCCATGGGAAGTTTGGGGATAATAACCCCTCCCCTTCCTGTTGTCTGAAAAGAAAAGGATCGGATGTCCATTTGGGAGGATGAAAACAGCCCTCAGCCTGGGTTCTGGCCAAATCTGGTCCACAAAGGACACAAAGAGACTTGTGAGCCTCTTGTGTAAGTCAAGATTCTTGGGTGCACGTGACAGAAATCAAACCCAAGCTAACTTAAGCTTAATGAGAAGAAATCTACTGGCTCATCCAACTGGGGCTGGCAGAGGCGTGACTCACAGCTGGAATCAGGCATTTAAATAACACTCCCTTGCTCTCTTCCTCCCTCTCCTCTGTGTCTCGGCCTCATCCTCTCCCATTACAGTCAGGCTTTCTACACTCAACCAGGCTTTTATGATCCTAGCTCAGCAAGACTTGCAGAAAAAGCAGGTTGTCTCAGTGAATATTAAATATACATGGCAGGCACTGAATATAACTGTAGAGAAGGGCTCGGATAAGTCCTGTTGGTATAGCACCATGCCACTGTACCAGGTATGATCACCATTGTCGGGGTGAGAGGGTACGGTGACGAGTGAGCCCGTGGTCAATGCAGGGCAGCAAATTGTGATGGATGATTCTACGTGCACTAGATAGACGGGCTGAAGGAGTTCCCCAAGGGAATCAGGGAGGCAGAGCAGACAAAATAACAGATGCCCACTAGGCCCTGGAACTGACAAGGAGAATCTGAGAGATGCCACCTTCATAGTGATCCTTTTGTGCCCCTAATTACTCTAAACATGACAATGATCCCATATACCACATTTATTAGTTTGCTGGGGCTGCCGTAAAAAAAAATACTACAGACTGGGTAACTTATCAACAGCAGACATTCACCTGTCACAGTTCTGAAGGCTGGAAGTCTGCCATTTGGGTGCCACATGGTTGAGTTCTGGTGAGGGCCTTCTTCCTGGTTCGCAGGTGGCTGCCTGTGTGCCCCCATGGCCTCTTCTCATCCTCAGTGCGTGCAGGGGGCTCTGGTGTCTTTTCTTGTTGTAAACAGGACATTGGTTCTATTGGATCAGGACTCTACCCTGATGCCCTCATTTAGCCTCAATCCTCCTTAAAGGCCTCAGCACCGTCACATGGGGGATGAGGGCTTCAACATGTGAATTCTGAAGGGACACAATCCAGCCCATAGCATCCTGAGATCTAGATACTTTTTCGAAGATACAGTTTACCTCTGTTCTACAAAAATCTCAGTGCTCTGAGAGACACTTCATGCTTGAAAATGATAGTCAGAAATATCTGAGGGGCGCCTGGGTGGCTCAGTCGGTCGAGCGTCTGAGTCTTGATTTTGGCTCAGGTCATGATCTCGTGGTTCGTTGGTTTGAGCCCCATGTCAGTGCACTGTCAGTGCAGAGCCGCCTAGGGATTCTCTGTCTCCCTCTCTCTCTGCCCCTCCTGCATGCTCTCCCACTCTCTCAAAATAAGCTTAAAAAAAAAAAAAAGAAAAATTAAAAAAAAAATTAAAAAAAAAAGTATTTGAAATTCTAGGTAAGTGGGATTCAGGAGGAAAGAAATTACATTGCCTGTGGATTGGAAGCTCCGTGAGGGCAGGGACTGTGCCTCTGAGATCAGCAGTTGGCCCCGAGAAACACATGAATTGAGGAAAGACGGACTTCCCTAGAGATGTACAAAGATCAGTGGTTTGAGAGGCATTATTATCCGAGCTTCATTTGATCCCTGTTGGGAAAACAAGGGAGGGTGGACACTCCCTTTTGTCACTGAGGGGTGATTTGCCTGAATTTTTAAGAGGCAGTTTCCTGCTTCTCCTGTCTCGTCCTGGTTCTGAAGACACTGCTGCTAATAATCAGGTCTGTTGCTCTGTCTGCCCTGTCTTCTGGGAAATAAAGTCTTGCACTTGAGATACCGTGTAACAAGAGCATTTTATTTAACAAAATAAAATATATACACACCTGCACACATGATCAGTTGCTTTAAAAATAGCCTCAGAAAAGCTCTCATTTTCATGTGTCTTAGGATTTCTTCCTAAAATCTAGCTCAGCTTTTACAGTTTTGTTCAGGGGCTTGCCTGCTTTTTCTTTTTTCCAGGTTTTGGATTTCAGATTCAGTCACAGTTTTGTAGGTGCAGAAAAATTTTTCCTTCTTCTCTTCTAGGTTCTTTGGCTGGCCAAATAATTAAATTGATGTAAGACGGATTAACAGGAGGAAAACAAATTTAATTTCATGCATAAAAGAGCCCCATAAAGCTATGAGACTCAAAAAAGTGACTCAAGCAGACAGTTTTTATGCCTTTTATTTATTTTTTAAATTTTTAAATGTTTATTTATTTTAAAAAAATTTTTAATGTTTTTATTTATTTTTGAGACAGAGAGAGACAGAGCATGAGCAGGGGAGGGGCAGAGAGAGAGGGAGACACAGAATCAGAAGCAGGCTGCAGGCTCTGAGCTGTCAGCACAGAGCCCCACTTGGGGCTCGAACTCAGGAGCTGTGAGATCATGACCTGAGCCGAAGTCGGACGTTTAACCGACTGAGCCACTGAGGCACCCCTATACCTTTTAGATAGAGAAACAGTAAATTTATAAAGAATTAGCAAGATAAAGGGGTTTGGGCTTGGGGTAGTAAATTAGTGAAGAAATAACAAGTTTTGTTTATATAGCCTTCTCAGCCCTAAATTCCCTATTTTTGGTGATAAGGATCCCTTCTACTCTCCTGGTACATCTTTCACATGGGAGATTCGTCTCCTGCTTTCAGGGGGACAAAGGCGGATCGGAGTGTTCTTCTTGCACTGACTCTCAAATAATTTTAATTCAAAATAATTTGAAAATGAATCAAAGGAAACCTCATTGAAAACGGAATCAGGATGCCAGAAGGGGGAGCCCTCACGCACTACCCCTGGACATGGATTCCAGCCGGCAACAGGAAGCGGGGTCCACACCCAGCGCAGCTCAACGGAGAGCGACTCACCTTGCAAGCTGATACCACTTTTCTGTGTCAGCAGGAGGAAGAGAGATTCCCTTCCTTGCCCAGGAACTCAGCCAATGAGAAGCCATCACTACTCTGAACCCTTGCCTGCCTCCAGTGAACTTCCACTCAGAATAACCCCTCCCACTTCCTCCTCTTTCTCTATAAGCTAATGTTCCTTTCCTTTGCTTGTTGCACTTGCCTATGACTTTTGTTATAGCTTGAATTACAAGCTGAATTACAAGTCCTCTGTTATTTCTGAATAAACCCAGTTTGCTGGTAAAATAACTGGCCATTTTAAGGTGGACAAGTCAGCATGCAAAGTGGCATATTTGGGGGTGACGTATTCTGCTCCTGGGACTTCCATTTGCTGCCCTGTTAAAGCCTCTGTAGGTATTTCCTTAAAAGTTTAAGAATAAACAGGACCGGCTGTGACTGCTTCAGAATAGTATCCATTTTCATGTAGTGTCATGGTGGCTTGCCCTGGAGAGGGCTGCCTGGGTACCAGGTTATTTATCAGCTCTGTGGCTCTGGGCTGGTTAATCTTTCTTAGCTTTATAAAGTTGTAGGGTATATGGAAAGTGCATATAGCACAGTGCCTGTCCAGGGTAAATGCTCTAAAGTAATAACTATTATAACTATCCCTCCCTTTTGCAAATTGCTCAATGTCCCAAATGCAGGGCTCTAAAACTCAAATGTCTGCAGGAGCCAGGAAGGTAATTTAAATGTATAAAGCTAACTGGTTTGGGGCTTTGGGAATGGGCTCATCCATGATGAAGTAGGGGGAGCACATGATCTGCTAAAAGAAAGTCAAATCTTATAACTGAAGGGAAAGGAGAGGAACGGAGGGAGGGAGGGAGGAAAGAAGATAACATCGTACATGTTGGCTGGCTGGATTTGGCCCTAGTTTGTAACCCTAGCTCTGATATAAAGGAGCTGAGTGAGCTCCGTTAGGGAAACGAATCTCAGGTTGTAGGATTTGTCTTAGGATGTTCTCAGTTTTCAACTGTTAGTGACAAAGGAAACTCCCTATCAAAAAAATATTAATATTTACTTATTTATTTAAGAATGAGAGAGAGAAAGCACACATGAGCAGGGGAGGAGCAGAGAGAGAGAGAATCCCAAGCAAGTTCGTCTGAGGCAGGGCTTGATCTAAGAACCATGAGATCATGACCTGAGCCAAAATCGAGTCCGATACTCAACCAACTGAGCCACCCAGGCACCCCAACAAATTTCTACCCAAAGAGGAATCAGGCCACTCTGAATATTTCAGGGTAAAGGATCGCTTTACCCTATAACCAGTGTGAATGAGATAGTCAATAGTTTTCAATAATTTATTATCCATGACAGTAACATAACAGCAGCTCTATCTTTATTGTTGTTTATTCTCTGGATGAGACTAGATTTCGAGATAGGCATTTTTTCTGGTCATTGAACAGAATGATAATGGTTTCAAAAGTGAGGATGTGAGTTGCTTTGTCAGAGATTCTCAGGAGCCAAGCCTGAAAGAACTCTGTGGGCCACAGATGGTATTTATTAATATTATTTGTAATCAACAATCATTAACGTATATTCTTCAAAGAGACTGTGTTTAGTGAGGCTTTTCTTATACAAAGGCATAATAAGGAAAAGACAACATGGTATGATTTGGGGAGAATGACAATGTATTCACATCTTCCAAAGTCTCTTTTCCATTGTGCCTGAAATTGCCATGCTACTCAGACCTTTGCAATAAGGGTGTAGACCCCCTTCTTAAAACATCACCTCCCTGGAAGCCCAGAAGAAATGGTACATTGATTTGTTACTTCTCACTTATACCTAGCTGGTTTTCAAAAGAAGACAATAAGAAGGAAGTCATTTTTTTGTTTTTGTTTTTTAAATTTATTTCTTTAAATTCAAATTCGTTAACATATCATGAAGTATTGGTTTCAGGAGTAGAACCTAGGGATTCATCACTTACGTATAATACCCAATGTTCATCCCAACAAGTGAGAGGGAAGTCACTTTTGATGAAAGAAGAAACTAAGGAAGATACATTCTCAAAGCCACACATTCATTCATTCATTCATTCATCCTGCCAACATTCATTGAGCACTGACTCTGTGCCATGCCCTGGGGTGGAAGATGTAGTCTAGTTGGAGAAACAATAATTATAGAGGAGTGAGAGTGCTGTGGTAGAGGGATGTGTTGGTTACTAACGGGCCAAATTCAAAAGGCATCATGATGGTTAATTGTGTATATCAACTTGACTGAGCCATAGGGTGCCAGATATTTACTTACACATTACTTTGGGGTATCTGTGAGGTTGTATCTAGATAAGATTATCATTTGAATCTGTAGACTGAGTAGAGCAGATGGCCCTCCTGGTGTGAGTGGCCCTCGTCCAATCTGTTGGAGCCTGAATAGAAGAAAAGGCTAAGAAAAATCTTCTCTTTGCCTGATTGTCTTTGAGCTGGGACATCAGTATCTTCCTGTCTTTGGACTTGGACTCAGACTGGAACTTGCATCATTGGCTGTCCTGGTCGTCAGGCCTTTGGACTCAGACTGCAACGAAACTATTGACTTTCCTGCATCACAAGCTTTCTATCTACAGATCTTGGACTTCTGGGTCTCCATAATGGCGTGAACCAATTCCTTATAGTAAATCTCTTTAGACAAGTAGGTAGATAAGCAGGTGGGTAGGTAGGTAGAGAGACAGATAACTATCCTGTCGGTTCTGTTTCTCTGGAGAACCCAGACTTAATTCAGGAATCCTGTTCAGCCTGGGGCAGGAAGGCTTGGGAAGAGACGGGAGTTGTCAGGATAGCTTCCTGAAAGCGAACATTGGGCTGAATTCTGAAGAATACAGCAGAGATGACAAGGAGGGATATTCTGATTGCATGTTTCAATGGACAGACAGGCTCTGTCCTCAGATCTTTCCAGTTCAAAACTTTAATCAATTACTTGGATGAACGTATGAAAGGCTCATTTATTACTGGCAGATGAAACAAACTTACGGGATATGGGAATTACTTTGGACAGTAGCAAAATCAGCGCTCAGATCTTGGCAGGGTAGAGGCTGGGCCGAGTCCAAAAAAATAAAGCTGGAGTAAATGGAAATCCTTACACTTGTGTTAAAAAACAAAACAAAATGACAACAAAAACAAGCTGGGCAGGGAGTGAGAGGTGGGGAAAATAATTTTTTAATTGTTGTTTATTGAGATATTGACATATAACATTGTATTGGTTTTAGGCATACAACATAATGATTTGATATGTCTATATAGATAGATAATATATGATTTGAGATGTGTGTGTGTGTGTGTGTGTGTATACACACACACACACACACACACATTTGAGATATATACAACCACAGTATGTTTAGGTAACATCTATCACCATACAGTTACAATTTTTTGTGCGTGCGATGAAAACTTTTAAGATCTACTCTCTTAGCAATTTTCTAATAAATACAGCATCGTTAACAATAGTCATCATACTGTATGTTACGTCCCTAGGACTTATTTATCTTATAACTGGAAACTTGTACCTTTTGATTTCCTTTACCCATTTTGCCAACTCCCTATCCTCACCCCTGGCAACCACCAGTGTGTTCTCTGTACCTGTGAAGGTTTTTTGTTTTTTTTCCTTTTTGATTTTAGATTCCACATATAAATGAGATCACACAGTATTTGTCTTTCTCTGACTTATCTTACTTAGTGTAATGCTCTCAAGGTCCATCCATGTTGTCACAAATGGCAAGATGTCTTTCTTTTTTATGGATGAAATTTTTCCATTTTATGTAACAAATAAAATACATTCTTTTTTCCGTTCATCCATCGATGGACACTTAGGTTGTTTCTTTTTTAATTTTTTTTAACGTTTATTTATTTTTGAGACAGAGAGAGACAGCGCATGAACGGGGGAGGGGCAGAGAGAGAGGGAGACACAGAATCGGAAGCAGGCTCCAGGCTCTGAGCCATCAGCCCAGAGCCTGACACGGGGCTCGAACTCACGGACCGCGAGATCGTGACCTGAGCTGAAGTCGGACGCTTAACGCTTAACCGACTGAGCCACCCAGGCGCCTCACACTTAGGTTGTTTCTATGTCTTGGCCGTTACAAATAGTGCTGCAATGAACATGGGGATGCAGGTATCTTTTCAAGATAGAGGTTTTGTTTCCTTTGGGTAAATAACCAGAAATGGAATTGCTGGATCAAATGGTGAAACACACTTATTCGTACTATATGTTTTAGTTCAGAAGTTGGCAAACTATGGCTCATCAGCCAAATTCAGCTAGTTGCCTGCTTCTGTAATAAAGTCTTCTGTATTGTCTATGGCTGCCTTCATGCCACTGCAGCAGAGTTGCATAGTTGCAACAGAGATTGTAGAGACTGCAAAGTCAAAAATATTTACCATCTGGCTCTTGACAAAAGTTTGCTGTCCCCTGGTCTAGCCCACTGTGAGTTCAGTGTTAAGTCAAGAGTGGGATGTATGTAGTAAAAAAATGCCAGTTCTCTCTTGGGAGCTATTTATAAAAATATAGATGCTTAAAATCATGTACGAATGAATCAGTGAATGAACAAACCATCAAGAGGGAGAATGGTCTATCCTGGTTTTTGGGGATCAGAACCCACCAGAGTCCCGGACTCCGTTACTGGGGATGCCTTTAAAGAGGAATACAGGCTACCAGACTAATAGGAGAGGGCTGAAGGGTACTGGGAATTGTGTCAGGAACAAAGGAAATAGGAATGTTTAGCCTGAAGAAGCAAATGCCCAAGAGGGATATCAACAGCATCAGTTCTTGATGACATTCACTGAGACTTGTGGACCAAGCTCATTAAGTCCTCCCATTCAGGGAGGGACCAAGCTCATCCCATTCAGTCCTCACCACAACCCTATGAAACTGGTAGTATTGGTACGCCCATTTTGCAAATGAGGAAACTGTGGCATAGAAAGATTAAATTACCCAAGATCGCACAACCAATAAACAGGGCAGCTGAGATTCAATCCATGCAATCTGCCTCTAAAGCCCATGAGCTTAATTGTATACCATTAGCTGTCCTCCGTTATTTAAAAGGATATTAATAATCTTATTATCTCTGATTCCATGAGACAGAGCAACAGCCAGAGGAAACAGGGAAACAGACTTCTGTTCAATGCGAGGGAAACCTTTCACATGCCCAGAGATGGGACAGGTTTTTCAGTACAGAATAGTACAGAACGGTAGAGAGAAACCCTGTCATTACGGTACTTTCAAGTAGGGACCAGATGACTTGGCCAAGATTTCGGAGAGGGGATTCCAAAATGGATAAGGGCGGAGAGCTCCAAGATTCCTTCCCCCTCTTGATTCTATCATGGTCTGAGGCTTGGAGCGCTTCCTAGGATGGTTGACTTAGGTCAACAAGAGGCAGCAATAGGACCTGGGAGAGCTGCCCTTTTCTGAGTGATTTGCATATGTTAATTCATTTCACCTTCAAAAGTGATGAATGCGCAGGTGCCACGAATGTCATCGTTCCCATTTTACAGATGCACAAAATGAGTCATTTATGGCTACATAATTTATCCAGAGTCACACAACTAAGAAGCATCAGAGCCAGAGTTTGAACTTAGTCTGGCTCCAAAGCCTGTGCTTTCAACCATTTCCATATAAAAATCTCTTATTAAGAAGGGATCTGTAATTGGAAAATGCTGCTTTTATTTTTCCCGGCCTCCCCACCAAGATTTCTGATGCCTCCTTCTCCCATGTTGCAAGACACTATACTACTAGAAGTTAATGGTAGCAGCTGCCAATGTAATATTCTCATTTTGTCCTCTGAGAATTTGTAGTGTCCGATTCTTCTGCTTCAGAAACAGGCTCTGAGGTGGGGGCTCCCGACCACGTCATAAACTCCTACAGATAATCAAGCTGCTTGGACTGTGTTGATTCTCTCAGAAGTCCCATCTGAAGGTACACACAGTAATGTCCTACTCACAATATGTATCTGGTTCCTGCTCAAGTATTACCTCTGCTGTGGGAACTATTGAATTTCTTGAACTTTTCGACAGGGGCAAAGTTGAGCTTTACACCAAAGATTTCTGCATATTAACTCTCTTGCCGGGTAAGGTGGAATTTGGTAATAGCAGGGACTCAGGTGCTAATACCTATTTACCTAATACATGTGACCAGTTGGGATTTATTGGCTTTGGGGGAACGAAGATGTCAAGGGATTTATTTTCCCTTCTGATGCTTTCTGAGCTCTGACAATGAGTGCTAGTCCTATTTGATTTTTTTTCCTTCAAGAGATTTGTGCTTCCCCGTAACTGGGCAAACAAAAATTCGATCATCTCCTCAATTGTATTGCATTCCTGAGTGTAAAAAAAAAAAAAATCTTTAAGAGGCACCGTTGTCATTATTTAGACACACTATGTTTCCGGCCTGCTTTTCTTCTAGATCTCTTTTTCTTCCATATTCAAAGAAAGTACTGCCAGTCCAATTAGAACACAGAAGATGATTGTTAAGTAATTGATTCACTCTATAGATAAGGATACAGTCTTTTGTGTCTGAGGAGACTGCTTGGTTCATTGTGTACAAGGACAGAGCGTTCCTTGCCTGCTTATTTGCCACGTTGTTTTAATTAGCTGCCAGGCCTTTTACGGCCGTCCTGATTTCTAAAGGTAGAGAGATTTGAGCTTGTTAAGGTGATGGCTTAAGTAAAAGCTTTGTCATTAGGCATTTTTCTTCCTCTTCTCGTTTCTGCTCAGGGACTGGGCTCTATATAATCTAATATGGCAAATTGGCATCCTCCCAGTGGCTAAGTGGCCCCTGAGACAGAGCACTATGTTCTGGGCTCTTCAGTGGCAAGAACTTAGTCTTGCTGTCTTTGTATCCCCCTAGCACACAGGAGGTGCTGAAATGTTGGTTGAACTATTCAACTGAAGTCCATTTAAATGTTTATTTATTTTTGAGACAGAGACAGAGCATAAGCGGGGTAGGGGCAGAGAGAGG
This sequence comes from Panthera uncia, assembly GCF_023721935.1. Taxonomy (NCBI): domain Eukaryota; kingdom Metazoa; phylum Chordata; class Mammalia; order Carnivora; family Felidae; genus Panthera; species Panthera uncia. The sequence continues at coordinate 113,468,968 of NC_064809.1, read as the reverse complement.
GAGACACAGAATCCGAAGCAGGCTCCAGGCTCTGAGCTGTCAGCACGGAGCCTGTTGCGGGTCTCGAACCCACAAACTCTGAGATCATGAGCTGAACCGAAGTGGGATGCTTAACTGACCAAGCCACCCAGGCGCCCCTCAACTGAAACCCATTTAGAAGGTACACATAAGTGTCATCTTCTCTCTCACTTCCCAAATACCATCAGTCTCCAAATCAATGGTGTGTCTTCAGAGGAAATATTCAATATATTTAACCCACAGCTCAGCATGGGCACTGACCAGTCAGCCTTTGGGCGAGAACAGGATCCTGAAGGACCCGTCCTGGGATAGACATTAACTCTTCAGTTCTTGTTTCACTCAGGGGGCTGTAGAGATGGGACACCCAAGGGAAGGGGAGCAGGGGTTAGAGCAGTGGCTACTTATCAGTTGAAATGGAAGTACTTAAATATTTTATCATTTTTTTAAAAGTAGGCTCCACGCTCAACATGGGGCTTGAACTCATGATCCTGATATCAAGAGTCTCGTGTTCTACCGACTGAGCCAGCCAGATAGTCCCTGTATTTAAATATTGTAATAATGGGACAGCTGTACTAGTGAATATCAGCTGACTGTCCCTGTTTAATTCTCCCATAGCCATCCAGTACAATGCAGCCAGACATCTTTTCCTCCCAACATGGACATATCATTGCTTTTCTCCCAAGATCAACACTATTGTTGTAAAAATAGAAGAACGCAAGCTGGGAAGATGGTAGCTGCAGCAGAGTTTTTGAAATTTCTTTGAGTCTCTAGATACAGACAGAGCAACTAGATGGCAAAACTAAACTCCCCAGACACATTTACAACAAGGGGAGTCTGGGTGGTTCAGTTGGTTAAACATCCGACTGTTGATTCCGGCTCAGGTCATGACCTCACAGTTGTGAGATGGAGCCCAGCGTTGGGCTCCACGCTGAGCACAGGGCCTGCTTGCGATTCTCTCTCTCTCCATCTTTTTCTCCTCCTCCTCCTCCTCTTGTGCTCTCTCTCTCTCTCTCAAAACAAATAAATACGCATTTAAAGAAACGTTTATAACAAAACTAGGTGACTAGAGATCCCCCAAGCCCCCAAATACACAAAGACCTGGCTATATCAACATCTATGCAGAAGAGAGGGAAGCAGTGGGACAGCCGATGGACCTGAAAACAGAAGAATCTCAAAAACAATCAGCAGGCGTTCACTGGAAAGTGCGGCAGAGGCCACTCTGAGAACAGCAGCTGTAACTGGAAGAGATTTGCCAACTCCAGTAGCAGGAGAGTGGAATGGGTTTGGGGTAAAAATGGAAGGAGCTGGAATAGTCCAGCCTCTATGAACTTTCCAAACTGACCAGCCAGGGATCCTTTTCAGGATAGGCTTCTGTCTTGAGGAGAAACTGTGGAAGTAAACAGTGGAGATGGGGGAAAAGCTCAGCCGTAAGTGGAGGAAGGAAAGAGGGCCAGGAAATGTCAGAAAGCAAGCTGCCATCTTTTTCAGATCTTCATAAAAACATCAGAAGAGGGAGTTCTGTGAAGGAAAAAAAAAAAAAGCTACCTTGGGCCACCCTTCTTTCTCAATTTTCAGGAAAACTAATTGTACGTGAAAAGAAGCAGTAAAAAGTATCGAGATGGAATTCCACACCAGGTCATTTTAAGAAAAAAGGTATGTGGAATAGAGCACCTGTTGAGACAATGAAATCACACCAGAAAGACATGCCCACAGACTAGATCAAAACTATAACCTTCTATTTAAAAGCCAGCTAAAGATACAAAAGTGATATGAAAGAATAACCTAAACTAGAAGAAACATTTATTTATTATTATTATTTTTTAAACATTTATTTATTTTTGAGAGACAGAGAGAGGCAGAGCATGAGCAGGGGAGGGGGAGAGAGAGAGGGAGACACAGAATCTGAAGCAGGCTTCAGGCTCTGAGCTGTCAGTACAGAGCCCCACGCGGGGCTCAAACTCACAAAGAGCAAGACCGTGACCTGAGCTGAAGTCTGACGCTCAACCGACTGAGCCACCCAGGCACCCCTAGAAGAAACATTTTAAATGAGGTGATAGGACTTAAGAAAGAATTATGAGTAAAATTAAGACTATACAAAAAACTAAAGACAAATGAATGTAATAGGTATGCCTTTAAGAAAAACAGACTATGAAAGAAGGATTTTTTAAGTCAGAAAGAAATTAAGAGGGGCACCTGATTGGCTCAGTCAGTAGAGCATGTGACTCTTGATCTTGGGGTTGCTGGGTGTAGAGATTACTTAAAAAAAATAAAACTAAAAAAATTAAGGAATGATAAGATTTTAAAAGAAAGTGACATATATTGAAGATAGGAAAAGAAGATCCAACATACAGACAATAGGAATTCCAGAAGACAAAAACTAGAGGGAGGGAATAGAACACATACTAAAATTATAATTCAAGAAAATTTTCACAAAGTTAAAAAAAAGATTTGAAATTATGTGTGAAAACAACATACTGCACCTTTGAGAATATAATACCCAAACTACCAACTCTTAGACATATTCTGGTAAAATGATTGGCCTTTAAAGAAAAAGAAAAAATTCCTTTGAGCATTTAGGTAAAACAGCAAGGGAAAGAAAATTATATTAGTATTGGACTTTTTGAGAGCAATTATTTTCCCTAGAAGAAAATAGAATAATGTATTAAACTAATTTAAGGAAGGAAAATATTAAAAAAAGTATACAGTAAAACTGCCTTTCAAGTATGTATTTTACGTGACAGCTGTTATCTATAGACAAACGTTCTCAACATTTAAGAACTCAGGGAATATTGTTCCCTTTCAAAGGATTCTACTTGAGAACAAGCTTCAGACAAGAGAGACTGGTGGTGAGAATTAAAAATGCAGTTGTTTTTGATTAAGATGAAACAGGTATTAAAAGGAAGAGTATAGTGGTGTCTGGCTGGCTCAGTCAGTAGAGCATGCAACTCTTAATATTGGGGTCATGAGTTTGAGCCCTCCATTGGGTATAGAGCTTACATTTAAAAAAAAAAGGAAGAGACTATGGTCTATAGATATAGTACAACTATTTAAAACTGAGGGGGCAGGACGGAAAGTAAAACACAAAAACGTCCCCAAATGTTTTCAGTAATATTGAGCAGTATTAATATTGCTATTTTGAGATAGTTGTGGGATGAAGTAAATGAGCAAATTATAGGATATTCTATCAACTGCATTCTTAAGAACCAGATTCTCATTTGGAAGAATGAATATATGAATATAATACAAAACAAGTTAAGGAGAAACAGACACAATTTTTAAAAATAAAATTTTTTAGGGGTGCCTGGGTGGCTCAGTCAGTTAAGCATCCAACTTTGGCTCAGGTCATGATCTCACAGTTCGTGGGTTCGAGCCCCGCGTCCAGCTCTGCGCTGACAGCTGGGAGCCTGGAGCCTGCTTCAGATTGTGTGTCTCCCTCTCTCTCTGCCCCTCCCCAGCTCTCACTCTGTCTCCCCCGCTCTCTCTCTCTCAAAAATAAACATTAAAAAATTTTATTTTTTTAATGTTTATTTATTTTTGAGAGAGAGAGAGAGAGACAGTGTGAGTGGGGGCAGGGCAGAGAGAAGGAAATACAGAATCCGAAGCAGGTGCCAGGATCTGAGTTGTCAGCACGGAGTCTGACGCAGGGCTCAAACTCACGAACCGTGAGATCATGACATGAGCTGAAGCTGGACGCTTAACTGAGTCATCCAGGCGCCCCCAAAACAAACACAAATTTAAACTGGAAGTATTTGTATGATATCTATATGTGTTTGTATCTCTGTCTGTGTTTACATCTATCTATATCACAGAAGATACACTCTGTCTCTCTATGCATACAGTGTAGTCTATAGCATGTGAGTGTGTGTATATATACATATAAATATGTGTATATATACAGTATATATAGTATGTGTATGTGTAAATATGCATATATACATATACAAAGCTAAGACTATATATATATATATATATACTATATAGCATGTGTGTATGCATATACACACATATAAATACCATATGTCTATGTGTATGTGTGTATAAACTTAGCTCTGTTTCCTGAAGAAGTCTAAAATTTGTGATCAAGACAGCAGCATGGAAAAATTAACAACTCAAGCAACAACAGGTGTTGGTGAGGATATGGAGAAAGAGGAACTTTTTTGCACTGCTGGTGGGAATGCAAACTGGTGTAGCTACTCTGGAAAACAGTATAGAAGTTCCTCAAAAAATAAAAAATAGAACTACCCTATGACCCAGCAACTGCACTACTAGGTATTTATCCAAAGGATACAGGTGTGCTGTTTCAAAGGGGGTATATCCATCCCAATGTTTATAGCAGCACTATTGACAATAGCCAAAGTATGGAAAGAGCCCAGATGTCCATTGGCAGATGAATGGATAAAGAAGATGTGATACACACACACACACATACATACACACACACACACACACACACACACGCACACACACAAAATGAAGTATTACTCAGCAATCAAAAAGAATGAAATCTTGCCATTTGCGACAACATGGATGGAACTGGAGTGTATTAAGCTAAGCAAAATTAGAGAAAGACAAATATCATATGACTTCACTCATATGTGGAATTTAAGATACAAAACAGATGAACATAAGGGAAGGGAAGCAAAAATAATATAAAAACAGGAAGGGGGACAAAATATAAGAGACTCTTAAATACAGAGAATAAACTGAGGGTTGCTGGAGGGGCTGTGGGTGGGGAGATGGGCTAAATGGGCAAAGGCATTAAGGAGGACACTTGTTGGGATGAGCACTGGGTGTTATATATAGGGGATGAATCACTGGATTCTACTCCTGAAATCATTATTGCTCTATATGCTAACTAACTTGGATGTAAATTAAAAAAAACAAAAAAACCCCCAAAAACCACAGCAGAATGGAGCATCCCAAATATCAATATTATGGTCTGGAGATATCATTTACCACTAAATGAAATTAAGGCTTCTTGGAAAACTGGATGATTCTCAGAGAAATAGCTAATTGCTACCTGGGAGAGAAAATATGCAAAATGAAGGGTGCCTGGGTGGCTCAGTCGGTTAAGCATCTGACTTCAGCTCAGGTCATGATCTCATGGTAGGAGTTTGAGCCCCACATTGGGCCCTGTTCTGACAGCTCAGAACCTGGAGCCTGCTTCGGATTCTGTGTTTCCCCTTCTCACTCTGCCCCTCCCCTGCTTGTGCTCTTTCTCTCTCTCAAAAACAAACATTAAAAAATTTTAAAATAAAGGAAAATATGCAAAATGAATCCAGAACATTTTGTTATACCTGGCAGCAAAGAAAGTGTCAAACACTTCTAGGGACATAGCAAAATAAAACAAAACAAAACCAACCCTCAGAAGCCAAATTGAAGAAACTCTCACTGGCTAAAGATGGAACATAATAGTTACTATTGATTGAAATCCATCTAATATGCTTAAATCCTTGAATTCATACGAATATTAAAAAAAATTCATTACCTTCAGGGGAATCAATGGGGTTCCACTTCATTGGAATAGGGATAGAGAACCAATTTATTATCTTGAAAACTGACAAAGAAAGAAATAGAATTAAGCATAGAGTCTTGCCTTCTCTCTATAAACTGTAATACCGGGTAACCAATAGGGGGAGATTACCTTTTTATAAAAGCAATTCAAGTAATGAAAGAAAAAGAAATGTAAAATCAGAAATCTTTATTTTGCAATCCTTAAAATGGATTGAGGTTGTTAACCAACGTCACCAAAAGAGAGACAACCAGACATGATATGCCTTGATAAAAAAGCAGCACCTCCTGTGGTCTCGCCAAGGAGAATCTGGATCCAGCTGCCATTTTGTAGGAAATACAGAGGATCGGGGAACAAACTGAAATGCAACATAACTGTGCAAGCAGCAAAATCCACACTTTGGGAAACTGGAGAAGACAAATGCCCTGGTGTTCTTCAACAGATACAGGAAAAGAAACGAATGGAGGGGGGAACTGTAGATTAAAAAGACTTAAACAGGGGTGCCTGGATGGCTCAGTTGGTGGAGCATGTAACTCTTGATCTCAGGGCTATGAGTTTGAGCCCCACATCGGGTGTAGAGATTACTTTTAAAAGTTACAAAATCTCAGGGTTTCCTGGGTGACTCAGTCCGTTAAGCGTCCAACTCTTGATTTCAGTTCAGGTCATGGTCTCATGGTGCGTGGGATCGAGACCAGCATCGGGCTCTGCACTGACAGTGCAGAACCTGCTTGGGATTCTCTCTCACCCTCTCTCTCTGTCTCACTCTCTCTCTAAATATAAATAAATAAAAATTCAAAAAAAGCTAATCTTTTTAAAAAAAGAGACTTAACATACCAAAAATGGAAAAAATTGGTACAACATCCAGAAATGTATGTGTATTGAGTGATAAGACTATAAAGAAACATAAGAAATTAGTACTTAAAACGTCAGGATAATGTTTATTTTTGTGGGGAGGGAAGAAGATGGGGAACAAGAAGAGTTTCTGGGTTATCTGACAAGTTTGTATTTATTAACTGGGGTGTGGTTGCAAGGATCTTCACCTTAGAACTTAATAAATCACATATTTGTGTTTTGTTTGTGTGTCTGTGTTTTATTTTCAAATAAAAAGATCTAAAAAATGATACTGAGAAATGATAAACCGTCCCCTTAATTGTCTATCCCAACTTCAGAGATAAGTACTGTTAACATTTTTGGCATTTGTCTTTCCAGACTTTTTAATGCATGCATAAGCACGTATGATATTGTAGGTTTTGCCTAAATGAGATTATATGGCAGATGCAATTTTCACTCAGCAATATATCATGGACATCTTTCCATGTCAAATCGTATAGAGTAACATTTATATAAAAAGTAATTATTCTTTTTTTCTTTTAATTTTTTTGTTGTTTATTCATTTTTGAAAGACAGCGAGAGACAGAGCACAAGCGGAGAGAGAGGGGAGAGAGAGAGGGGGGTGGGGCGGAGAGAGAGAGGGACACAGAATCTGAAGCAGGCTCCAGGCTCTGAGCTGTCAGCACAGATGCGGGGCTCGAACTCACGTCCGGTGAGATCATGATCTGAGCCGAAGCCAGATACTCAACCGACTGAGCCACCCAGGCACCCCAAAAAAGTAATTATTCTTAAATAAAAATATCTGTTCCTTGACAAAATCTTCAACAATATGGAAAGTACCAGGAGAAAAGCAGCACAAAAATCTCACCACCCCAAAAGAAGGAAATCCTGCCATTGTAATAATGTGAGATGATGGATATTAACTAAAATTATCGTGATAATAATTTTGTAACATATATATATGTTAATATATATATATACATATATATATATATATATAATCAGTATGTTGTACACCTTAAGCCAGTATAGTGTTATGTCATATCTCAGTAAAACTGGAAGAAGAATCTCACCACCCGGAAACAATGAATGTTATCGTAATTTAAGAAGTCTTTCGAGATGCCTGGCTGGTGCAGTCGGTAAAGCATGTGACTCTTGATCTCAGGATCTGGAGTTTGTACTTATACATAAAAGCAAAATAAGGGGGGGGGGGAGAAATTTTAAGTAATTCAGCTTCATCTCTCTTTTTTTTTAATTTTTAAAAATGTTTATTTATTTTTGAGAGAGAGAAAAAGAGAGCAAGGGAGGGGCAGAGAGAGAGGGAGACACAGAATCGGAAGCAGACTCTGAGCTCCAAGCTGTCAGCACAGAGCCTGATGCAGGGCTAGAACTCATGAACCATGAAATCATGACATGAGCTGAAGTCAGATGCTTAACCGACTGAGCCACCCCAGCACCCCAAAGTAATTCAGCTTCAGATAACTTTTCCCACTATGGAAGGAGTGTTTTACAAGACATTCCTCAGGCTAAGAAAAAAATTAGGGAATTGTTAAGAGGTTGAAGTTATATTTTTCTTGATTTATGTTTCAATTTCATTTTTAAAAACTTTGATTTTTATTTTTATTTAAGTATAATTGATTATGTTTCAATTTTATTTTATTAAAAATTTTTAGATGTTTATTTATTTTTGGGAGAGAGAGAGAGCACAAGCTGGGGAGGGGCAGAGAGAGAGAGAGGGAGACATGGCATCCACAGCAGGCTTCAGGTTCTGAGCTGTCAGCACAGAGCCTGATGCAGGGCTCAGACCCACAAACTGTGAGATTCTGACCTGAGCTGAAGTTGGAGGGTTAACAGACTGAGCCACCCAGGTGCCCCGATTATGTTTCAATTTTAGGTGATAGCAATTGGTTCCTCTCGCAGATAAAAGATGAAGTCATTAGCATTTTATTTCTTCCCTCTCTCCTCCCCGCTCCTGATTTAAAAAATCTTTCTATTGTTTTTACTTTGTCAGGATTCATCGCATTTACATTTTGTTCCACAGCTAGAATTCCTGTTTTTAAATAGCTTACCTGCCTATCTGCAGCACTTTTACCTCTTATTTTGGTATCTTTTGTTTCTGAATTCTTGATTTTTTGAACATTTATTTATTTGTTTTGAAAGAGAGAGAGAGCACGAGTGGGGGAGACGCAGAGAGAGAGGGACACAGAGAATCCCAAGCAGGAGCCACACTGTCAGCCCAGAGCCTGAAGTGGGGCTTGATCCCACGAACCCTGAGATCATGACCTGAGCTGAAATCAAGAGTAGGACGCTTAACTGACTGAGCCACCCAGGTGTTCCCCCCCCACCCCCGCTCCCCCTCTCCACCTTTTAAAAATTCGTCCCTTGGTCCTAATTGGTTAGATGTTTTTTCAAGGACTCATGGATATTTTACTCTCTTGAGTTCTTTCATGCTTAAGACATCTACCTGTGGCTAGGTATCATATTCCTAGGTCATACTTTCTTCTCTCCAAACTCTGTAGACATTGCCTCATTGTCTTCTGGCATTGAGGTTGTTTGGAAATGTTTGTATTCAGCTTCGTGGATAATTTGCCTTTTCTGCTCAGATGTTTAAATAATTATTTTCCTTTGAAAATCAGGAACTTAACTAAGGCATATCTTGATGTTTAGTCAAAGTTGTTTTTCCCTGGCATACAGTAAAAATTTTCCTTTGCAGATTTAGTTTGTCCTTCATTAAAGGAAAAACGTTCCTGTGTTGTGTTTCTGAACGCGTATTTTGTTGCATTTATTGGATTCTCTACACCAATTAGACACCAGTTATCTTTATGTTTGATTATCTCTTGGTTCTCTTATTATCTTCCCCCTAATTGCTTTAGTCCCTCTGCGTTTTCCCTTTGTATTTGCCATAATTATCTCAAGCCTTTTATCCATGCCATTAATTCAATTTTCAATCATGTCTTTCCTGCTATTTGGCATATCTAATTTATGTATTAGATATATAATGGTTTTGTTTCAGTTCTTGATTCATTTCCTTAGTTCTGAAATCTCCTTTTCACTCTCCCTCTGCCATTTTATCAGCTCAATTTTGAGGTCTTATTTTCTGAGGTTCATGTTCTTATTAAGGTCTTTATAGGGCAAGGCACCCCCTGGGGGTCTCCTGTATCTTCAGGTTATGTTGTCTTCCAGACTGGTTTCTTCATAGTTCACCCATTATCCTCCTTCCTCTCTATCCTTCCCTCTTTTGACTATACCACAATTACATGATCACCATGTAATTTCTTTCTTCTCATTTTTGTTTAAGAGGGGTAGCTCCACTGTTATATAGTGTGGATGAAGTCTCCTTGGCCCCCTTACCCCCTTGCCCTCTCTCCAAGCTAGCCTTTGTTCATGACATTAAGTATTAGGAAAAGGGGAATCTGTGATCATGCTTTATTCTGCTATCTTTACCCTAAAATCTTAAGATGATTTTTCTAAAATGCAGATTTTATCCTGCCACATATTGCTTAAATCTCTTCACTTCAGTGGTTTCACACAGCTTTTAGGGGAGATGTCTAAACTTCTTAATTTGCATGCAAGATCCTTCACTGTTTGGCTCACCTACCTCCCTAGTCTTAGGTCTCCCACCATTCTCCACCTCATTTGCTAACTGATCACAGGAAGCTTTTTGCTGAGCCTACATCTGGCCTCAGAACCCTTTACAACACGGGGCTCCAGGTGGCCTTATTGGCCCTCTTCTCTAGTTAAATCCCATTCATCCTTCAAAACTTAGTTGCAGTGTTCTCTTCTCTGAGAAGCTTCCCCAGAATACACTTCCCTTCTTTGTCCTCCAAGTACTTCAGAAACCCCTCTTTTGTGCTTTTCTCTTATAACATTTTCCACACTTGATTAGAGCTTCCTCTTAGAGTATGGTGTAATGGGTTCTGAAGCCCAGCTATCTGGGGTTCAGAAATTACCTCTGCCACTTACTATCTGTATGACTTTGGGGGCCATTGTGTAACATTTCTGTGCCTGTTTCCTTATGAGAATTAAATAAATGCATGTGAAGTTGTCATTGAGCACATGCTGAATAAATGTTTTTTGGTTATTTGTATTTATTAATTTATTACTGTTGCTCTGACAGCAATTATGGCCCCATACCACCCAGAGCCCCTCCCTGACAACCCAGGGCCTGTCCATGGTGCTAAAACAATGCTCTTCGTCACAGGACAGCCTCCACCATCTGGCATACATTTAGCCCCATTACGGGGTAAATCCATGATTATATCTTTTTATTGTGAATATAGAAACTGTCTTTCCCTTCCCATTTCCACAACCACCATCCTAGTCCTGGCCTTGGCCACCTCATTGGGTTCATTTTGTGTGACTGAGGTCACCCTCCGAACTGGTGTCCCTACCTCTGGACCATTTGATTCCCCACCTTCACATTATCCTCTCAAATATTTCTTCATATCAAGTCATGTCCCTAATTACTGATTGACAAGGAATTTCAAAAGAGTAGAAACAACTCAAATGGTCACATGGTTACATGATAACATATCAATGACATGCATATTAAGCATAATAATTAGGTAATTATTAAGACCATATAAAAATATAGAAAACTATTTGTTGAGGGGAAATAGCAGACTACAATATGGTTTTAACATCATTCATTCATTTTTCTTAAAATTTTTTTTTAACGTTTATTTATTTTTGAGACAGAGAGAGACAGAGCATGAATGGGGGAGGGGCAGAGAGAGAGGGAGACACAGAATCCGAAACAGGCTCCAGGCTCTGAGCGGTCAGCACAGAGCCGGACGCGGGGATTGAACTCATGGACCTCGAGATCATGACCTGAGCCGAAGTCGGACGCTTAACCGACTGAGCCACCCAGGCGACCCTCATTCATTTATTAAACATGTATTGAGCACCTATTTTGTGACAGGCCCTAGAGATATAAAAATTATTAAGACAATCCCTTCTTTAAAGGAAGTCAGAGTCTAGCTGGAAAGATAGCCATGTAAATAGATATGCATTTGGACAAAGAGTAGGAAGGAATATGGAAATAGTATTAGGGGTGGGAGTGTGGGTGAATTTTGTCTAAGTATCTGTTAGGGGGTAAACTCTGGCACAAAACCTCAGAGGGAAGAGCAGTATCAGGTTCCTCTGACAAAGACTACACACAGCTCCAGGTAAGCTCTTCTCACTCCACCCCTGCCTTCAGGCCCCCCCCCCCCCCCCCCCCATGGATCAATGGAGTGCTCAGGGAATTCCAATAGACCCTGACAAGGGCATGAGGAGGAGAAATGGCATAGCAACCATGCAGACCTTCTATAGCAAAATACATGAATATTTTTGAGTGACTGTAATAATGCAATAAAAAATTTGAAGGGAATATGTATAATGGTACCCTAATGGATATCCCCAGCCCCTCATTAACTGGCCACTAGGCTTGCTTCCCTAGTCATGTGCCCCAGGATTCTCTAGGAGATCTAGTCTTTTTACTGTCATGACTTCTGTGCTGTGGGTCATGGGGCTGTCTCCTATCAAGAGTAGTCTTCGTTCTTCCAACTCAAAAATCTTGTACATTTTTTAAAGCTAAGGATTCATTTTCTTTAAGAATCCTTTCTCACCTAATTCCATTCTATTCTAGCATAAACAGTGGAAATTCAGTTTTATTGGATATAAAATTCCTGGCTCACTGCTTTGAAGAAGTTCTAGAGAGAGGAGTTGGTGATACATGAACATCCACCTATGATTGGTCAATCTCATAGGTTCTGGAGTCAGATGGATTTGGGTTAGATCTACATCACTTATTAGCCATGTAACCTTTGGAAAGTGTTTAATTTCAATAAATCTTAGTTTTCTAATCTATCACATGGAGATAATAACAACTATCTAGTAGGGTTTTGTGAAGATGAAACAGACTGATACATGTAAAATGGCTTGTCACAGTCCTTGGGACATATAATGTGCTCAATACATGTAGATGTGATCGTTACGTTCCCTTGAAATTATTTTCAATCTATTGCGGGAAAATACTAATTGATTCAACCATTAATTATGTCCCCTGTAGTAAGTATTTGATAGATGACTTCTCAAGGGTTCTAACTTAAGAACATGGCAAAGAAAAACAGCGTTTCATTACTAACGCGTTACCAAATGGAGGATGACAGACTGAGAAGTTATGTTAATTGGTAACATTTCTTATCTATGAAAAGCTGACCAACTTTTTCATTGCTTTTTTACTATTTATGTAAAATTGTAAACTGGTTCATTTTTACTCAATGGTATATCAGAATGCCTATTTATGTTAATAACTAATGAAAGAAGTTAGGTTGACCTAGTGTACTTCCTGCTGTATTTTAGACGGAGACCTATGAATTCACCCTACAGATCAAGAGGGCTGATCTGTGCCCTCTTGTAAGTGGTGGAGATGTTTGTAACCAGTGAAGATGTTGTTACACAATTAAGAAAAATGAAAAAAAAAAAAGTAAAAAAAAAAAGTACTATGTTCTCAATTATTTGGCGGTTTTCAAGGAAACAATAATGCCAGAGTTTAGAAGGCTAGTCAAGCTGTGATAATAACTGGAGACATAATTCTTATCATTGAAGATCCTTTAAACCTAGGAGGAGATAGAGACCCTCCTCCTCACCCTCAAAAAACAAAAATCTGTTCCAGTCTAGTTTCACTTTGAAATTGGTTCTTCAAGTGAGTTCACAATAGCATTGGAAACATGGGGATTTCCGTAGATGAGCAGTATGCTGTTTTTAACATCTGATGTGTTGTCATTTATTTTGTACAGCTGAACAATTGTTTTGGTTTCTGAAGGGAGTTTAAAAATTATTCAGGCTAACTAACGCTCGAAGATAACCCAACAATTCCTTCCTGGACACTGCCCCCCTCACACTAGGGGTGTTAGTCGAGTTAAATAAGAAATTAACATTAATTGGATTAGTGGATTCACAAAGGGAAGAACATTAATTAGAAGGAGGAGGAAAAGGTAGTGTCGCAGAAAGCAGCATAAGCAGTGTAAGACCAGGGGCTGTGGCAAGAAATTATACAAACCAATGAAGTTACTAACATTGTACCTCCAGGTTAGGATTTCCCACAATACTAAAAATAGAATATTCACATGGTTACACTCTAAAACTAGAAAACTTTACTTCTGGATAGGTCCTCCCACCTATTTAGCCTAACTGTCATTTTACAGATGAGGAAGCTAAGGCCCAGAGATGGGAAGCCACTGATTTATTTCAAGAGCTCATGTTTTTACTCTGCTGTACCTTTTCTATGAGGTAGAGCACAGGAGGGCAGTAAAGTATGGGCGTTAAGTGGCTAGACCTGATTTCAAATTCTAGCTGTGCCACTAACAAGCTGTGTGACCTTTGGCAAATTACCTACCCTCTCCGAGCCTTGGTATCTCTGAGAAACCATAAAATCAGGGGCGCCTGATGGCTCAGTCAGTTGAGCGTCCGACTTCGGCTCAGGTCATGATCTCATAGTTTGTGAGTTCAGCCCCGTGACGGGCTCTGTGCTGACAGCTCGGAGCCTGCAGCCTGCCTCGAATTCTGTGTCTCCCTCTCCCTCTGCCCCTCCCCTGCTCATACTCTGCCTCTCTCTGTCTCTCAAAAATAAATAAATGTTAAAAAAATTTTTTTTTTAAAGAAAAGAAAAACCATAAAATCACAGTACTTACTTCACAGGGTTGTGTGGACTGAACATGATAACATAGATCAAGCCCATGGTGCATCATAAGTAAGTATACTTACTAAAACTTGTTATTTCTCCAAAAGCAAAACATCAAAGGCCAATCTGAAGAGATTCATATCAAGAGAAGAAAAAACCCATTGTATGCAGATAAGTTAAAGTCAAAAGGGGGTTAACAGGCTTCATTCATTTCCTTCATTTTTTTCCCTAATATATCTGCTACCCCTCCTTTTATCTATGCTGGTAGGCACCAAAGAGAAATCCAGAGAAACTTTTTATTCATTAGATCATAAAGATACTTAGTCTGTTTAACATTTGGTCTCGATAGCACTGCTGACACTCTATCAATGTTAGGCAATTATAACCATATTCCTTCGACAGCGCTGATAAGTGGTGATCTGCCAGGATACTTGGCAGCCGAGCAATGTAAAAGCTGAAACATTCGTCGTGTTTACCCAGCACAAGCCTTGGTGTTTCCATTGCTGTCTGCCTGTTCACCTGTCACGGCCCGGTTTGAAAACGCAGGCGTCCTTGTGTGCTGTTCAAAGGATCCTTTGGTAAACAAGGGTTTTTGTCCCCCCTCACATTGAATTCAGTCTGCCTTGAATTTTGTGCTATTCATTTACTTTGTTCAGCCGAAGCCAAATCGGGAGAAGTCCAGAAGTCCAGGGAGACTCTCACATCATTCCATCCTACTCTTGTTCTTGAGGATTTGGGTCCTGCATTCCCCCTGGCTCAGCGGTTTTCCTGATTAGGAGGAATATATCCTGCCTCATCATTTTCTCAGAGGCATTAGCATTTGGGATGGGATTTCCCTGTTGTTTGGAGAAGTTGGGGAGTTCGTTTGTGAAGAGGAAGCTTTGCACGCAAAGGTTTGTCTGGAAGAATTGTGGGTTCTGCAGTAACGGGGATGCAGACCCCTGCTGAGTTCCTCTACCTGAGTAAAACTAGACCATTAATGTTCCATGAAGCTGTCCTTCCTCCCGCCCTGGGTTGATCTGCTGTTTCCCACCCTTAACTCTCACCCCATCCCTCTTCCAAAAAAGGTTTATGAATGCTCGGGATTTCCAAAAGACAATCACAGAATCTAAAGAGAGGGATGGGACACCAGCGGGCCTCCTCCCATCCAACGGGGAGAAGAGATGTACTTTTAAGGGGGGTGAGAACTCCCACCGCAGGCCATCAATTTCCTCTGGCTCCTTGAACTTGGTTCCCCACAGGGTCGGCACCGGCGTTCAACTCCAACCTTGTCGGGCGGGAACTCGAGGGGGAGGAGAGGAGCGAAGCGGGCCGGGGAAGGTGGGGAACGCCACGACGGGGAGCGAGGAGCCTCGGGGCTGGGAGGGCCCAGAACTCCGCACGCCGGGGGCGGGCCCGGGGACCCCACGGCCGGCGCGCCCCCGCCCCGCCCCCGTGGAGGCCGTCGCCCGCTCGCCGGCCGCGGCGCACGCGTGTGCGGGAGGGGGCAGCGCGGCTCTCCCCGGCCGCCTGTGCGCCGCCGCCGTCCCTGCCAGGCTAGAGCCCGAGCCCGCGCCCGCGCCGCCGAGCCCGGCCCGTCCCGGCACCATGCGGAGGGTGAGTGTGTGTCGCCCGGAGGCGCGAGGGGGGCAGGCGGCCAGTGTGCCGGGCGAACGTGAGAGCGCGTCTCCCTCGCCCGGCTCCGGGCTACGGGAGGCGGCGGGGAGCCGGGCCCGTGTAGCTGGAGGGAAGGGTTGAGGGTGGGGGTCGAGGCGGGGCCTCGCGGGGCCGCGGCCAGAGCCGGGGAGGGCCGGGGGACACTCCGCGGACGACTCTGGGGGGTGGGGCCGGGGGAGCCGTGGGGCGACTTGCAGCCGGAGGGCGCCCGCCGGGCCCAGCACTCCCAGCGGCAGCGCGGACACGTCGGGGCTCTCTGTCAGCGCCTGCGCCTCCTCGAGGCTGGGGCAGGCTATTCCCAGCACCTTCGCTTCCAGCTTTTAGGGGAGTCCCTTCCCGGCGCCCCCGGCGCCCGCTCGGCTGGTCTGGCCGCTGCGTTCTGCTGCTTAGCGCCGCGCTCCCAGTTCGAGAGCCTCGTAAACTTTGCCGGAGCCGTCTGTTGGGCTCCCTAGGCGCAAGTCCCAGGGATAGGCGGGCCCCATTCCGAGTTGGGTGGGTGGCGGGTGGAGGGGTGTGTGTGTGTTTCGGAGAGGTGGGCCTCACGCCTCGTCTGCGGAAAGGCCCTCGCTTCGGCGTTTGGAAGGCGCGAGGGCGTGTGGACTCGAGTTGCTCCCTCGGCTGTGCTAGCGAGCCAGGCGCTGCTGCGACGTGAACCCGCGGAGTCCCGAGGCGGACTTTCAGCACGTGCGCTTGGGGGAGTCCGGGGCAGCGGCTGCTCCCCGAACTGCAGGGGTGAGAGGCCCCTGCGCTGGTGGCTCTTGGCGGAAAAACTCCCCTCTACAGGGTTTATTCCCCTTGAAGGAACAGCCTGGAAGATTGGTGCTGCTTGCGGTCAGCCAGGAAGAGCACGCACGCAGGCCCCCGCGCAGCTTGATCTTACCCTCTTGGGGAGCTAATGCACGCATAAGTGTTGGTGATTCTAAGTTACCAGTCCCAGTATGCAGTTTGGATTTTAACCTGGGGGTGGGGGGGGGGTGGGGGCTGCTTTAATCAAATGCGGGATCTCAGACTGGGTAGCAGTACAGGAAACTTTAGGGAACTCCAAGTAGGTACCCTTGACATTTTCCCAGACACCCTGAGGCCAAGCCCAGTGACAGTTTAGGCGTTAGGGAAAGGGTGTTGGATGTTTTCTGAAGAGACAAGTCTGAGAATAAATGGGAAAAACAAAACACGACTGTTGGTCGCCAGAGCCTGTGAGTTTCTCTGCGTTGGAGTTAGGGGTTGCCTTGTACAATGGCATGTATGTGCCTGTTTGGTCACCTGAGTGAGTAGCCCTTTCAAAGATTTCTTCCTCTCAGCTGCTAGGTTGCTTCAAAGGGAATTCTGGCCGTCGTTTTGCAGGTGGTGCCAGAGTTAAGTCTTCTGGATATGTTGATGGGCGGGGGGGGGGGTGTATTTGGAGGGCTTGTAGAGCAAGTATGAATTGGTCCCAGCTGCCTCTGGAAAGTCTATTAGTGAGCTGACATGGAAATTTACCTGGCTTACCTTTTGGAGTTAGTCCAGACCTGCTCAGGTGTTTCTGGGGAGGACAGGATTCCAGCCAGGCTGGGCAGCTAGTTTGGCATTCCTGGTGTTGATGGAGCAGCAGAAATGGAAACGGGCGGGGTTATTTGTTTGAACTCCAAATTCAGGAGTCAGCAGCCTTTTTTTTTTTTTTTTTACCTTAGTGTCATTGGGTTAATTAAGAAAAGCAGCTGGGAAGGGATCTGTAGGCCTAAGCAAGGGAGTGTTAGAGGGAGAAGCGAGATTTGGTAATGGAGGAATTGACCAGAATATCTTAAAACAGTGATTTGTATCCTGCTTGTTTTAGGATGAAAAAGACGGATGCTTGCTAGAAGTTCAGATTCTTGAGCTGTACTTCGGACCTATTAAATCAGAATCCCTTGGACTGAAGCTTGCACTTTGCATTTTAAACACCACTGCCACCATCATAAGGGCTATGTATTAAGCACTTACTGTGTGCAGGGACCATTCTAAGCTCTAGGAGTAGTGGGGAGATGATGGCGAAAGATCCTTGTTCTTTTGGAGGCTACATTCTAGTTGAGAAATTAAATAATAAAAAAGTAAACCCATACACAAGTGATGTTAGATAGTGATGAGTGCTAGGAAGAAAATAAAGCAGGATAATGAAATGGGGAGCAAATCAGGGAGGGAAGCCATTTTCATTTCCATGGTCAGGGAAGACATTTCTAGACAGTTGGTATTTGAACTATGAATTACATGATGAAAAGGAGTTACCTGTGTGAAAATTTGGGGAAAGAGTGTTCCAGACCGAGGAACATCAGATGCAAAGGCTCTGAGGCAGGAACAGACTTGGCCTGTGTGAGCAAAGGCTCTGAGGCAGGAACAGCACTGGGGCTGAAGCGGAGTGGAGTGTCCATGGGGTGGAGCGAGTGGGATGAAGTGTGAGGTTGGAGAGATAGAGGCCAAGTTCTATAGGGACTTGTTGGCCATGGTAAGAAATTTGGATTTCAGCCTAAATGCAGAGGAATGTTATTTAGAGAATTTTAAGCAGAGGAATAGAATGATATGGTCTGGTTTACTTTTTCGAAGATCTACACGGCTATTGTGTGTAGAATGAATTATGGAATGGGGATGGTCATGTAAAGAGAGACCACCTTTGTGTGCAGGGGTGATGGAGAGAGTTAGACTGGATGGATTTTGGAGGTGCGGTCATTTGAACTTGCTGATGTGGGACGGTGAGTTGGGAATCCTCTAGCATACACCTAAACTTGCTGATCGTTGATGTCTGTGTGTGAGAGAGAGAGGGGCGGGGAGAGATGGAGAAAGGCAGGTGGTTGGACCTCAGTTGGAATGTCCCCAATGATAATAAATATAGCTAACATTTAGTGAGCATTTACTCTGTACTTGGTACTGTGGTATATGTGCTCACAGGAGTCCTGTAAAATAGGAACTGTAGTCACCTGTTTTGCAGATGGGCTAATCTCTGAAAGGTTGATATGTTGCTTTGGCCACTCAGCTAAGTGTTGGAGCTGGGATTTGTACCTGTTTACCTGACTCCAAAGCCCTGGCTCTTGGCATTACTCTTTGCTTGCTACAGACTGCCTGCTCCTGCCCCAGATCATTTCTGGTTCTGGAGAAGCAGATAATTTAGCAGTTTGGCAAATGCATGTGGCAGCATTTCAACTTTTGTAGATGAGTAACTGCAGAGGGAGGGCAGACACACTATTAGAATAGAAAGTAATTGCTTTCATTTGATGCTGAAAGAAAGAAAAGGTGCACAGAGAACGTACAAAGTCAGAGCACAGAAGATGCCCAATAATTGGGCTTCTCTGAAGAGAGGCAGAAATGGGGCATTACCACTCTGCCCGGTGCTTTGACCTTATGTCATGACCACCAGGGAAGCCACGTTTTCGATTCTTCTTTCACCTGTTCTCATAGCTAGTAAATATTTCCTTCTCTACTTTTGCATCCCAAACGAGTTCTTTCCTGTACAGAGCCAGGAGTTTCAGAGGATTGGCAACTTTTTTTTATTATATATATTTTTTAGAGATTTTCTTTTTAATTTTTACATCCAATGTGGGGCTCATACTCACAACCCGGATATCAAGAGTCGCATACTCTACTGACTGAGCCAGCCAGGTACCCCGAGGATTGGCTACTTTAAGAAATTATTTGCCTTAGAGTTAGAAGTCATTTGTGGAAAAATAACTATAATAATTAAATTATAATATTTATAATATATGTAATTATTTTTAAATATTGTATATAATTATTGTAACAATACTATTTATTGCTTTCTCTGTTCCACGCATTTATGGTCTCCCTTAATGTTCATAATAACATTTTAAGTTAAAATTAATAGGTGATTGGGGTGCCTGGGTGGCTCAGTCGGTTGAGCCTCTGACTCTTGATTTCAGCTCAGGTCATGATCAGGGGATTGAGCCCCCACGTTGAGCTCTGTGTTGAGCATGCAACATGCTTGAGATTCATTCTCTCTCTCTCTCTCTCTCTTTCTCTCTCTGCCCCACTCCTCGCACTCTCTGTCTCTCAAAAAAAAAAAAAAATGCTTGGGATGCCTCGGTGGCTCAGTCAGTTGAGCATCTGACTCTTGGTTTCAGCTTGGGTCACGACCTGCCAGTTTGTGGATTCGAGCCCTGGGTTGGGCTCTGAGCTGACAGCGTGGAGGCTGCTTGGGATTCTCTCTCTACCTTCCTCTGTCTCTGCCACTCTCCTGCTTGTGTGTACGTGCGCTCCCTCTCTAAATAAACAAACTTTAAAAAAAATGCTAAACAAAAAAAAGATTCACTCTCCCCCATCCATGTGTGCGCTTTTTCTCTCTCTCTAAGCAAAAAAAAAAAAAAAAAAATTTAATGGATGATACATTCATACAGTATAAAAATTCAAAATACATGAAAATATTTACAGTGAAAATCATTCCTCATATTCTGTTGCCCAGCCAGCTGGTTCCCTTTAGCCAGAAGTAATTGATTTTAAACCCACTTATTGTGTCTTTCTAGACATAATCTGTGCATATACAAGCAGTTATATATTCATACTTTCTCCCTTTTTTTTGACATACAAATGTAAATGTAGTATGTAAGTACACTTTGCTTTTTTTCCTTGTACACAACATCAGTATTTGTAGATCTGTCAGTTCAGTTCTTTTTATGGCTGCATATGGGATACCTTTATGTGGATGTACTAGGATTGTACCAGTCTTTTGCTATTATCAACAGTGCTGCAGGGAATAATCTTATACATACGTGATTTTACATTTGTGTGAGTATATCTGTATGATAAATTTCTGAGTCAGCTATATGAAAAAACACCTTTTGTTAGGTGAAGCAGCATAGTATAGAGGAGATATGTATATGCATATGTGTATTTATGTATATATACTTAGCTATATATGTTAGAGATATCTTTGTATCTATTACATATATCTTTATAAATAAAATCTCCACATAATAGCGTGGACTTGGAGCCAGATTATCTGGGGTTGAATCTTGACTCTGCTATTTACAGGCTTTGCAAGTCAACCTCTCTTTGCCTCAGTTGTCTCATTTGTGAAATAGGAATAATAATAGTACCTACCTAAAGGATTGCTGTGAGGATTGTTACTAGTTTGTGTTGCATAACAAATCACCCCAAAACTTACTGGCTTCAAACAATATCTGTTTTGCTTAGCTCATGAGTTGGTAGGCTGTCTGGGTGGCTCTTCTTATCTGGGCCAGCCCAGCTGAGCTCTGCCGGGTTCTTTCACGCTTCTGTGGTTACCTGGTGGGTCAGCTGGTAGCTGGACGATCTAGGCTGCCTCACCCACCTGCCTGGTAGTTGACAGACGAGTTGGCTTGTAGGGAGCTCATGGGATGGCGTGTGATCTCTCATGTGCCGGTTAGCTCAGGCTTCTTTACGTGGTAGCCTCAGGGTTCCAAAGGCAGCAAGAGAGGGCAAAGCCCAGAGCACAAAGCACTGAGTCTGTGTGGGAGGGGACTCTCCAAGGACAAGGATACAGTGAAGAGAATCATTGGCACCATTTTTGCAGACAGTCTACCATAAACGTTGAATAAGTTAATATTTTCATTTTTTAAGTTTATTTATTTTGAGAGAGAGAGAGAGAGAGTGAGCCACACGTGCGTGAAGAGAGCAAGCAGGGGAGGGGCAGAGAGAGAGGGAGACAGAGAATCCCAAGCAGGCTCTGCACTGTTAGTGCAGAGGCTGATGCAGGGCTCGAACCCACGAACTGTGAGATCATGACCTGAGCTGAAATCAGGAGTTGGATGTTTAACTGATTGAGCCATCCAGGCACCCCAAGTTAATATATTTGAAGTGACTAGCATCGCGCCTGGCATATTGTAAGTGCTATATAAGTTTGTTAAATTGAAAAGAAAGAGAGTGCCAAATTACCCTCAGTTTTCATGTGTGAGGGTGCCTGTCCCTCTGTTTCTTCCTAAAACTGCATCAGAGTTATTTATCCATGGAGAGGCAGGTATTATCCATGGAGAGGCAGATGTTCTTGTTCCTTTTTTACAGGTGAAAAAAGTGATGCTCAGGGATGTTGTTTTTCTGATGTTACAGGCCAGACAAGAATATGAATACTTTGTCTGACTCTAGAACACCTCACCTTGTCTCTCCACTCTAGACAGAAGTATGGTTTCTGTAACCCTTCCGTCCGCTGCTCTCTTGCTCACTCTTGGATTTCGTGTCCCGTATTTCCATTTCACATTTGGATTTATGTTCAGAAGGATCTGTCAATCTGTTGGAGTCTTTGACAGTGATTTTGATTTCAACCCGGCTTCCCGAATTGAAAGCAAAGCGTCCACAAATATGTTGGGCTCTCTCAGGTCTGCAAAGGGAGGATAAAGGGAAACTTGTCACTTTACCTTTCTTAAATTGAGAAAATAAATGAGTCTGGCCTTATTTTACTTATTCTTTCTTCCTTTCCATTCCTTGCATCATTTTGTTTCCCTTCCTCCTTTACAAGACAGGAATTCTGTTCCCCAAGGGCCAGATGTGAAGACAGGAGACAGTATTTCTTAGTGGTTGAGGGCTTGGTCTCTGGAGACGAACTCCCTGACTCCAAATCCAGCTCAGCTGTTTACTGGCTGTGCGACTTGGATTAGTTAATGTACATTAAAAGGACTTGTCTGAGGTTCAAAAGATTATTCAAATTACATAGCACATTTCTTTTGCTTCTGTTTTCCCTGTCCGTCTCCCCTGCTTTCTCCTGCAAACCTGTTCCTCTACCCCTAGATGTATGGAAAACTTACTGAGCCCTTACTCTGAGTGCCTTATGTGTGATTAACTCGTTCAGTCCTCACAACAAACCTATGAAGTAAATGCTGTTTTATTCCCATTTTCAAATGAGGAAGTTAAATACTGAATGGCTGGGTAATTTGTTCAGCATACCACAACTAATAAATGATGTAGCAGGGATTTTAAACCAGGCATTCTGGCATCACAGTTTGTGTTTTTAATATTTATATCCCTCAAAAAGTGGGTGGAAGGTTGGAGAGTTAAAATTGAGAGCTTTTGCTGTAGGTAAACTGCCGGCGAATTTGCACGCAGCCTCCATCCTTGGCAACAGCCGAGTGTACCCAGCTGTGCCTTAGACTGAAAATCCCAGAACAAAAAATACACACTTTCAATCCTTTTGCCAAAAGCCTTTCCACTTCAATTATTATAAACCTAACAAGATTTCAAGCATTGTGCCTCCCTTGTAACTGAGGTGTGACAGGTGCAACACTGTTGAAAAATACATGGGGCTTTTTTTTTTTTTTTTTTTTTAAGGTTTGAGACTCAAGTTGGCCAGTTCTGAGTCTTGCCACTTCTTACTCCTTTTTTTTTTTTAAAGTTTAAAATTTTAATTCCAGTATAGTTAACCCATAGTGTTATATTAGTTTCAGGTGTACAATATAGTGATTTAACAATTCTTTACATTATTCAGTGCTCGTCATGAGAAATGTACTCTTAATCCCCATCACCTATTTCTCCCATCCCGCCACCTACCTCCCCTCTGGCAACCACCAATTTGTATTTAAGAGTCTGTTTCTTGGGTTCTCTTTCTTTTTTCTTTTTTCCTTTGCTCATTTGTTTTGTTTTGTTTCTTAAATTTCATGTATGAGTGAAATCATGTGGTATTTGTCTTGCACTGACTGACTTATTTTGCTTAGCATAATACACTCTAGCTCCATCCATGTCGTTGCAAATGGCAAGATTTCATTCTTTCTTATGGCTGGATAATATTCCATTGTATATGTATACCACTTCTTTATCCGTTCATCATTCGATGGACACTTGGGCTGCTTCCATAATTTGGCTGTTGTAAGTGATGTTGCAATAAACCTAAGGTTGCATGTATCCCTTTGGATTAGTGTTGTTGTATTCTTTGGGTAAGTACCCACAAGTGTGATTACTGGATCATAGGATAGTTCTATTTTTAACATTTTGAGGAACCTCCATATTGTTTTCCACAGTGGTGGTACCTGTTTACATTCCCACCAACAGCGAAGAGCGTTTCTTTTTCTGCATATCTTCGTCAACACATTTGTTTCTTGTGTTTTTGATTTTAGCCATTCTGACAGATGTGAGGTGATATCCATTGTAGTTTTGATTTGCATTTCCCAAATGTGTTGTGCTTCTTTTCATGTGTCTATTGACCTTCTGTATGTCTTCTTTGGAGAAATGTCTGTTCATGTCTTCTGCCCAGTTTTTAATTGGATTGTTTGTGTGTGTGTTGCATTGTATAAGTTCTTTATATATTTTGGAAACTAGCCCTTTATTGGATATGTAATTTGCAAATATCTTTTCCCATTTAGTAAGCTGCCTTTTTAAAAAATGTTTATTCTTTTTTTTTCAATATATGAAATTTATTGTCAGATTGGTTTCCATACAACACCCAGTGCTCATACCAAAAGGTGCCCTCCTCAATACCCACCCACCCTCCCCTCCCTCCCACCCCCCATCAACCCTCAGTTTGTTCTCAGTTTTTAAGAGTCTCTTCTGCTTTGGCTCTCTCCCACTCTAACCTCTTTTTTTTTTTTTTCCCCTCCCCTCCCCCATGGGTTTCTGTTAAGTTTCTCAGGATCCACATAAGAGTGAAACCATATGGTATCTGTCTTTCTCTGTATGGCTTATTTCACTTAGCATCACACTCTCCGGTTCCATCCACATTGCTACTAAAGGGCCATATTTCATTCTTTCTCATTGCCACGTAGTACTCCATTGTGTATATAAACCACAATTTCTTTATGCATTCATCAGGTGATGGACATTTAGGCTCTTTCCATAATGTGGCTATTGTGGAGAGTGCTGCTATAAACATTGGGGTACAAGTGCACCTATGCATCAGTACTCCTGTATCCCTTGGGTAAATTCCTAGCAGTGCTATTGCTGGGTCATAGGGTAGGTCTATTTTTAATTAAAAAATGTTGATTCTTGAGAGAGAGGGAACACGCACACACGGATGCACATGCATGAGCGGGGTAGGGGCAAAAAGAGGGAGGGAGACACAATCTGAAGCGGGCTCCAGGCTCTGAGTTGTCAGCACAGAACCTGACACAGGGCTTGAACTCACGAACTGTGAGATCAAGACCTAAACCAAAGTTGGATGCTTAACCGACTGAGCCAGCCAGGTGCCCCCATAGTAAGTTGCCTTTTAATTTTGTTGATTATTTATTTTGGTGTAGTCCCAGTAGTTTATTTTTGCTTCTGTTTTCCTTGCCTCAGGAGTCGTATCTAGAAAAATGTTGCTATAGCCGATGTCAGAGAGATTACGGATTGTTTTTCTTCAAGGATTTTTATGATTTCAGGTCTCACATTTAGGTCTGTACTGGATTTTGGGTTTATTTGTGTGCATGGTGAAAGCAAGTGGTTCAGTCTCATTCTTTTGCATGTACTTCTTGCTCCTTTTGACGGACTGTTTCTCTGGTGGCAGATTGTGTTTGCCAAAGCAACAGGAGAGTAAAACATAAATATTGCATATAATATATAACTTTCTGAACTTAGAATTATTCACATCTTCAATTGAAAGAAATAACTGAGGCTATTTGATAAGGTTTCTTTGCATGTAGACTAAATGTAATATGGTAACACTCATGAAACAAATACTTAAAATGAACCTCCTACTGTATGCTAGGAATCTGTTGTGGGTTAGCAAGCTCTGCATGGCCCTGATCTCACAGAATTTGTAGTCTGTCTGAGAAGATGAACAGTTCTGTGAATTATGGCATAATCTGTTGCAAAGGGAAAATAAGTTGCTAGGGTATTGTAGTGGGAGTTTCTAATGTAATCTGGTGGGTTCATAAAAGCCTTCTAGATGAAGTGACTGTTTAGCTGAGACTTGAAGGGCAAGCAAGGGCAGCCAGGGAAAGAGAAGGAGGGTTGCATTCTAGGTAGAATGAACAGTTTATGCAAAGGAAGAGTGAAGAATGGCACATTTAAGGAAGTGAGGTGCATTCAGAGCAGCTAAATGGATACAGAGCAAGAGGGTAATGGCAAGAGCTGAGGTTGGAAAAGTCAGGAGAAGCCAGATCATGAAAGGCTGTGTAAACCATCTTGAGTGTCCCAAAGGCAATGAAAAAAAGCCATGGAGAGGGGTGCCTGAGTGGCTCAGTTGGTTGAATGTCTGCCTCTTTATTTCATCTTAGGTCATGATCCCAGGGTTGTGGGATCGAGCCACACATTGGACTCCACATTCAGCATGGAGCCTGCTTGGGATTCTTTCTTTTTCTTCCTCTGCCCTTCTCCCAGCTTGTGTGCATGCTCGCGCGCTCTCTCTCTCTCTCTCTCTCTCAAATAAATAAATAAATAAAAATAAAAACCATTGAGAGATTCTAAATAAGCAGTTTTGAAAATCAGATATTTGTTTCAGAAGGTTCCTTTGGCTGCAAGGTAGGGAATGGGCTGGAGGGACAAGACTGGAGGGGGCAGGACTGGTTAGGAGGCCATTACAGTGATCCAGATGACCTAGACTAGGAGATGGTAAAGGGAATGGAGAGACCTGTTCTATTCAAGACGTATTTTAGTGTAATGAAGAGGACTTAGTAACCAATAGGATGTGGAAAATAAGGGAGGAGAGGAGTTCAGAGTGGCATACTCTCAGATTTCTGGTTTGGTGAAACCAGATGTACAGTGGTGCCGTGAACTGAGACATAAAACTGGAGGGAAAACCAAGGAGTAGGACTTGGGAAGTTTTGTACAGAGGCACCAGTGGGCCCTTCATGTAGAGATATTTATAGCAGAGGTCTGTAGTTTAGGAGGAAGTTTTATTGAAAGATACAAATTTATGAGTTATTGGCATATAAGTGGTAATAATTGAAGCCATTGGAGTTACAGAACACAGAGAATATACATAATGTATTTATAAGCTGGTTTACAAAACATGTTTTACATAAGAGTCACTTGGGGAACTTGTTAAAAATGCAGATTCCTGAACAGCACCTCCTAAGCTGCTGATTCAGTAGGTCTGTGGTCTTAAAGTAGAATCTGCAGTGTCTAATAGGGTTGACAATATACGTAACCTACACCACAGCTATTTTACCCTTAGGTGTATGTTCTAGAGAATCTCTAGCACTCTGGGACCTACACTTTTTAAAGAAGGAAATACTTAATATATAAAAAAAGGTGTAAAGAATAATACATTGGCATTCATGTATCTACCACAACTTAAAAAATGACTAAGAAAAGCTGTAGTGTATTTATAAAATGGAATGCATACTACTCAGCCATAAAAAGGAAACAGGCTACTGTTTATGCATGAACATGGACGGATCTCAAACTAGACACAAAAGAGTACATACTGTATAATTCCATTTACATGAAGTTCTAGAGCAGGAAAAACCAAATTGTGGTGACAGGAATCAAAATAGTGGTTGCTGGTGGGGACTGACTAGAAGGGGGCGTGAAGAAATTTTCTGGTGTGATGGAGATTTTCTACTTCTCGATAGGCTTGAGGTTCACATGGGTGTATGTGTCAGACTCGAACTGTACACTTGACATCTATATCACTATATGTAAATTATACCTCAATAAAAGACCCTACTACAAAGGAAGAAAAACCCCAGTAGAGATGGTACTCTCCCCATACTTTCCTGCCAGCAGAGGAAGCTTCTGTCCTGAATTTAACATATCTGTGCGCTTTAATAGTTTTATTACATATACATATATCCTTAAGCAAGATATGCCATTATTTTGCATGTCTTGAAACTTTATATGTATATAAATCACCACATATATACATGCCCATATTGGTTTTTTGCATAACACTTGTATATGTGAGATTTAACCATCTGATACCAGTAGCTCAGCATGCATTTTTGGAGCTAAGTATATTTATGTAGTGGAATACTACATAGTTAAGTTGTTCTTTCTGTTTTTGCCATATATTTTGGTTGTTTTAAAGCAGTGCTGCTCTGATTTTGCGTATGTGCTTGTTTGTGAGTGCCAGGGCATGTAGGGGTGGGGTAGTGGGGCTGTAGGGTAAGCATATTGTCAATTCAGCTAAATATTGCCATATTCTCCTCCAGACAGGTTTATGAGAAGTTTATGAATGGCCTGTATTTTTACCAAACACGTGGTACTGTCAGACTTTACATTTATTTGCAGATCTGACAGAGGTGGGATAGCTCATCATGCTTTTAGTTTGTGGTTCTCGGATGGTTGAACATATTTTTATGTATTCAAGTGTGGTCCAACATATTAAAAAATTATTTATTTATTTATTTTGAGAGAGAGCATGCATATGCTCAGGGGAGGGACAGAGAGAGGGAGAGAGAGAGAATCTCAAGCAGGTTCCATGCTATCAGCACAGAGACCAACACGGGGCTCCATCTCATGAACCGTGAGTTCATGACCTGAGCTGAAACCAAGAGTTGGAGGCTTAACCGACTGAGCCACCCAGGCACCTTTGGTCCAACATATTTTTAGGTATTCATTGGCCATTTGAGTTTTTACTTCTGTGAATTGTCAGTTCATATCTTTTGCTCGTTTCTCTCTTGTACTTTTTCTTACCGAGCTGCAAATATATTTTTCCAATTTGTGTCTTTTTCTAAATGGAATATTTTGATGAATTTTAATGTATTGGAAGTTATGTGTGTGTGTGTGTGTGTGTGTGTGTGTGTGTGTGTGATTTGTGCTTTTTGTTTCATAAGGAATCTTTCCATTGTCTGCTGGCTAAAGATATTTACCTGTTTTCTAATGAGAGTTCAAGTTTTGCCTTTAATATTTAGACCATTAATCCAATTGGAATTAAATTTAATGTATTAAGCGAGGTAGGGGTTCACTTTTCTTTTCCAGATAGATAACCAGGTATTCCAGCAACACTTACTGAGTACTGTCCTTTCCCCACCAATGTGCCATGCCACGCCACCTTTGTCATACGGCCAGTTTCCATATGCGTGAGTGTGCAAGCTCTTTATTCGGATCTTAGTTACTACTGATTACATCTTAATGTCAGATAGGTAGAGTCACCCCACTTTTTTGTGCTTGAGTGTGTTTGTTTTATTCAGTGATGTATCCAATGCTCAGAACAACAGCAGGCCCTTAGTAGGGGCTCTGTAAGCACCTGTTGAGTGACTGAAGGTATCTCATCTTGTACTAGCTGAATAAGTAGCCCAGCAGTTCCCTGACGTGCTGGACAGTATTCGCCCTTTGGGGAGAGGAAGAGGAGGCAGGTGGGAATTACTGTCTCTTGTTTCTCTTCTCCCTTGCTCTTGGTTGCCTTTTGTCCCTTCTCGTTCAGAACAGAATCTTGAGGAACAAATCCCCAACAAACCCAACCACTACCAGTATGGCTATAGCCTGCCGAGTGCAAGGTTTAGTGAGAGTTGGGTGGCTGCTGATTGTGACCTTGATCACAGATGGTAAATAGTTCTGTGAGGTCTTTTGAAATTTGTCCAGTAACTAGGCCCTTAAGCCTTGGAAACAGAACAGGGGGTCACCTCAGATTAGGTCTTCTTTGCATTTGAACATCTATATTTTGTAGGCTAGTGTTGCTTCAAAATAGACTTCTCTCTTTAGCATGTTTTTTGTTGTTGCTTATTTATTTTTTTTGAGAGAGAGAGAGAGAGTGCAGGAGGGGCAGAGAGAGGGAAGGAGAGAGACAAAATCCCAGGCAAGGGTCCACACTGTCAGTGCAGAGTCTGATGTGGGGCTCGAACTCATGAACTGTGAAATCATGACCTGAGCCGAAATCAAGAGTCTGACACTGAACCGACTGAGTCACACAGGCACCCTGGCATGTTTTGTTACTGATATAAAAAGAGCCACCATTTACTTAATGCTTTTTACGCAAGCAAGGCACATTCAAGGCACAAGGCACTGTGCTTATACAAGATATTTCATTGCCTCTTTAAACCCTTTCTCTCTTTTCTGGATTCAGTGTTGCTTGAAATGTGAGCAAAATACTTTAAGGGTTGGACCAGTTTAAACAAAAAACCTAATGTCGAGTGCTTAAAAAAGTTGAGCCAACAATCAATGTGTGTGATAAAGTCACAAATGAAAATATGTACTTGCAAAGTTAATAATATAAGCCATTCTGATTACTTTTATTTTAAATCATGATGCTTATTATTTGGCTTTCCAGGGTATTTATAAACATTAATTTCCTAAGGGAGAATTTTTCTTGTTCCTAGTGCCAGGCAAGCTGTGACATGGGGTAGTCTAACAGGCAGTTCAAAAGAGTGAGACTCCCACTTTTTCCAGTGTAAATTACGAGGTTTGAAATGTTCTGACCATTGAATTAGCCGATTGGTGCAACAATAGCAAATGCTTTATAATTCGTGTTGCCTTCAGAAATGGCAAAAACTGGGCTGCTGATAATGGACCAGAACCGTCTGGACTCTGATAGGCGAGCCTCCTGCCTTCAGTGGAATGAGGACAGCAGCAGCTCCTGCCATTGTACTCTGAATTATGCTTTATGTGCTGCATTTCCTATTTTCGAATATTAATGCTGGGAAAATGGCAACAGTATTTGTTGACAGGGTAAAGCTCTCCATTCCTCAATAAAAGGAAGGCTCAGACATGGCTCATGCAGAGGGCCCTGCAGGATTAGTATGCCTGGCTGCTTCTCTTTATACATCCGTCATTCTGATAATAGAATTGAATGTGCAGAAGCCCTTCCCTGCCCCTGCTTCTGGGTTAGGAAACCACAGGAGTAATGTCACTTCAGTACTGGGATACTCAGGCAGAGGTATCTAGACTGTGGTATGCTTTTTAGGTCAGTATCAAAGAAAATGTGAGGTGATTCTAAGTTCAGTATTTTATTTCATATTCAGCAAACAAAGGCTAGATCAAAATCAGTTTTCAGGAAGCAGCCAAACACCTCCCTTAAAGCAGGGATTGGCAGACTTTTTCTTTGAAGGGCAGATTATAAATATTTTAGGCTCTATGGGTCATATGGATCCTTGTCACAACTACTTAACTCTGCCATTATAGTGTGAAGACAGCGTGGAGAATACATAAAATGAGTAAGTATGGCTGTGTCCCAATAAAACTTTATTTAGGGACACTAAAATATGAATTTCCTATAATTTTCTCATGTCATAAAATATTATGCAGGTTTTTTCAATTATTTAAAAGTGTTAAAAACATTCTTTTAAAATTAAAAAAAATTTTTTTTTTAATGTTTATTTTTGACAGAGAGAGAGAGAAAGGGCATGAGTAGGGGAGGGACAGAGAGAGAGGAAGACACAGAATCTGAAACAGGCTCCAGGCTCTGAGCTGTCAGCACAGAGCCCGACGTGGGGCTCGAACCCATGGACCGTGAGATCATGACCTGAGCCGAAGTTGGACGCTCAACCGACTGAGCCACCGAGGCGCCCCTAAAAAAATTTTTTTTAAGTTATTTTTGAGAGAGAGGCAGAGCGTGAGCAGGAGAGGGGCAGAGAAAGAGGGAGACAGGATCTGAAGCAGGCTCCAGGCTCCTAGCTGTCAGCACAGAGCCCGACTCAGGGCTCAAACTCACGAATCACAAGATCATGACCTGAGCTGAAGTCAGACACTTAACTGACTGAGCCACCCAGGCAACCCTTTTTTTTTTTTTTTTTAAACATTTATTTATTTTTGAGACAGAGACAGAGCATGAACGGGAGAGGGTCAGAGAGAGGGAGACACAGAATCTGAAACAGGCTCCAGGCTCTGAGCTGTCAGCACAGAGCCCGACGTGGGGCTCGAACTCACGGACCGTGAGATCATGACCTGAGCTGAAGTCGGCCACTTAACCGACTGAGCCACCCAGGTGCCCACCCCCCCCACCCCCAGGCAACCCTTAAATGTTGAAACCATTCTTAACTTTTAGGCGGTTAAAAAACAGGTCACTGGATTTGGCCTGTGGGCCATAATTTATAATTAGAGATTCCCTTGTGTTCCAGTATGTCTGCAATTTGTTTTCTGGTATGTGAACCAACCTTTTCTCCCATAGCCCATCCTCATACTCAATAGGTTACACAAAGCTACATGGACAGAAAACCAGAAACCTCTTCCAAACCCAGATATTTCAGTTTCCTGTCTGCCTCACTTGCTGCCTTCTCATAGACACACACCCCTACCATTTTTTTTTTTTTTTTATGTTCATGGCACCCTTTCCCAATTGCAAGGGGTCTTGTTCCTATCCTTTGAGGTTCCTGATAAGTTATATTAACTAGAAATTTAGAATTATGCATTGAAATAAAAATAAAGCAATTGGCTTTCAGCAGAATGTTACAGAAATTAGTGAGAGTATGGACATTTCTTTCTTTGTAGAAGTGGATACACTTTTAATCTTCAGATAATTTCTCATTACATTTATACAGTGAAATTGTGTTACAAGTTATGCATTACAATTTATTAAAGTTCCATTTGAATAGATAGTAAAAAGTGGTTAATGAGGATGCCGATGGTCTTTCTGAACTGTGGACAGGTGCAGGAATTGCCCAGGTGCACCACAGTTGTTGGTTGTTTGCGTGGCTCCCCTGTGAAGTAAGAGCTGAGGTCAGGTAAGAGTTCACCATTGCTCACAAATTTGGTGCTTGAATGATGGTGTAGTGGAGACAACGTTGTACCGTGGCCTCTGAAGTGAGGTCTGACCGTGGACCACTCTGAGCCTCATTTTCCTCATCTGTGAACTGGAGATGAAATAGTTGATATGAAAGCGCTTTTCGTAAACTCTGAACTGCTGCCCTTATGGAAACCATCACTCCTTCCAGAGCAACTAAGTCTCAGTGCGGTCTCTTGTTCATGATTCACAAACCTGGCTAGCTAATAGAGTCACTTGTGGGAGTCGATGGGGTTGGTGGGGCTTTGGGAAAACACACATTTCCAGTCTCACCCCAGACTTGCTGAATCGGAATTTCTGTGAGAGGACCTAGAAATAGATATATTTTTTAAATAATGTTTTTATTTATTTTTGAGAGAGAGCACCTGAGCGGGGAAGGTGCAGAGAGGGAGGGACAGAGGATCCGAAGTGAGCTCTGCACCAACAGCAGAGGACCGGATGCAGGACTTGAACTCATGAACGCTGAGATCATGCTCTGAGCTCAAGTCAGACGCTCAGCCGACTGAGTCACCCAGGTGCCCCGAAGTCTATATTTTTAATAGGCCCCCTAGTTAATTAAGATATGTTTGGGAGGCTTTGCTTTGTTCATAAGCTTCGGCTGATGGATTTAAGAAAACCATATACATGCTTCCCTCTAAATCCTAGCTTGGACTTTCCCTCTAAAATGGCTTGTGCCGTTTGTCTTCACAGACAGTAAGGCAGTCAGAAGAGTGAAGGTGAGGAAGAGCAAGAATTATCTTCACTTTATCTTCTCGAGAATGTCTGTCTCAGCAAGTGGAAATAGGAGCACTCATGTTTTGATGTCAACCCGGTGTTTGAACCCAAATTGTGTTTCTCCTCCTTTACCTCTCCCTCTGCAGCCCTGTTGTTTACAGAGTGGTTTTCACTTTTTTCTGTGTGTTGAAGCCTGTTTGCAAAAGGAAGAGTGTGAGAGTCAGCACTCCATGAATGTACAACAGATTGACACTATGCTTTCCAGTTTTGCTACTCAAAACTCATCATTGAAAATGTTTTTTTTTTAAAATTATTTCTGGAAATAACTGAATTGTAATGTTGGCACATACAGATCACAAACACAAAAAGAATCTCAGCAGTACTAAGAAGATAAATTGATTCTGAATTTCTCACATTTTCTGCCTTGCCTCTAATTTACATAGGAGTAATTGTAGATTTCAAATGAGTGAAAGCAGCCACCTCCACCGTTGGCAGCCCAGACTGTTTTCAACAGCAGAGCTCTGCAGTGTGTACATACGCACAAATGCTCTCTTCTAGGACTTTGCAATTTCCTAATGTTTAAGTATTCCCCTACTTGCAAAATTCCTTTGCAAGTGTTAGGTGTTTGCTGTTTTTCCAGATACCTTGTTATACATTTACAGAAGGCATAAATCCCCAGAGTTCTTATCTCAGGCTCACAGGCTTGGTAGCAAGATGGTCATGAATATATCACTGTAGAAAAAGTTAGCTTTCATTTAATTATATTAATCAAATTGTATTTCCAAATTACATTTATTTTAAAAGTAGAGGGTTTTTCCCATGGAAAAACACGAGACTGATGTATCTACTCTGTGTATAGCCCGATCCTTTAATTCCATAGTTCGTTAATATAATTTATTATCTTGTATTCATTCCATAATTTTATTAATTTGATGGAAATACTACTTTGAAAGTAAGTAAATGCTTAACAGATATTTGAGGGACTAAATGGGGTAGATCTTCTACATTTAGTAATGTTAAATATGTTCATAGCTGTTGTTCAACATCCATTTCTAGCTTCAGCTGTCTGCAGAAGATGACTTTGGATACTGAGTCTCTACCCTGTGGCTCCAAATCTCTAGAGATAAATTTCCAGCAAAGTCTTAAATACCTCTACCTTTCTTCTTCCCAGAGTTCCTCAAACTCAGTGTCAAAAACGGAACTTATTTCTTACTTTCACACCTGATCCTGTTCTTGAGTTTCTTATTTCAGGGAGCCTCATTGTCATTCTTCCAGATGCTGAGGCTTCAATCTTTGACATGGTCTCTGACTTTCTCGATCCTCTTCAGGAGCTAAATACTGTTGGGCATGTCTTTGTCTTTCCCTTCCACTGCTACCCTCCCATTTTTAGATCTTGTTTCTCAAACCAGGGTCCAAGGATTCTTAAGGGGCTCCATGCAGATACTCTTGGGGATTTGAGTGTTCTTCACCATAAGTTTCACAGTTTCTATTCATGCCCAGGATGATCAAACAGAATGAACAAGTACATGTTTGGGGTCTTCCAGATTTGCAACTGAGTTCTGCCACTGATTTTAATATCCACATTTGTGTTGTGTTTATGTGTTGGCTCTAAGTTGGGCAAGTTTTCTTCTGCGCTCTCATGGTGCCCAGCTTTGTCGAGAACTCCTCACCTTGTTGCAGTAATGTGCGTCTGGCTTTCCCAGTGGACTCTGAGATCTTAGAGGACAGGGACCATGTCTGGCTTATTTTTGTATTCCCTAAACCTAGCCTTGGGCCCAGCACATAGTAGGTACTTACGGTTGTTGTCATTGTATGTACAGCTGACCCTTGAACAATGCAGGGGACACTGACACCTGCCCTCATGCAGTTGAAAATCTATGTATAACCTTTGACTCTCCAAAAACTTAACCAATAACATACACAGTATATATTTTGTATATTATGTGTTATGTAATTTATTCTTGCAATACAGTAAACTAGAGAAAAGAAAATATCATTAAGAAAATCATAAGGAAGAGAAAATACATTTACCGTATTGTATTTATAAAAAAAAATCTGCCCGTAAGTGGGCCTGTGCAGTTCAAACGCATGTTGTGTTGTTGATCAAGGGTCAACTGTGTATTGTTTTGGAGTCTGATATTTTCCTCACATACACATTCCCATGGATGGCTCTGGTTATTTTCATATCTGTGTAGTATTTAGTTATGTTGATAGATGACATTTGATTTAAACCATCCCTTATTTTTAGATGTTTGGATTATTTTCATTTGTTGGCTAGTTGAGTAGTACATTTAGAAACATCTTTGAAGAAAGTTATTTTTCTCTCATTTAGGTTTTCTTAGGAATCCCTTAATGGAATTACCAGGTCAAAAAGCACAAGCAGTTTTATTCCTCTTGTAATAATATTCTAGTTTTTTTTTTTTTTAATTTAAATGAAAAGACCAGGCTGAGCTGTAATGTATGATCTCTTTTAGATAAGTGTCTTTTGTTTTCAGTTAAACTCTTTTTGATTTGGAATCTAAGTAGAAGGAACGAATAATGACGATCCCGCTTCTGCCACCCATCTGTCATTGCTTGCCCAGACTGTTACCCCCATCTCTGTTCTCTCTGCCTTCAGTCACACCTTCAGAAGTATGTGAAGCGTACCTCAGCCTGAGCAATGTTTCAACAGGCAAATCTAATCATTTAATCTAATCATGCCGAAAATATAGCAGAGGCTGTCCATCACCTGCGAGATAAAGCCCAGCTCCGCAGTCAGGGCATTCAGAGCCCTTCAAGACATGGCTTCTGTTTCCCTTTCTAGGCTTATCTTTGGCTGCTGCCCAGATGCACTTTCTGCTCACCCCGAAGGCACTATTTTCAGTTGAGAACGTACTTGTTGTTCCTTCCATCTGAAATGAACTCCCCAACCCCATGCCTGCCTGGCATTGCCTTACTCGGTCATCAGACCTCAGTCCAAGTCTTTCAGTGCTGCTCTCCTTCAGACCTTGGTGCCTGTCGTCCCCGCCCCTCCCCCCACCATTCCTTCAGAATGTCTTCCACCCTTCATTAAAGCCTTTGTCACTTATATAGAAGCTCTTTGTTAATTTTTATTTTATTTTATTTATTTTGAGACCGAGCAGGGAAGGGGCAGAGAGAGGGAGAGAGAATCCCAAGCAGTCTCTGCACTGTCAGCACAGAGCCCGACATGGGTCTTGAACTCACAAACTGTGAGATCGTGTCCTGAGCTGAAATCAAGAGTCGGATGCTTAACTGACTGAACCACTCAGGCGCTGCTCTTTGTTATTTTATCTTCTCACTTAGGTTGTGAGCTCATTAAGGATAGGAATTTTGTGAGTTGGGTAACCCGGCATTTGATACAGTGACTAGCACGTAGCTGGTCCTCAATAAACGTTTTCTGAATGAACAGGGTTATTATTTTGGTTACTCATTTACAAGTGGAGTACTTATAGGTAAGTCTACTTATTTTTTTTAAAAAAAAAATGTTTTTAATGTTTATTTTATTTTTGAGAGAGAGAGAGAGTGTAAGCAGGGGAGGGACAGAGAGAGAGAGGGAGACACAGAATCTGAAGCAGGCTCCAGGCTCTGAGCCGTCAGCACAGAGCCGGATTCAGGTCTCTAACCCATGAACCATGAGATCGCGACCTGAGCTGAAGTCGGACGCTTAACCAACTGAACCACCCAGGCGCCACTTAATTTTTTTTTTTTTAACGTTTATTTATTTTTGAGAGACAGAGACAGAGCACAAGCAGAGGAAGAGCAGAGAGAGAGAGAGAGAGAGAGAGAGAGAGAGAGAGAGAGAATCTGAAGCAGGCTCCAGGCTCTGAGCTGTCAGCACAGAGTCTGACATGGGACTTGAACCCACCAACTGTGAGATCATGACCTGAGCCAGTTGGACGCTTAACTGACTAAGCCACGTAGGTGCCCTGTAAGTCTACTTATTTTTAAATTGAGAATCCATTTATGGTGTACTGTTGACCCTTGAACAACGTAGGGGTGAAGGGCACTGATACCTCCCACAAAAATTTGTGCATAACTTTTGACTTCCCCAAAACTAATAGCCTACTGTTGATCAGAAACCTTAGTGGTAACATAAACAGTCAATTAACACGTATTTTGTATCTTATATGTATTATGTATTCTCACAATACAGTAAGCTAGAGAAAAGAAAACTATTAAGAAAATCATAAGGGGGGGCGCCTGGGTGGCTCAGTCGGTTAAGCATCTGACTTCGGCTCAGGTCACGATCTCGTGGTCCGTGAGTTCTAGCCCCGCGTCGGGCTCTGTGCTGACAGCTCAGAGCCTGGAGCCTACTTCAGATTCTGTGTCTCCCTCTCTCTCTGACCCTCCCCTGTTCATGCTCTGTCTCTCCCTGTCTCAAAAATAAATAAACGTTAAAAAAAAAAAAAAAAGAAAATCATAAGGAAAACACATTTACAAGTGCTGTACTGTATCGAAAAAAATCTGTAAGTGGGGCTGTGCACTTCAAACCCGTGTTGTGTTGTTGCTCAAGGGTCAGCTCTATATGGTAATTCTCAGTTGTCCAGGATGTCAGTTTATTATTTTTTAGTGGGAAGCTGTTGTAATTACGCTTAAGTAAGCTGTAAACCCTGGATTATAGGCTATGCGAAGGGATATCTGGCTCACCATCATATCGCCGGGGCTTCGGACGTGTGCCCAACACCAGCAAGCACTCACTAGTCGTTTGCTGAATGAGCGAATCGGTGCCTGAATGGAACTTTGTGAAAAGGCACCTGACCATGCGGCATGTCACACACCTGGACAGACGGAACTGCATTTATGCTTTTACTTCATTTACATATACATACCTGCCCTGTTTTATTCACTGTTCTGTTAATGTGTTCATGTAGCTCACTGCTTTTCTTATAGCTTCTGTGGTATCTTCTACCTCTACCATTGCATGGCTTTGGTGGCTTGTTTAAACCATGCCATCTCCCTCATCTGTTTAATGGGAGATGCCTGGGAAATGTGAGCCCCAAGCCAGGAAGCGAACACCTGGGTGTAGTGGGCAAGATGGATTTTTTTGCACCCCGACAAGGAAGCAGACAGTCTGTAGGCCTGGCTTCCTCATTTATCTCCAAACGTCAAATCTGAATCAATCCACATCCTGTGGTTCTGGGGGATAAATGACTGAATCATATCTACATGACTGAGATGATTTATAGAGACGTGATGTTATCCAGAGCCTGCTGCCAAAACAGGAAGAGGTCATTTTGCAGAGAGCATGAAGCACCGGCAGGGATCACATCCCTTTTCCCTGTGTCCCATCTCCTTGTGATACCTGTTTCATTTCTTGGTGAGAATTTGCGTGTTTTTCACCACAGCTTATTTTACAAAGAACAAAGAATTCCGTCCACTACTTGGTTTCTCCCTTGGATTACTAGTCTTATTAAAATGCTTTATAAGGGAATAAAAAACTGAGGTAGTAATTACTGGAGAGGAAGGAGTAACAAGGTGTTGGGAAGGAAGAAAATTATTTTCAGCTGTGCACCAGAACCATGAGCGACAGGAAGACTTGAGGAGAAAAACGTCTGGAATGGCAGCAAAAGTCCTGCTATTTGGCTCATTAAAATAGGTATTGTACATTCTCGGTGACCTACTCCCAGGCTTGAGACTTCTGTTAAAGCCCTGCTGTGTGAAAGCTAAAATCTTAATTGAAAAGAAAATGGATTGAGCCACTATTGTACTTACTGAAGTGACTGTTCGTGCTGACTGCTCGAATGCATTCTTTGAGTGATGCCGGAAGGACTGCAGGAAGCTTGGCAGCCCTGAGCATCATTTAGCTTTAGCTTCAGGGCCTACTGGAGATGACAGGGCAAGGATCAGGGTCTGGCTAAGTGGCAGAGGCCGACGTAGCTGTGCCAGAAGAAGTGTTCTGCCCACGTAGCAGGTGGTGCAGAAGGAGGCTGACTTGATGTCAGGATGTGGGTGAGCAGTCACGGGAAACCCAGCAGTGCCTGGCACACGAAGAAAGTGGAATATTGAATGAACGGGGCCCAGGGAGGGCAGAGGAAGGTGAGGGCTCAGATGTGGTTGTAGACGTCATCATGTTTCTCTCCGTGTTCAAAACCATTGACGTTTTCCTGGCTCTGACATATTAGGCTTCTCCAGAGAAACAGACCCATAGGATATGTATAAATACATACATGAGATTTATTAAAGGAGTGGCTCATGTAGTTGTGGAGCTGAGAAGTCCTGTGATCTGCTGTCTGCAGGCTGGAGAACCAGGAAAGCCTGTGGTGTAATTCAGTCCGAGTCCGAAGGCCTGGCAGTCGGCTGATGGTGTAAGTCTTGAACTGAGTGTGAAATCCAGAGAATCGGGAGTGCCGATGTGATGTCCAAGAGCAGGATAAGATGGGTGTCTCAGCTCCAGTGGAGAGCATGAATTTACCCTTCCTCTGACTTTCTGTGCCATCCTGGCCCTCAACTGATTGGGTGATGCCCATTCATCTTCTCCAGAAGCACCAGCTGTCTGAGCATCCTGTAGCCCCGTCAAGTTGATATGTAAAATTAACCATCACATGGGGCGCCTGGGTGGCTCAGTCGGTTGAGCATCTGACTTCGACTCAGGTCATGATCTCGCAGTCCGTGAGTTCAAGCCCCGCGTCAGGCTCTGTGCCGACAGCTCAGAGCCTGGAGCCTGCTTCCGATCCTGTGTCTCCCTCTCTCTCTGCCCCTCCCCCACTCTCACTTTGTCTCACTCTGTCAAAACTAAATGTAAAAAAAAAAAAATTAACCATCACAACAGATTAATTTTGGTAAAAACTCATGCATGTACTTCTGGACTCCCCTCTCCCTGTCTACCATGGGCACTGTAGGGAAGGCCAGGCTCTGACAGCATAAAGGAAGAGAGCAAGGTAAAGGCTGTTTATAAGGATGGTTGGAAGAGAGACACATTTACAGCGGGTGGATGAGTGTGGTTTGGGCCTACATGATTGTAGAATTCTCCAGCTACTCAGAATAGAGGAAGTTTTCTGTATGCTGTTGTTTGTTGCATCCCCTCCCCCTCTGTGAAGAGGACTAAAAACACATTTTGGATGAGACATGAGCAGGTCAGACCTAAGACCTAAAGACAGTGAGAAGTGGAAGGCAGCAAATGGCTGGGGTGTTGGACTAGTTGCACCGTTTGTTTTGTGATTCTGGACACATGAGGAATTGTGGTTTAGGGAGAAGATAGGGACATAGGAGACGGGGGGGGGGGGGGGGGGCGGGGGCGGGTGGCAGAGTCCTGAATTCTTGTTCTGAATCGATCACTAATTTATCGTCACCAGAATTGAATCTGGAGCATGCCATTTGGATGTGGAAGCTTCGATTGTTGAGAAAACAATGAGGTTGGTTCCCACACATGGGTTTGACATGGAATTTTCCTCAGTCTGAGGCAAAATTGACAGAACAAAAATGACTCTGGTCGGCTTGTCATGAAGCTAAGGGTACTCAGTGTGATGGATTCTCCTTTATGCTAGGATTGAGTATGTCCTAGTTTTTGGTGTTAAATTCCTTTCTCTTATGAAGCGATGGTGACAGTAGGTGGTGGTTGGATTGTTTTATCTTTTAATGACTTGGCAAGATGAAAATTGGCAACATTGTTTTAATCCTTGAAATTCTTCTTGAAATTCTAACAGCACATACAATCCATAATATTCAGAGCAGATAACCTTTAAAGTTGCTTTCAGCTCTGACAGTTGGGGACTCTAACCTTTTCTTGCCACTTGTGACCGCGAGGTGACAAACTCAAGTGTCAGTTGATGTTTGCATCCTGAAACAGACTGTGTTTTGGCCTGGAAAAATCACAGTGCCAGTACGTAAGTGTTACAGATGCTTCAACTTTTCCTTCAACTGACACAGAACGTGAAGCAGTACTTTATTTTTTTTAATGTTTATTTATTTATTTTTGAGAGAGAGAGCGTGCACATGAGTGCGGGAGCAGGGAAGGGTCAGAGAGAGAGAGAGAGAGAGAGAGAGAGAGTCCCAGGCAGGTTCCAGGGCTGTCAGCGTGCAGCCCGATGTGAGCCCGGAACCCACAAATTGTTGAGATCACAACCTGAACCTAAGTCGAGAGGCAGACACTTAACCAACCTAGCCACCCAGGTGGTTGAACTATCACATTAAATCTCAATTTGACCAAAGACTAGAACTGAAATAGTGGAGAAACACTGGCAGACATTGCTAATGGCAGTGTGAATTGGCCTAGTGGAGGGATCAGCAAACTTTCTGTGAAGGACCAGACAGTAAATATTTTAAGCTTTACAGGTCACATTGAAGTCTCTGTCACAGATTCTTCTCCTCTTCCCCTCCTCTTTCTTTTTTTAAAAAACTCTTTAAAAATGCAAAAAACATTAAAAATTTTTTTAATATATATTTATTTTGAGAGAGAGAGAAAGAGAGAGAGGGGGTGGGGAGGGGCAGAGAAGAGAGGAAACACAGAATCTGAGGCAGGCTCCAGGCCTGCTGTCAGCACAGAGCCCGATATGGGGCTCAAACTCATGACCTGAGCTGAAGTCGGATGCCCAAACGACTGGAGCCACCCAGGCACCCCAAAAATGCAAAAACACTTTTAGCTGATGGGCTGGATTTGACCTGTGGATAATTTGCCAATCCCTGATCTTGTGTATCTGGAAGGTGGTTTGATGTTATCTGAGTTACAAATGCACAGTTTTCCATAGACTGAGCGATCCCTTGCTGGAATTTATCGTACAGATAGGCTTACATCTGTGAAAAATGGCCCATGTACAAAGTTACTAATAATAGCATTGTTTGAGATACCAAAACACTGGAAGCAACCTAAATATCCATTGATAGGAACTGGTTCAATAACAACATGTCCACATAGAGTATGATAGAGTCTTTTAAAAGAACAAGGCAGCTCTATATGGAATAATGCCTCAGATATACCATTAAGACAGAGAATAGCAAAGTGCAAAACAGTGTTTCTAGAACAATGCCATTTATTAGTGTAAAAAGAAAAATGTGTGTGCATGCCTGTGGTTACACACGTACACACAAGTGCTTGCACTTATTATACCTATAGAATACTAGTAACTATGGTTATCATTGAGGAGGGTAATTTGAGTATTTTAGGAATAAGGATGATAGGGAACTTTTAACTTTATATTATTTGTAGCTTATGAGTTTAATGTCATGTGCATGTATCAGCTACTCAAAAAATTGAATTTTTAAAAAAGAACTGCAATGGAGAAAGTAACAATAATTCTCAATATGAGTGAATTCAAAGATATTGTTACTTGAAATGGATTTGAATCTTTCTTTAATCACAAGTGAACCCACGCTGCCCTGACATGTACACATCTGGTTCTCTTCACACAAAGGCACTTTGACAGAATAATAATCCTTTTTCAGCTTTTGATAATCAAAGATGGTAGAATACCCATCTCTAGAAGTTGGGTTTAAGGTTCTGCTGTTGATATTGTTCCTTCTGATTTTTAAAATTGTGAGCAAGGGCACCTGGGTGGCTCAGTTGCTAAAGCGTTGACTTCAGCTCAGGTCATGATCTCACAGTCTGTGAGTTCGAGCCCCACGTCGGGCTCTATGCTGACAGTTTGGAGCCTGGAGCCTGCTTCGGATTCTGTATCTCCCTCTCTCTCTGCCCCACCCCTGCTTGCACTCTGTCTCTTTTTCTTTCTTAAAAATAAATAAACATCACAAAAATTTTTTAAACTGTAAGCAGCCATACTATAAGTGACCTGAAGAATGATGCAGAGTTTAGCTTGGTAATAAAATAATTTCCATAGCCATGGAGTATTGGTGCTAGAAGGTTCATTGAGACTTGTCCAACCCCTTGGGTTTTTATTTTTATTTTATTTTTATCAGTGTCTTAAGAGGTATAGAGCCTGCCCAAGGGGAGGCACCTGGTGATGGTAAAACCTTTAACTCAGACTTACCCCAACCTCACATATACTGTTGACATAGAGAAGGCTCTAATGGGTGTTATTGTGTATAGTCTCATCCTCTATTTTGCTATATTCCTGACTCACTAAAAGGCAGAGATGTGGAACAAGGTTTCCGAACCATCACTCTCCCCTGAGTCATACCCAGCCATATCTCTGTAGTTGGCCATGGAGTCTCTCTTCTCCCTTTTCCCTCCCCTCTCACCTGAGACATGTTTAAATGGCTCCCTTAGCAATTCTTGCTCCTTACCCTGACCGTAAGACCCAGCGGCTTCCTTGGGTCCCCTAAATCAAAACAACCAGCTGACTCCAGGGTGATAATTACAGTAGGGTAAGTGATCCTAGCCAAGATCAGCAGAGCCATGTAACTGACCACCACGCCTAACAGTAAGAGCTGTAAGCATCTACTGTTGTATGCCAGGGACATCTTTACCTTGCTTTCTGTGCAGCATTATTCTGCAAATATATGCACATGGGTATGGGGGGAAACAGACAAGTGGTTGGCTTTGTGTTTAGAAATGGAAAAACCAAGATTTTCTTTCCCTTCCTATGTAACACTGTTTGAAAAGATGGAGAAGTGTTTCTGGAACAAAGTAGAACAAAGCAAAACAACGAAGTCAGGGCTAAGTAGTCCCAGCCTCAGGAAAGTATTGTAGAGTTGATGAAGGAGTACAAAGGGTAAGTGATCCCTTAGGCAGGGCTATATCTAGCCTGTGCTGTAGAAATGTTAGTGCATTGTAATGCAAGTATTTCAAAGACGGCCCTGCTTTCCTTCTCTATAAACTGTTTAACTTAATCTGTTGGAATTTCCCCCCTCTTACCATGAGATAATGAGTTAGTATTGGAATTTTACTAAAGAACTTACTTAAATTTCCAAATAATCAGGTAATTCCCATGTATGTAATTGCTATCACACTGAAGTAGAAGAGCTACCCTAGTCATGTGATTTTAAAAACCTGATGAAGCATTTGAAAAAAATTAAAAAGAGACTCCAATGGAATCATTCAGGGTGTTGGGATAACATTTTTTTCCAGGAATATAATCATGTTTTTTAGGAAGTCTATAAGTAGACCCTATAGTCAGTTGTCCCAGTAAGATAAACTTTAGTATACCCACTCTTAATTTAAAAAATAAAACTCTTGGGGTGCCTGGGTGGCTCAGTCGGTTAAGCGTCCGACATTGGCTCGGGTCATGATCTCGTGGTCTGTGAGTTCGAGCCCCGCGTCGGGCTCTGTGCTGACAGCTCAGAGCCTGGAGCCTGTTTTGGATTCTGTGTCTCCCGCTCTCTCTGACCCTCCCCCATTCATGCTCTGTCTCTCTCTGTCTCAAAAATAAAAAAACGTTAAAAAAAATTTTTAATTTAAAAAATAAAATTCTTAGGAAAGTAGAATATTTCTTTAGCATGATGATTAAAGTGTATTGTAAACAAAAAAAAGTGTGTATGTGTATCCACAGCATGTACATATATTTTAAACCAGCCTCTAACATCATACTTAGTAGGAAACACTAGAGATTTCCATTAAAAAAAAAAACCCTTAAAATAATACTCATTATTGTTCTGGCATTGCTTGCCAGCACAATAAAGCATGAAACATGTATTTAAAGTGTAGCTGGTTATAGGAAGAAAAACAGGTTTTTAAAATAACATAATTACATACCAGTAAAAAATAAGTATGATTACTAGGTATTGGCCCAAAGGATACGAAAATACTGATTGGAAGGGATATGT
Source organism: Panthera uncia (assembly GCF_023721935.1). NCBI lineage: Eukaryota > Metazoa > Chordata > Mammalia > Carnivora > Felidae > Panthera > Panthera uncia. The sequence continues at coordinate 113,424,421 of NC_064809.1, read as the reverse complement.
GTGCCCCGATGTTTATAGCAATATTATCAACAGTAGCCAAATTATATAAAGAGCAATGTCCATTGACTGACAAATGGATAAAGAAATATCCGTTTGTGAATATCCAAAAGTGATACGTATATATTCATGCACACAGTTGTGTATACAATGGAATATTATTCAGCCATCAAAAAGAATGAAATCTTGCTATTTGCAATGATGTGGATGGAGCTAGAGAGTATTATGCTAAGTGAAGTAAGTCAGAAGGACAAATACCATATGATTTAATTCATATGTGGAATTTAAGAAACAAAACAGATGAACTTAGGAGGGATAAAAAAAAAAAAAGAGAGGCAAACTATAAAGCAGGCTTTTAACTATAGAGAACAAACTGAGGGTTGTTGGAAGGGAAGTGGGCAGGGGGATGGGATAAATGGGTGATGGCTATTAAAGAGGGCACTTGTGATGAGGGCTGGGTATTGTATGTAAGTGTTGAATCACTAAATCCTACTCCTGAAACTAATATTACACTAAATGTCAACCGGAATTTAAATAAAAACTGGGAAGAAAAAAAAAAACAAGTCTGGTAACACTCCTAGAATTTATGGGAGCTCAACTTGTGGGTATATACATGAGGAACAATAGTTGTGTACTAGCAATAATCTGTTAGCTATAATGGGAAAGATGCTTCCATTCTTAATAGCAACAGAAAGCATAAGACCTATAGAAAAACTCTTACAACACATTGTAAAAGGAATTTACTAGCAGGTAGTTTTTAATTTGAACAAATGAAAACTACATCATGTTTCTGGATATTAGAATAGTGAATATTTTACATTTGTTCTTTTTCTCCAGTTAATTCATAGATTTTATATAAAACCGATAGGGTGCTGAAAAAGAGGTTCAGTCCTACAGTCTTTCAATTTGGTAATGTGTGAGTTGATAGCCTTTAAAGAGTCTCTATTGTTTTGGCCTCAAGTAATGGAAAACCTGGCTAACCATGGTATAAACAAGAAGAGGCTTAGGTTTATTTATTTTATTTTAATTCTAGTGTAGTTAACATACAGTGTTATATTAGTTCCAGGTGTACAATATAGTGACTCAGCCGTTCCGTATATTACTCAGTGTTCATCAAGATAAGTGTTAAGAGTTTGTTTTTTGGTGTCCTTCTCCCCCCCCCTTTTTTTTTTGTAATGTTTATTTATTTTTGAGAGAGCATGAACAGGGGAGGGGCAGAGAGAGAGGGGGACACAGGATCCGAAGCAGGCTCTGCGCCGACAGCAATGGGCTTGATGTGGGGCTCGAACTCATCAACTATGAGATCATGATCTGAGCTGAAGTCAGAACGCTCAGCTGACTGAGCCACACAGGCGCCCCTGCTCATTTGTTTTGTTTCTTAAATTCCACGTAGGAGTGAAATCTTAGGGGATTTGTCTTTCTCTGACTGGCTTACTTCGTTTAGCATTATACTCTATTGCCCCATCCATGTTGTTGCAGATGACAAGATTTCATTCTTTTTTATGGCTGAATAATATTATCTTGCGTATGTATCTATGCATGTGTGTGTAAACCATGTCTTCTTTATCCGTTCATCTATCAGTGGACACTTGGGCTCCTTCCACAATTTGACCACCGTAAGTAGTGCTGCAGTAAGCATAGTGGTGCATATTGAAACAGGGTGCTGCCGAGAAAACCACCAGACGCCGAGTAGAAGCGACGCAAGGTTTTATTCACGGCCGGGCCAAACCTGATCTCCTGATCTTATGGAGAAAAGTGCAGAGAATGGCTCCGAACAAAGGCAGCAGTGAGCTTATATGGATTTTAGCAAGTCACAATACGTCATTATTTGGTTAACCAATTACAATTTACAGCATTTCATGGTAGCCAATTATATGGTGGCACACAGACATTAGTTTTGGTGGGAACCTATCAATTTAAAGGTCTTTGTCCTAAGAGGGTTTAAAATGACCAATCATAGTTAGACACCTGAGATTCCGTAGGGCCGCGACTACGTGACTTTTTACATGTTGTTCTTGCCTAGGCCAGATCTTGGTAGAAGGGGTGGGGGAGCGTTTTGCATCCTAAGTTACCTATTTAGAAGCAGGCGAGGTCACAGAAGCGATATAGGGTGGTTAGTAATTTCCGATAACCCTAATAGGGAACTACATAAGCCTTTTATCTCAACTATTCATGAAAGGTGAGTTTAAGCCGAACTTATATACAATAAGCTTTCTGATATCTTATAAGTTGGCCTATTACACATATATCCTTTAGAATTAGTGTTTTTCTATTCTTTGGGTAAATATCCAGTAGTAGAATTACTGGATCATAGGGTAGTTCCATTTTTAATTTAAAAAAAAAAATTTTTTTTTTAACGTTTATTTATTTTTGAGACAGAGAGAGACAGAGCATGAGCAGGGGAGGGGCAGAGAGAGAGGTGCTCCAGGCTCTGAGCTGTCAGCACAGAGCCCGACGCGGGGCTCGAACTCACAGACTGTGAGATCATGACCTGAGCTGAAGTCAGACGCTTAACCAACTGAGCCACCCAGACGCCCCATAAGAAACTTAGTTCTAATAGACTATTGACAGTGATCCAGGATCTTCAGCACACAAAAAAAGTGATGTTTACCTGACTATAGATCTTCTTTTTTAGAAATGTTTTTAAAGTTTATTTATTTTGAGAGAGAGAGAGAGAGCAGGGGAGGGACAGAGAGAGAAGGAGAGAGAGAATCCCGAGAAGGGTCCATGCTGACAGCATGGAGCTGGACGCATGGGGCTCAAATCCCACGGATAGTGAGGTCATGGCCCAAGCTGAAATCAACAGACGCTGAACTGACTGAGCCACCCAGGCACCTCCTACTGTAGATCTTCTTAAAATCAACTTGTCTCCAGGGCAGACAGGAGACATATGATTATTCCATCTTCTGGCAATAGGTTGAGTTTAGTCTTCTGCAAATTCCCTTACCTGAAGGCAAGTGCAATGTGACTTGAGGCCGGATAAGGTATGGAGTAAAGGTGTGGGAGGGTGTAGGGTGCTTCCGGAGAGTTCAGAGGCTTAACACCACCACAAAGGACACAGGTTCTTTCCTTTTCCTGCTCTGCCATCCTCAGTGTGTTGGCTCTTCTCCACAGGCTTGGCTGCTGGTGGTCACAAGATGGCTGCATTAGTTTCACGTAACATCTCCTCACACATGAATATTTAAAGTTGGGAATAGGAACCATCCTTTCCTGCACAGGTATCTTTTATAAGGAAAACCTTTCTCAAAGCTTCCCCCAAAACTTTTCCTTGTGTCTCATGGTACGAAATATTCCATTCAAAAACCAGTGGTGGGCTGGATTTGGCCTGCAGGTTAGACTAATCAAGAGTCTCTTTCCTTTGCTGGAGAGAGGCCCCACCCTGAGCACAGGTAGAGAATATGGTGAACAGCTGAGCAAAATGGGTCTCTGCCAACGAGAGAGGGTGTGTGTGTGTGTGTGTGTGTGTGTGTGTGTGTGTGTATGTATGCGCATGTGTGCCCATGACTATGATGGGACTGGCTTTGAGTAGGTGACCAGTGGTCCATACTCCTTGACTCGAGAATTTTAGAAGTTTTAGAAGTTTATTCTAAAGAAATAATCGTAAGTAAGGATGCCTGACTGGCTCAGTCAGTAGAGCATGTGATTCTTGATCTCAAGGTCATGAGTTCAAGCCCCACGTTGGGGATAGAGTTTACTTAAAAAATAAAAAAATAAAAAATAAACAACTGTAGAAGTGGATAAAGCTTTCAGTACTCAAATGAGCAATATATTTACAGTAACAAAAAAATGCCTTCATTAGTAATATAAAAACTACAAAAATATATGGTACAAATTTAAATTATTATACATTCATGATAATGTGAAATCATCAAAAATCATGTTTTCACAGCACTAAAAAAAACTATAGAATGTTTGCAAGGAGTAAGCAAGATATAGAATTAGAACTAAACTGGTCCCATTTTCATTTACTCATACATGCTGAAGATTGGGAAGAAATACACCAGAGTACTGGTTTTCTTCTAGTGGTGAATTATGGGTAATTTTCTCCTTTTCTGTATTGGCTTAGCTTTCTACAATAAGTGTGCAGTACTTTTAAGATCAGAAAAATTAATAGCATTGAAGTCACATGTTTGCATTGAATCAGATTTTTTTAATAGTTTTTTTTTTTTTTGTTTATTTTGTGTGTGTGTGAGAGAGAGCAAGAGAGAGCAAGCGAGAGAGTGCTCATTTGCAGGGGAGGGGCAGAGAGAGAGAGACAGAGAGAAAGAGAGGGAGAAAGAGAATCCCAAGCAGGCTCTGCACTGTCAGCTCAGAGCCTGATGCAGGGCTTGAACCCACCAACTGTGAGATCATGACCTGAGCCAAAATCAAGAGTCAGACACTTAACCGATTGAGCCACTGAGGCACTTTTTCTGTGTAACAAACTACCCCTCAAGTTTAGTGATTTATTTGCTTAGCTCATGATCTGACAGATCAACAGTTTGGGCTAGGCTGGGGTGGGCTCTTCTTGGCTGAGGTTGTTCATGTATCTGAGTCAACTGCTGGGTTGGCTGGGGGCTAGGTGGGGGGGGCCTCATCTTTAAGCCTCTGATTTTCTTGTCCTATAGCAGACCAGCCCTGGATTGGTTTCATGGCTGTAGAGCAGGGTTCCAATGGAGTGAGCAGAAGTAAACAAATCCCTTTGGGCCTCGGTTCAGAATTGGCACACTGTCAATTCTGCCTTATTCTGTTCGTCAGAGCAAGTTACAAGGCCAGCCAGTTCCAAGGGGTAGGGAAGTAACACTCTCCACCCCTGTGCCCTTGATGGAAGAAGCCATACAATCATGTTGAATAAAGGACGTGGATATAAGAGAGGTGCACCATTTGGAGCCACTTTTGCAAAGCAATCTGTTGCTGCATCTTAAAAAATGAAGGAAAACAAAACAAAACAAAAAAACTCTACCTCCAAATCACAGAAATAGAACTATGAAGTAAAATGCAAACATTTAGGTGATGAGAACTTTTAAATGTTTTCCTTGAAGGTTATTGGATAGATTTTATCTTGTCACTCATGGATGGTTGAGAGTCTAGTGACAGCTTATCTTTTGAGGTAGAAGTAGGCATTTAAATCAAGCTGTTTTTAGAAAGAGACGGGGGAAAGCAAAGTTTTCTCTATAAATGAATTAATATTGATGCACACTCCGAATTTGTCCTTTGGGTGTATTCCTGTGTAGGTCTTAAGCAAAGTGTGGAGTGATGGGCCAGAAACAGCAGACTGGAATCTCCCCATACTCAGAGACTTATCACTCTGTTTCCATCTTGCTCCTCATATAAATGGAATTTAGAAGAAGAGGTCTTTACTTAAGACAACTGAGTAATTATGATCATACATGCCATTCCTTCTTGATGTGCAATTGTCATGGCAGTAGCATTAGTAAGTGGTTGATAACCGAAAGATCCTGTGATGCTTCTCAAACTGGGGGCGATGGGCACACTTAGGGGTTTTGTGGGGACCTGAAGAAGCCTTAGTGTAAGCATGATGCATCTTCCTGGAGCATCACTTTTGTTTTGTTTCATTTTAAAACTTTTTATTTTGAAGTAATAGAATCTCACAGAAAAGTTGGAAATACAATTTAGAGAATTCTTGTATATCTTTCACTTGCCTTCCCCTAATATTAACATTTTACATAACCACGGCACATTTTCAAAAGTAAGAAATTTATATCGGTATAATTGTTAACTTTAGTTATTAACTACAGACTTTATTCAGTTTTCCCTGGTTTTCTACTACTATTCTGTTGCGGGATCTAGTTCATGTTGCACTTAGTTATCATCCCTTCTTATACTCCTCCAACTTACGACAGTTTTATCTTGCGTTATGTGACCTTGACACTTTTGAAGAGTAGTGATTATGTGCTTTGTAGAATGTGTATTGATTTGGGTCTCACTAGTCTGTGATTAAACAGGTTATGGATTTTTGGGAAGAGCATAGTAGGGGTGATACGCCCTTGTCATCATGCCATATCAGGGAATACATGATGTCAGCATGACTTAACCACTGATGATATTAACTTTGATCCCTTGGTTATGGGGTCTGCCAGGTTTCACTACTGTAAACTTACTAGTTTTTCCTTTCTGTGATCTATTCCCTAGAAGAGAATCACTGAGGGTGCCTGGGCGGCTCAGCGGGTTGAGTGTCCAACTCTTGATTTCGGCTCAGGTCTTGATCCCAGGGTCCTTGAGTCAAGCCCTGCATCGGGCTCCTGCTTAAGATCCATCCATCCTCCCTCCCTCTCTCCCTCTCTTTCTCTCTCCTTCCCTCAACTCCTTTCCCTTGCTTGTGCATGCACCTTTTCTCTCTCTCTCTTTCTTTCACATTAAAAAAAAAAAAAAAATCACTGAGTCCATCCCACACTGAAGGGGAGGGAGGGAATTTAAGTTCCACCTCCTGGAGGGAAGAGTATCAAAGGATATGTGGGCATATCTTAAAACCACCACAGTAATTGGTATTTTTATTCATATTTATTAATATTTTGGGGAAGATTTCTTTTAGACTATGCAAATATCCATAAATTATCACCCATAGGTCATCATAGGTCCTAATAGTCCACTATTGCAGGGTCACTTTTTGTATTGAGATGTTTCTTTTTTTTTTTTCATAAATTTATTTTGAGAGAGACAGAGATAGTGCAAGGGGGGGAGGGTAGAAAGAGAGGGGAGAGAGAATCCCAAGCAGGCTCCGCACTTCTAATGCAGAGCCTGACATGGGGCTCGATCCCACAAAACCGTAAGATCATGACCTTAGCCGAAACCCAAGAGTCAGACGCTTAACTTGACTGAGCCACCCAAGTGCCCCTATATTGAGATATTTCTGTTGTAATTACCCCTTATGAGAAGGGCAGAGTCACTCCTGTCCATTACGCCTGAATTTGATTTAGCCTTCTGGGTTATTTTATGTGTTGACATCTGTCCAGGAGGCGCCTGTAGATTGGATTGGGGCTTTCCCAGTGAACAGTGGGGAGTGCAGTCCAGTTCGCAGGCAGCAGTGAGTGCCGGGACAGCAACAGTTGTTCCCAACAGCTCCCTCCTTGCCCTGGTTCTGTTAGTACAAAGATTTATCACCTTGGCAAGACCCTGAACAGACCTTGGGCTAGTGTGTATTCTCATCTGACTTTGATAGGCGGAGACGCACCGTCCTCTTTTTTCTGCCTCATTTTCCTCATCTCTGAAATAGGGGAACTGGTTTGGTGACCTGGATGAACCTTAACATGCTATGATCCTAGGTTACTGTTCAAAAAAGACAACTGGTGGGAAAGATACAGAGGTGCCGGGCGGGGGGGGGGGGGCAGTGGGAAGGGTGCTTATTCCCACAGCGTTGGGGGCTTGTCAGAGGAGAGAGGGACCTTGAACCAAATGAAGCTGGGAGGGTCCTCTTGCTGCTCTGCCATCTCTTCTGTGTGTTCTGTTTTGTCTCTTCTGCTTTACTGTCATGTTTCTGCCCCTTCATATGAGCTACAAGGAGTCTCTGCAAAAGAGGTAAGTCGAAAACCCACACTAGAATTGGGGACTGAAGACAAGCCAGGGAGATTTCCAGAGAAAGATGCCACAGTTACCTCAGCCTTCTTAGACCCCACGGTGAGTTCTTTCTGGGCCCTGGTTTGTGTCTGTCAGTAGCCTGGGGTTGGCAGGTCTCTTTCCTCCATCTGGATGCTGAAAAGAAGGAAATTCTTGGTCTTTCCTGGGATCAGGCGATGATTTCAGACTTGGAGAGTGGCTCAGAGCACCAAACCCAGATGGTGTATCCCAGCCTTGCTCCCAGTGGGGACCCACGGTTCCTTTTTTTCCAGCCATTTTGATCTTTGCTTTTTATTTTGGTGACTGTTCTGTGTTAGCCAGGGAAAGCAAGTGGGTTGCTGATAAGCTTTCTCCAGGATTCTCTTTTGGCCTTTTTTCTAGGTCTTCATAATCTCTCTCATGTAAATGAGGGACTGAGGAAATCATGACTCTTCTTTTCTGTTTAAAATTCGTTCCTGCCCCTCCCGACCAGCTACTTTCCAGCATCACCTTCCATATTTGCATAGTGGTTTGAGGTTTCCCCCTACTCCCCCTCTCTTGGTCTCCCCTCCCAAACACTGCTTCTAAGGGATTCCACCTATCCCATTGCATCTGCTTATAATAGCCCTTCAGCCATTTGAGACCTGGCTTGTTATCAAGTTTCTTCTTTAAAAATAATCTTTACTGGTGCCTGGCTGGCTTAGTCAGTAGAAAGTGCGACTCTTGATCTCAGGGTTGTGAGTTCAAGCCCCACATGGGATATACAGATTACTAAAACAGATAAACTTTAAAAAAAATTAAAAAATAAAAATAATCTTTAAAACATACATTTATTTTGACTTCCGAAGTAATACACATCTGCTGCGTAAGACTTTGGAAATAGAGAAGACAGTAAGGGCCATCCATGTCCCACTGCCCAGATAGTTGTTGCTAACATGTCATTTGTTGTTTTCACTTTCTTTTTGGAGAATACGTATGTGTGCAGATATGATTATTTAACATCATTGGAGTCGTATTGTACCTAACGTTTTATAACCTGTTCTTGTTTCACTGTTCCACTAGCCACGGTTAAGATGACTTTTGGTGTATGTTTACATTTTTTAAGTTAAATGGTGCTCTACCTACTTAGTGACCACACACTTTCTGTCTTTTCTCATGTAATCCCCAATGTTTTCACTCTCCTTTCCCCTCTGTTTTAGGGTGATGATGATGATGATGAGTTATTTAGTATTTACATCAGACACTATTCTGGAGATTATATTGGTACATTCATTCTCAGAGTAGTCTACAGGGTTGGTGCCTTTATTAGCCCCTTGTGATGGATCAGGAAAGCAAGGTTTAGGAACTTGCTTGAAGCCACACACTTTTGGAAGGGACAGAACTGAATTTGAACCTTGTTATTGGTTCAGAATCCATATTCCTAATTCCCTTGACATTTCCCTTGTGAGCACTTAAGTTCCAGGTCAGGGACATACTCTTTATGGAGAAAGTGGATTATAATCTGAACAATGTACTTTCCAGTTTTTATGGATAAAGCTGATTGTTAAGTGTTGTCTCGGCCCCTTCCATTCTCTGTGACCTGTGGTAAGTTATTTCAGCTTTCTCAGCTCCTGTGGGCCTTCTCAGCTCTCAAGTTCTATGCCTTTATTGTGGAAAAACGCAAAACAGAGGCAGCATTCAGGGACAGACCCGGAAGGACAAGAACATTATTATCCACTCAGATCTCAGGAGCACTTACATTTGGCCCCAGCAGACATTCCTGTGAGGAAGTTGTTTAACTTCTCCCTATTTTACTGAGGAGGAGGTAGATAGTGACCAGGAGAAGTCCCCACAGAGACTGTGAGGTTTTCGTGGGTGCTAAAAGAGGTCCTTGTGATAGGCAAATCCCATGACATACTTCCTTTTAATATTTTGAGATTTGGGGCTCTTGTGCCTAACCAACAAGTGTGGAGACCAAAGCACACGTGCTCCTCACTAGTGCACAGTGTTGCTGTCTCTTCCCAGATGTTTTTGGAGATGTGTGGCTAGAAGGAGCTATTGGAAGATTTGGGCTCTTCGGCGGGCAGTGTGTGTGGCTGGGCTGGTGGGGTGGCCTGGGCAAGCCCGAGGTCACTGTTGCACTTTACCTGACGTTGGTAAGGAGGTGTGGTCAGCTTGGAACCGCAGATACTTCTCCAGGCTCGTGTTCCACTACCCTTGCTCGGCAAAAGGGAAAGGAGAACCGGATGTTTGTCCTACAGAGGAGAGAGTTCACTCCTGTGCAGTTTCTCTTCATTTTTCATGTAGACTTAAAGAAAAAAAAAAGAAAGGGGGTTCCTGAACTTGGTTGGCTTCCAGCTATATCACAGCCCCTTACTTTGCTCCGTGGGTGTTGGTGATCCTCTGGTACAGAGACTGGTGGTACTCATGTTCTTCTGCCAGCTCCCCCTGGCAGCTTCATTTTCTAGTGTTCTTTCCCCCTGTTTGCCAGCCATCTCTGAGGAGATGCGGACATTTTCTTCTTCATTCAGTTCTCCTAGAAACAACAAAAGCATACCTATTAAAAAAAAATTTTTTTTTCTGGGGCACCTGGGTGGCTCAGTCGGTTAGGTGTCCGACTTCAGCTCAGGTCATGATCTCACAGCTGGTGGGTTCGAGCCCCACATCGGGCTCTGTGCTGACAGCTCTGAGCCTGGAGCCTGCCGGATTCTGTGTCTCCCTCTCTCTCTGCCCCTAAACCACTCGCATTCTGTCTCTGTCTCTCTCAAAAATAAATAAACATTTTTTAAAAATTAAAAAAAATTTTTTTTCTATTGTTGACTTGGGAAATATCCCCTGTTGCTTTTGCCAGGGGATAGGGCAGCCTTTGTTCTATCCAGTGAGATATTTGGGGGCCTTATTTCAAAGTCTAAGTCCCTGGGATAACAAGTGGTGGTGACAGTGAGCCCTGTTTATGTTTGGGCATTGGGAGTCTGAATTAAATTGAGTAGAGCAGTAATGAAGCACTAAATGTACACGGAAAACATTTGTGTCAGTCACATTTTCAGGCTTCCTTTGGGAACTGGGGTTGTAACAACAGTAATGATGCCATGTTGTTGATAAAACAGTAACATTGGCATTTGTTGAGTACTCACCACGTGCTAGATAGCCTGCTGATTTAGACATCTCTGAGGTGTGTGTGTGAATTGTGTTTTGCAGGAATGAGAAACTGAGGCTCAGATTAAGTCACTTGCTCCAGGTCACCTAGAAGCAGGAGAACTGGGCTTTAGACTCAGGTGAGCCCACAGTCCCCACCTTCAACCTGGCACATTATAAGAGAATCTGGGCATTTATAGCTTCACATTTTGAGATACCTGAAGAAATTGTATTGATAAATAGAAGAAAAAATGTGTTTTTCCTCTCCATTATGTTTCTTTGAACTGAATAGGACTTATGTAATGAATATGATTAAAGGGGCATGGGATTTAAGCAGGCATTTCTCCAAAGAAGATAAGTAAATGGTCAGTAAACACAAGAAGTGACGTTCAGCATCACTGGTTGTTAGGAAAATGCGTATGAAACCATACTGAGATATTATTTCCTACCATCAGGAATGGCTAAGATGAAAAAGACAGGCAACTGCAAGTGTTGGTGAGGTTGCACGGAAGTTTGAGCCCTCATACCTTGCTGTTGTGGTTGTTGAATGGTGCAGTCACTTTGCTAACAGTTTGGCACTTCCTCAAAATACCAAACATAGAGTTACTGTGTGATCTGGTATTCCACTCCTAGACCAAAAAGAGCTGGACACCCAAAAATGTGTGCAGGTTATTTGTCTTTTTATTATTATGTTGTAAGAGATTTTTAAAAAACACAGTGTGGATACGAGTCCCTTGTCAGATACGTGATTGGCCGGTATTTCCTCTCATTCTCTGGATTATCTTTTCATTTCGTTGCTGGTGTCCTTTGGTGCCCCAAAGTTTTTAATTCTGATGAAGTCTATTTTATCTGTTTTTTTCTGTCGTCACATGTGCTTTTAGTTCTGCGTGTTTTTGAAGTGCTAAAAATATTAGCTTATTTTTTATTCCAGACCAGTTGATTGCTGTAATATACAAGAGGAGCTAGCTGTGAGTAATTGAATAATTCATGGCCCTTGTTAGAGAAGAATAGCAAGCCCACACAACTATGAGGTTCAGTGATATCAATGGTTTTCTTTCCTCATCTTTGTATTCCCCCCTCCCAAGCACTTAGCATGCTGTTGTGCATATAACAGAGGCTCAAAAAATACTTGTTGACTAAATCTGGAAGGGAGGATTGATTTTTGCTGTATTTTGTTTGGGCTTTAAAAATAGTTCTGAGTTCAAATCTCAGCTTCACTTGCTGTGTGGCTTTTCCTAAGCATTTAACCTTAGTGAACTTCAGTCACCACACCAGGAGAAGAGAGGCAGTAATGTTTGCCTTGGAAGATGGTTGTAAACGATTGCATGTAAAAACCTGCATACATGTAGAGATTCCACAAATAGCAGTTCCTGTTTATATCAATTAGTTGAATCTCTATCTCAGTTTCCCCATTTAGTAAGATGGGAGTGATGCTTGTCTTAAATCTAGTATACTTAGAGATTCATGAGATAATAGACTTGATTCTTCCCTACTTCTTTGATAAGGCAAATAGTCCGTTTCCCAGGACTTCCGGAGAACCTTTCTTGGTCCCCAACCATCTCCATTTTTGTGGAATTCATGTTGTTGGAATATTAAATGTATGAGCTAGTTGCACTACCAAATACAGAAGCCACAGGCTACATGTGATTATTTAAGCTAAAATGAATTAAAATAAAAAAATTTAGTTCCTCAGTTGAACTGGTTACATTTCAAGTGCTGGATAGCCACATGTGGCTCGTGGCTACCATGTTAAACGCTGTTTGTACAGAACATTTTCATTGTCACTGAAGGTTCAGTTGGACAGTGCTGGAACAAAATGGGCACTTTTATATGACTTTCTGTTCAACTGCAGAGCCTGTGGAATAAAGCTTTTCTATAACCTCAGCTAAGCAGCCCCTTCCCAGCTCCTCTCCTGCCCCACTTAGGGGACCCAGGCTTAATATTCTGAGTGGTTTTGAATTCTGGGAAACAACTACATAACCCAAGATGGCTTTATTCTGTGTTCTTATTATTTCAGGAATTTCAGCTTCCCCTCTGCTGATGCTGTGCCTTCGTACATTTGGTCATTAGGAAGGGTACAAGTGGAGCCATTTTGGGCAGTTATGGTTGGGTGAATACCACTGTGGCCTGAGGGGTGGCAAGATATTTCCCCAAATCCCTAATTTTCTATGATGTATCGGGTGCTAGAAAAAAAAAGGGAAACCTATAATACAAACAGATATTTCGGATTCTGGAATTTTTTTCCAGACAAACTTTGACAAAGAATCCTGAATATTCCTCTCCGTTTGTCACCCCACTAAACTAACATCAGTAGGTTTCTTCCTGATGACTTTGGACATATTCTGATCAGGTTGCCATGCACCTGCAGTCTTCTCTTTGACTTAAAAATTAACAGTAGGAGAGGGGCACCTGGGTGGCTCAGTCAGTTAAGTGTTTGACTCTTGGGTTCGGCTTAGGTTATGATCTCACAGTTCATGAAATCAAGCCCCTTGGTGAGCTCTGTGCTGACTGTGTGGAGCCTGCTTGGGATTCTCTTTCTCCCTCTCTTTCCCTCCCTGCCTCTCTGCCCCTTCCCTGCTCTGTTGAAATAAATAAACCAAAAAAAAAAACCACAAAAAACAGGAGAATTAAACTCATTTTGTTGACAGGTTTGCTCTTACATCTTCTTCCTTTCTCTTAATCTACAAATCTTTTTAAAAAAATAATTTTTAATGTTTATTTATTTTTGAGAGAGAGTGGCAGAGCGTGAGTGGGAGAGGGGCAGAGAGAGGAGACACAGAATCCAAAGCAGGCCCCAGTCTCTGAGCTGTCAGCACAGAGCCTGATGTGGGGCTTGAACCGATGAACCGTGAGATCATGACCTGAGCCGAAGACGGATGCTTAACCGACTGAGCCCCATTATTCTACACGTCTTCTAAAATCACTTCTTTTATGAGAATGGCTTCTCGTAAACCATTCCTATAATTTATACCTTCCCAGATCAATCCTGAGGATAGTTTCTTTTTGACTTGATCCAAAATGTGAAATCATGCAACGAATGAGGGGCCGTGTGTATGGATGGGGTTAACATTCTTCTCCATCTGCTTTTAAGTGAGTGTTGGCTTTGCCTGGCCAGATGAATGAGCCCACAGTCATTCCTCAATGGAATGAAGTGATTAATTTTAGGCTGTTTCAGCATTTCCAAAACCTGGATTCTAGTAATGTTCCTTGGAAAAGGGGGTCTGTGGTTTCCGTCGGCACTGTAGCTTTCCAGGAGGAGAAGCTCACCAGACCCTAAAACCCTTATGTGGCCCGGCATCCTGTGGTTTTGTGGCCTGTAGGTCACCCATTAGGGAACTGCTGGGCTGGAGGATGGTATCTGATAGACAGGAAAACACCCACTGTGGGAGAGTGCAAATGGAGCAGTCTTGAGCATACTTCTGCTTTTCGTTTCTCACTTGTTTCTCAGTTTTTGTTTCTCACTGATTATTTTTAACCCAGAGCGTGGTCGTTTGAAGCTCTCATAAACTCTTGGGCCCTTATCAGATAAAGGTGCCCCAAATCTTATGGAATCAGGAACATCATCTGGCATGAAGAGAAGGTAAAAATTGCTGTCTTTTTTTTTTTTTTTTTTTTTTTCCTTTTTTAAAGGAGCCTTTTAGTGAAGTTGCTAATTCATTTCTCTCTGGCGTACATTTCGGGTCTACTAAATCTATGTTTCTGCTTCAAGGTACAATCACATTCTAAGAAATAAGCAACTTATAGGCAATTCCTCTGTGATGAGGATCTGGTCATGGCTTTTAGAAGACATCTGAAGCTCTGAGGACAAATTTTGTTGTCAGGACCATGGATTATATGTGTGTCTTGCTTCTATTAATACTTTTTTGAGCAGATTAAGTAAATGAACTTCTATTTAACTTGGTCTAATAGTGTTAGCCAGGCTAGTGCCTGATAACAACAGCAACAATAATAGCTAACGTTTCATAAGTAGTCACCATCTGACAGGCCCTGTTCTGAGGATATAAATATGGTAACTCATTTAATCTTCACAAAAATGCAGTGAGGTAGCTGTTATTTTCCTCACTTTAAAATGGGAAAATACTGTAGGCACTTTATAATAGTGAAGGCGAGAATTAAGTATTGGGTCTGTATTCATACCAATGAAAATAACAAAGCATACTGTATAGTACATTTTCTTCAATTTTGAGATCGTGCTAATTTTCATAAAATCCCAAGTGGTGTGTGGCACATAATTGATTTTGCAATGAATACGTTCTTTTTTTTTTAAGTTTATTTATTTATTTTGGGAGAGGGAGAGTACTCACATGTGCATGTGAAGGGGGGAAGGGTAGAGAGAGAGGGAGGGAGGGAGAGAAGCCCAAGCAAGCTCCACACTGTCTGTGGAGCCTGATGCGGGGCTTGAATTATGAACCGTACAATCATGACCTGAGCTGAAATCAAGAGTCCTATGCTTAGCTGACTGAACCACCCAGGCACCCCACAGTTAATTTGTTCTGAAGATACCTGTCATACATTTTATAGCTTCTAATTTGGAATTTTTAGATGTCAGCCGATGCTGTAAAAATGGAATTTACTTAACGTGTTTTTTTCAACAGCCTGTTCTCGGGCCAGTTTCTGTGTTTAATGACTGAGCCCCCAACCCTGTTCTCATAGAGATGTTATCACTTGGGGAGGAGGTGTAATCCTCCCAACAGTTGTCATTTCTTAGGCCATGACAGGGAAGGTGGTTTCTTGCGTTTTATTTCATTTTATTTCATTTTATTTTATTTATTAACGTTTATTTATTTTTGAGACAGAGAGAGACAGAGCATGAATGGGGGAGGGTCAGAGAGAGGGAGACACAGAATCTGAAGCAGGCTCCAGGCTCTGAGCTGTCAGCACAGGGCCCAACACGGGGCTCGAGCTCACGGACCGTGAGATCATGACCTGAGCCAAAGTCGGCCGCCCAACCGACTGAGCCACCCAGGCGCCCCTTGCATTTTATTTATTAAAAAAAAAAAAAGTCTAACCGAAAAGGTCTGTAGGCTGCAGTGGGACAAGAAGCTGGGGAGATGCCACATGTCTTGGATGATTTTTTTCTCCCCAGCTTTATTGAGATATTGATATACATGTAAATTTAAGGTGTACAGTGTAATGATTTGATAAGTGTATGTATTGTAAAATAACTACCAAAATAAGGTTAGTTAGCACCTTGATCCCCTTACACAGTTACTTTTTTGCGTGTGTGGTGATAACATTTAAGATCTACTCTTGGGGCACCTGGGTGGCTCAGTTGGTTAAGCATCTGGGTGGCTCAGTTGGTTAAGCATTCGGCTCAGGTCTTGATCTCCTAGTTTGTGAGTTTGAACCCCACATCTGGCTCTGTTGCTGACATCTCAGAGCCTGGAGCCTGCTTCAGATTCTCTATTTCTCTCTCTCTCTGCCACTCCCCCTCTCGTGTTCTCTCTCAAAAATAAATCAACGTTAAAAAAATCTACTTGGGGCCCCTGGGTGGCTCAGTCAGTTAAGTGTCCCACTTCAGCTCAGGTCATGATCTTGCAGCCTGTGAGTTTGAGCCCGGTGTCAGGCTCTGTGCTGACAGCTCGGAGTCTGGAGCCTGCTTCACATTCTATGTCTCCCTCTCTCTCTGCCCCTCCCCCACTCACACTTTTTCTCTCAGAAAAATGAATAAACCTTAAAAAAAAAATCTACTCTCAGCAACTGTCAAGCATATAATCCATTAGTGTTAGACACAGTCACTGTGCTGTACCTTAGATCCCCAGAACTTACACATCTTACAGCTAGAAGTGTGTGCCCTTTGATCAACCTTTCCCCAATTCCCCACTCTCTGGCAGTCACCGTTCTACTCTCTTTTCCTATGACTTTGGCTTTTTTTAGATTCTACGTGTAAGTGAGAACACACTTGGTCTTTTTCTGACTTCTTTCTCCTAGCATAATGGGTCCATCAGATGACTTTTGAGTTGCTCTGCAGCCCTTGCTTGATTCCTCCCAAAGCAGTCAGCCTCAGGTCATAGCTTCATGCTACTCTTGAACTCAGGCTTCTGGCTGCTGGGGAGAGGGACTATCAGGGAGAGGGAATCACATGCTGCGAAAGGAGCCACCAGCATTGCCTTAATAAAGGGTCAGATGTACTGTTCCTAATGCAAATGAAAAGAAGAAAGTCAAGGTGTGGGGAGAATGCTCTTATGAAAAATGAGGCCTTGCTTCCCTTGGTTGAATCAGCTTTAAAGGAAAACAGGAGGAGAGAAGGGGAGGAGGCAAGAGTCTCCCTGGGAGATTCTGCGCAAAGGTACATTTCAAGTTGGTAAGCAGGGCCCTGGGCTGTTGGAGAAGCCAAATCTAGCAGCCACCCCAGACGCTCACTATCACCTAGAACCTGCTTCCCCTGACCCCCACTCCCCAAATCTGCCTTGCTGCTTAGTGTGCTGTGATAATGAAATATTCTTTTGTTGGGTTGTGTGACTTGACAGATAGTGATGCTCTCTCAGTAAAATGATGGGCTGGAAGGATGTTGGGAAGCTTTTCCTTTTTATTTCTTTTTTTTTTTTTTTTTCCAGTAACGTATATCGAGTTCTTCGTATGTGCCAAGTGTTGCTCTAAGCATTTTCACATCCTTGCCTTATCGAAGCATCTACACAGCCCTATGAGGTGACGCTTTACTGTCCCACTTAACAGACTAGGAAACCGACCCTCAGAGAGCTTGAATGACTTGTCTGAACCAAGGCTCACATCAGGAAGTCGGCTTTTGGAGGACAGTGGTTTTAGCTTCTGCCTCAGGCAGGAATCCAGTTAAATCATCCTGGGAAGATGGAGATCTTTTTTTTTTGTAAGAAAAAAAATATATAGGTACACAGCTCTAATTAAACAAAGAAACAAAATATCATCTTTATTGTTGGAGAAATTATGTGATTGTTTCCGGACCTGACCAAGAGACTGCGAGTCACGTTTGGTTTCTGGGTCTCTGGCCTGGGTGTCGGGGTGAGAAGCAACTAGAGACCTAAGTAATTAACTTGCATGGTCTTTACGTTTAGGCCAGGAGACCTGGCATGAGTAAAATGTGATACGATAATATGGTCCCAAATCAGAGGGGCCTGGAGTGACTCAAGATAAGAACGATACACCCCTTCCTGCCTCCACCCTCCCTCACGCTTCAGCGAACCATCACTTTCCCTATTAGAATGTAAATTCCGATTTTTGTCTGTTTTGTTTATTCCTGTATTTCCAGTGCTTGGCACATTAAAGCTACTCAGTATTTGTTGGGAAAAAATGAGTTAATAATGTATAAATCCCATGGCTAAACATTTTGGCTCTCTGGGTAGCAACATGACAGTTTATCTCCTGTCACATATCCTGTGGTAGCAGCAGTGACGACACAGGCTTTCCAACCAAAATGCACAACCCCAGATTGTTAGGAGGCGAGGTCCTCACCGTCCACCCTGCACCAGCCAGCCGTTCTGGCACCGCGGGCTGCCCTTCCCTCCCCACAGCTGCGCAGGGCTGAGGAGTGGCGGCAGTGGCTGGTTCACCCACCCTGCTCGCCTAGAAAAGGTCAGCAGCCTGTGCCCCACTTGTCATACGCGTCCGTCAGGCTCCAGGGTTCCCAGGTAGTTGGTTCTAGTCACCTCCTTCCATGTTGGTGGAGGGACGACTCTTAGAGCTTCCTGCTGTGCCATTTTGCATGAGGTCACTCCCCAAAGCCTTGTTTTTAAATGGGAAAAACTTGGTCTGTATGGCAGAAGGAGCGTCCACAGGGAGGAGGAGTGCCAGCCAAAAGTTCCCTTCCTTCCACATCTGCTGAGTAACTTCTGGGGTCCCTGCCCTCAAGGAGCTCACTGGAGGGGGCCAAGAGGCACGTAAGATAGAAAACTTAACAATTGCGCAAAAGTGCTGGAAATGCTATAGCAGAGGCAAGAACAAAATGCCAGGGGACAGAGAGGGAGGGGTTCAGGACTCTTGTGACAACTTCACGAATAAGGGAGCACTTTATGTGGCCAGGAATATCAAAGTGCTTTGTAAGCCGAAGGTCCAGACAGGGTAGTAAATGCAGGCACCTTTACTCGCGGCTTCCTTTATGGCACGCCTCCTCTCCTCGCTGTCCCCACTCTTCCTCATATCTTAGTCATGCCTGGAGCTCACTCCAGTCACGCTGTCAACTCACAGTCATCCTCACTGTCTTTGAAACCATCTCTGGTTTGCTTCATTGTTGTGTCTCTGAAGCCTTCCCTGCCACCCCATTCAAAGTGGCACGTCTTTGTCCTCTTACCTTGCTTTATTTTCATTCATAGTCGTGCACTCTCTGGCATTATGTTTATGAATGGACAAGTGATATTTATTGGTACATGTATTCATTTATTCAACGGGTACTGATTGAACCACCCCCATGTGTTAGGCACTGCTCTAGGCGCTGGATAAATGGACAAGACAAAATCCTTGATTTCATAGGGTTTACATTCTAGTGTGGAGAGACAAACCAAAACCAAATGAACAAGTAATTTCTGGTAGTGCTAAGCATATGAAGAAAATCAAATAGGGCAGTTAGGTAGAGTGACTGGTTCCTGGGGGAGAGCCACTTTCAATTTGGAGATCAGGAACAGCCTGTCTGTGGAGATAATACTTGGATCGAGACTTGAATGGTGAGAAGAGGCCAGATGTTATGGTTTGAATTATGTCCCGTAAGAAAATCATGTTGAAGTTCTAGCCCCCAGTACCTAGGATGTGACTTTATTTGGGGATAGGGTAGTGGCAGATGAAACTAGTCAAGATGAGGTCATACTGGAGTAGGATAGGCCTCTAATCCAATGTGAGTGGTACCCTTATTAAAAAGGAGATATTGGGGCACCTGAGTGGCACAGTTGGTTAGGTGTCCAACTCTTGATTTTGGCTCAGGTCATGATCTCACAGTTGGTGAGTTTGAGCCCTGTGTTGGGCTCTATGTTGACAGCGTGAGGCCTGCTTCTGATTCTCTCTCTCTGCCCCTCCCCCACTCATGTTTGCTGTCTCTCAAATAAACTTTAAAAAAATTTAAAAAAGAAATCTAGAGACAGACAGTAGACAGGGATGATGCCACATGATGATGATGGCAGAGATCTATAAGCCAATGGATTCCAAAGATTGCCAGAAAACAACTGGAAGGTAGGAGGGCAGGATGGAACAGATTCTCTCTCATAGCCCTCAAAGAGACACTGTGACCTTGGACTTTGAGCCTTCAGAAATTTGAGACAATAAATTTCTGTTGTTGAAGCCACCCAGTTTGTGATATTTTTTGACAACAGCCTTAGGAACTTCATATACCAGTGTATGGATCTTGGAGTATACTGTTTCCAGGAGAGGAAATAGCAAGTGCAAAAGCCCCATGGCAGGAATTCTATTAACCAGCTAGCTCCCTGTAGTGTAATTATTTGTTTTCATATGTGCTCTCCTACCTTAGACCGTGAGCTCCTCAAGAATAAAGATGGTGTCTTATTGGTTATTATTCCCCTGTGCCTACCAGAACTTAGAAAAGCAGGAAGTAGTGTGCCTCAGATACAGCCAGATCCAGGGACTCACATAGCCTACCCCACCCCTCTTTCTATCTATCCATCTCCATTTTGGTCCCTGTCTATGGCTGGTCCCATGCTCTAAGCATTTCCTTGTGCCTCCATGTAGTGGGGTACAAGGGACCTCACCGCATTGGGGTCATAACCTTGCAGCTCTCAGTCCAAGAGAGGAGAAGGATAGTTTTTTTCTCCTAGCTTCAGCAGAATAAATCTCAGAGGTAGACTCTGCCTGGTTACTCTGAGTCACAATATATGACTACACTTGTGGCTGAGAGTAGGGTAGGGGGCAAATTTACCTCTTTCAGAATCACATAGGGTTAGGAGCAAAAGACCCGTCCCTCTCTGAAATCAGGGAACATGAATCAGGGATAGTGTACCATAGTGGCTCTGAGCACAGACCCTAGAACTGCACCGCCTGGGTTGGAGTCCTGACTCTGCCACTTGCCAGCTGTTGGACATTGTGCATGTTGCTCTCTGTGCCCTAGTTTCCTACCCACTCAGAGGATGTTGTGAGGATGTGAAATGGGACAGGACACATGAAGCACTTGGAACAGTGCATGGCACATGGTAGATGCAAGCTATGTGGGTGCTATTTATTGTAGTTGGTGGGTTTTTTTGTTTTGTTTTGAGTGTAGTTGACACACAATGTTACGTTAGTTTCAGGTGTACCAATTAGTAAATTGGTATTGTGGAATATATAGCTTCCTCCTGATTTATCTCTACGATAACCCTACTTAAAAAAAGAATAAGGTTGACACTGGCCTGAATGCTGAAGTAATCCTTTCAAATTCACACTTTTTCTACATAGTGTCTTTTCTTTTTCTCCTCCTCCTCCTCCTCCTCTTCCTCTTCCTTCTTCCTCTTCTTCTTTTTTAATTGAAGTATAATTAACACACAGTGTTGTGTTAGGTTCAGGCATACAATATAATGATTTAACAATTCCATACATTATTCAGTGCTCATCAAGATAAGTGTTTTCTTCATCCCCTTTATTTCACCCCTACCCCCACCTACCACCCCTTTG
Organism: Panthera uncia; assembly: GCF_023721935.1. Classification (NCBI taxonomy): domain Eukaryota; kingdom Metazoa; phylum Chordata; class Mammalia; order Carnivora; family Felidae; genus Panthera; species Panthera uncia. Next base: position 113,403,217 of record NC_064809.1, on the reverse strand, counting down.
GAAACCACCAGTTCTCTGTATTTGAGTCTGTTTGTCTCTTTTTTCTTTGTTTTGTTTCTCGGATTCCACTCTAAGTGAAATCATGTGGTATTTTTTTTTTCTCTGACTTATTTCACTAAGCATTATATTCTCTAGCTCCATCCATGTTGTTACAAATGGCAAGATCTCATTCTTTTTTCTGACTAAGTAATATTCCATTGTAAATGTGTGCCATATCTTCTTTATCCATTCACCTGTGGATGGACACGTGGGCTGTTTCCATATCTTGGCTATTGTAAATAATGCTGCATTAAACGGAGGGGTACATGTATCTTTTTGAATTCATGTTTTCATCTTCTTTGGGTAAATACCCAGTAGTGGAATTATCGGATCGTATGGTAATTCTGTTTTTAACTTTATGAGGCACCTCCATACTGTTTTCCACCGCGCGTCAATTTGTGTTCGTACCAGCAGTGCACGGAAGGTTCCTTTTTCTCCACATCCTTGTCAACCCTCGTTATTTCTTGTGTTTTTGATTTTAGCCGTTCTGACAGGTGTCAGGTAATACCTCACTGTAGTTTTGATTTGCATTTCCCTTATGATGAGTGGTGTTGAGCTTCTTTTATGTGTCTGTTGGCCATCTGTATATTTTCTCTGGAGAAATGTCTATTTGGGTCTTATGCCCACTTTTTAATTGAGTTATTTGTTTTTTGGGTGTTGAGTTGCATAAGTTCTTTCTATATTTTGGATATTAACTCCTTATTGGATATGTCATTTGCAAATACCTTCTTACGATTCCTCTTTTCTTCTGTTCTCTACTTCCTTCTGCATATGAAAACAACACACTGATCCTAATTCGGATACTTTTAAAGCATTATTTTAAAGATATTGTCATAGTTCCTCTTTGTTATTTGGGAAGAACTGGTTCATTTACCCATTGGCCAGTTCTTAACCCTCAAGAATTTTATCTTTAAGATCTGCATTCATATATCTTATTAGGGCACTTAAGGTGATTTGATTTGTTTATCTTTATTGTAAAATGGATGCATTTTCATTAGGCATAAACTGAAGAAGGGAATATTTTACTGCAATGGGTAGGACTTCAGTTTGGGGTCTACAAGGTCTTTGAGAGCCAGAGTCTGCAGGTGAAGTCTGAAGATGACAAATTGTTATGTGTTGAGTGCTTCCTGTTTGCCAAGCACTTGCCTGAGTGTGTGATGTGGAGCATTTCATTCATCCTCATGGAAATCGTACTAGGGGTCTAACGCCTCCATTCCACAGGTGAGCAAGCCAAAGGTCAGAAAAGCCCAGTGTGTCGGCAGAGTTCTTCTAGATAGTAAGACCTGGTCTAGTTGTGGACCTGGGACTTAGACCCAGGCTCTTTCATGGTGTGTTTGAACTTTGACTGCTTACTTGGTGACCATCGTTTGCCATTACAGAACCCTGATGTGTGAAAGACAGATTTCAAATTTGAAAAACCAAAACAAAACAAAAACGAAAGAAAAATCAGACACTATAATCTGCTACAGTTATATAGCATTATAGGCTATTGATATGTAAAGACAGTTTCAGGATTGCTGTAGGAATCCAAGTTCCCCAACTTTACTTGAAAAAATGTGTGTATGATGTCATACACATGTTAAAAGTCAATCGGTGTGTGATAACATACTGATCCTACTTTAGATACTTTTAAAACATTATTTTAAAGATACTATACTTCTTTATTATTTGGGACTGTGAAGTCTAATTGGGACACCACAGTATACACTTCTCCTTGAACCCAAAGTGGTCACTATTTTTAGAGGAGAGGAAAAGAAACTAGCGTCTGGGACAGGACAGGCTTTCATCATTTTCCTCTGTTTCTCGGTGTGTTCTCTGATGTACCCAAATGTAAGGGTGTGGGAAACTTTCCTCCTTCCCTCATAGGATCTCCAGCTGGGGCCCTGCATGTCAGACTGACAAAAGACAGACGAACAAGAGAAAAACGAGTATGTTACCCTCAGCATTATGCATACATATGGGAGCCCTGCAGATGAGTAACTGAAAGAGGCACTTAGAACTTGGGGTTATGTACCATCTTACCAAAGAACAGTACATGTTTAGAGAAGCAGCTAGACAAAAGGTCTTTGAGCTTCTACTGTGGCGAGTTGTGGGAAGGCAAATCTACGGGGAAACTGATGGTAGAGAAGGGTTAGTTTTAGTAAGGTTGTTAATACAGATTCCTCTGGTGCCTTCTCTGGGCTGGTGAGGGTCTAGTGCCTCTGGCGATTAACTTCCATTCCTCCTGGTAAAGAGGGGATGGGGGCACCTTGACAAATTCAGGTCCTCTTTTTAGGCAAATAGGGGGAAAGCAGAGAGTTTTTTTCTGTATCTGCTTCTTCTCAGTTGTCTTCAGCTCAAAAATAATCCTTGTTCTAAAGTAGCATATTTTGGGGTGGCATATTCTGCTACCCTTCACAAACTATGCGTGGAGATAGTAGTTTGAAGCATTTTTTTCCAGAAGGGATGCCTACTACGTTGTGTGTACTCTTCTAGGTATTGGAGATAATCGGTGAACAAGACGGACCCTTCCCCCTTCTTGGATCTTATGTGGTAGTTAGAGAATATAGGCAGTAATGGAATACAGGAATATAGTATTTATCACATGGTAGACGTTTACGAAGAAAAAAAATAAGATAAAAACAGAGGGAGACAAACCATCAGAGACTCTTAAGTACAGAGAACAAACTGAGGTCGTTGGGGGTGGGGAAAATGGGTGATGGGCATTACGGAGGGCACTTGTTGGGATGAACACTGGGTGTTATATGTGAGTGAAGAATCACTGGATTCCACTGAAGCCAAAACTATAGTGTATGTTAACTAACTTAAGAAAAAATATGAAAAAAATATAAAACAAGAACAGGCAAAAAGAGTGCCCTAAGGGCACATTGCAACTAAAAATTTTTTTAGCGTTTATTTATTATTTTTGAGAGGCAGAGACAGAGCATGAGCAGGGGAGGGGCAGAGAGAGAGAGAGACACAGAATCTGAAGCAGGCTCCAGGCTCTGAGCTGTCAGCACAGAGCCTGACACTAGGCTCGAATCCACCAACCGTGAGATCATGACCTGAGCCAAAGTTGGATGCTTAACCAACTGAGCCACCAGGTGCCCCTGGCAGGTTGCAATTTAAAATAGAAAGTCCTCACTGAAAGGTGATGTTTGAACAAATTCCTGAGAAGGCGAGGGAATGAGCCGGTGGGACTCTATGGGGCTGGGGGTGGGGGAGGGGAGTGTTCTAAGTACCAAGTATGGTAAGAGCATAAGCTTGGCTGGCTAGAGTGGCTGGGGGTGGAGAAGAGTAACTGCAGAAGAGATCTGAGAGATAACTGGGGAGTGAGCAGGGATATGTCCAAGAAGGACTGGCAAACTATTGTAAAGACTTCGGGTTTAAGATCCCCTAGTCTGAGCTCCCAAAAGAACGAAGTGTTCATTTCCTGCAGTGACCCTTTACTCGGGAAATGTAGGAGCTCATCTGGGGACACAGCCAGTTGGACATCCTAGCAGAGGTGCTGAGTAGGCAGCTGAATGTAAGAGCCAGGAGTTCCGGGATGGAGATAGATACATGCGAGTCATCAGCATGTGGATTGCAAGAATGTTAGAGCAAAGAGGTCTGGGACTAGACCCTGGGGCCCTGCACAGGCTGGGACTGTGAGTATCGAGTAGCAGAGAAGACTTGAAGGAACAGCCAGTGATGTAGGGGAAAATTGAGGAGAGGCTAGTTTCTTAGAAGTCGGGTGAAGAAAAGGTTTCAAAGAGTAGTGTGCTCTATCAGATGCCGCTGATCAGTCAGAGATGACCAAAAATTAACAGCTGGATTTAGCAGTGGCCACTGGAGGTCATTGTTGCAATTATATTGGAGGCTGACTGCTGATGGATGCCATCTGCCAGGGTTTTTCTCGCAAAGTTGACATGATGTGCTCAATTGTACGCTCTGTACAGTTCAACTTTCTTCTCTACCATTGCGGCCAGATCATTTCTGTATACTTGTGTTTATACTTGATGTGCAGTTTTAGAGCTGAAGTGTATTCCAGCCCAGCTGCCTTGTCTTACAACTGAAGAGAACAAGGCTTGGACAGGCTAAGTGGTGCAAGCAGGTCTGCTCATTGTAGAGCCAGACGACCCCAGGCTTCCGAGTGCCAGGCCTGCTGTTCTGCCTGCCATACCTGGCCTGCTGTGCTTAAGTGCCGAAGTCATAGTAATGTGGAATCGTCAAGACCAACAGTCAAAAAAGAATTCTTGAGACGTTTTACAGTGCAAAAAGGTGTTTTGATTATAGCACTGGGACAGGACCCGTGGGCAGAAAGAACTGCCTTGTGATTATGAGGAGTGACTGATTTTTCACAGGGTTTTCTGTCCTGTGGAGGTGAAGGTGATGATAGGGCTCCAGGAAACCAAGTCTATAGGTTCCTGGAGGTCTGACTGTTATTGAGATTGTGTTTTTCTTGTAGATCAGTAAGACAGTTACAGGCAGTTGTGGAGTTTCATGTCCTACATGACTGTGATCTTTATCAGCTGAACATTTTGTTTTTCCCCTGCCTTTGTTCTTAGTACCTGAGGAATGTTATATATATTCCACTTTAGGGGGTGGGGTGGTTTGCAGGGTTCAGCTTGCCTTTTGCTCTCTCAGTGCATAAAGAGAGCTCCTTCCTTGTCCCTCTAATTCTTACTGTTCTCTCTCTGATAGGCTTGTTGAGCTTGTTGGAATGTTATGCTCCAGAATGCCCTGGGGTTCTTCCAAACTGGGTTTGAATTCCAGTTCTTTTGCTCACTAGCTGTGTGAGTTTGGGCAGATAAGTTCATCTCAGTGTGCCTCAGTTTCTTCATCGACAAAATGGGGATAGTAGTGACACCTCATGGAGTTGTGAGAATTAAACTTTCACTTGCCTACCCAGTGCTTTGCACTGTGCCAGTACGTAATGAGTTCCATACAGGATGGTTCTTACAGTCACTGGGATATCAAAACTTTAGTTTCCAGGACGTTGCTCTTATTAAAATTATCTTTTAAAAGATTTTTCATTGATGCCATTGCCTGGGGTTTATTTACAAAACAGATTGAGTAGAGTTACACCCACAAATCTGTTATGATTTTCCCTAAAGAAGTTACCAGATGTCTTTTTTTCCCCCCTAGTTGCTGTTACTGGGAGAGGAAGTCCAACAAAAAAAAACAACCTAATGCACACTCACAGCAGATACATAATTTGTTCTACCTTTATCATCACTGAAAAAAACAAGCACTGTCAGTTTTCATTTTCCCGGCTTGCTGTCACTGCTGCAGCAGGAGAGCCTGGTCCTGTCCGGGTACCTTAAGAACTTCTTAACCCGGAGTGTAGTGCTGTTGATAGGCCTGCAGGGTGCATTAAGGGTTCCTCTCAGTGCTCAGAACGTCTGTGTGCTTACTGTTAGGAATGGTGCAGATTTTTTCCAAAGGAATCTGTACCAACGCTTTTCGAAAGATACATGAAAAATTAATTGGTAGGGCCAATTAAGTGGTAATGCATATTTATAGATTTGCCTTCCTCAAATCAGCATCTGGTTAAAAAAACATTACTAACCAACCTGAATTTTTAGTAACAGCAGCAAAGCATTTCTTAATTCTTTTTCTTTTGTCAGTGAACTGTTTTCCTGAGAGAGAGAGAGAGAGAGAGAGAGAGAGAGTGTGTGTGTGTGTGTGTGTGTGTGTAGAGTGTAGAGCAGAGCTCGAGAGAGAATAGGGCTGGGAGCATAAAGGAAAAGTGTGAGTTACAGAATATTTTTCAGATTCACTGCAATTGTATTTCTTTAAACACATACAGGGACTTGGACTCACTCCGGTGTGTTTTCACTTGCACGATTAGAGTGGGAACCTGATATAGTGAATAGAAAATGTAAATGTGTTAAATGGTAATGAATAGCATCATTTATTTACATTTGTGCACTAAATACTAAAATTCCAATTATGTGCCAGATGCTGTGCTCAGCATGAGCCAATAAATAATAACTCATGCTAGCCTCTTTTAGTAAACTTTAATATTATGAAAACAACGTGAAAATGGTAAACTCCACATTACAGTAGTACAACAACAAAAAAAATTCCTTTTTCATCTCAGACCGTTGGATGTTCTTGACTAGCCTTCCCAATCATATCACTGCATATTCACTTGTGTATGTATCTTCTTCATCATCTTTTTTTTTTTTTTTTAGTACAAATGGGATACTTAGAGAGTTCCACCTCTTGCTTTTTCTGTTCAGCAGTTTCTTATGAATATGTTACCATAGCATTCCATTGTGTGAATATACCACAATTTAATTTTCTGGACTTAAAACTTATTTTGAATTGTAGACATAACTTTCTGCACTAAAGAGTTCTCTTTTAAAGAGAATTATACGGAATAACATCTATGACTATTACTCTAGTGCTGGCCCATGATAGATTCACATAAGTATTAATAGAATGGATGAATTGATTGTGTTTATTCAGTTATTCATGTCATTTTTCTTTATAGATAATTTAAAATAAAATTCAGAACTATGAATGATAATGTTCCAAATTAATAGATTCTGTATTGATGAGGTTTGTGTCCTATCACCTGCATTCCCTAGCCCCTTACTTGCATGGTGATATACTCAGAAATATCCCTGATAATAACAGCATGAATAGTTCCGTGGTCCATCAGTGCCGAGGGGGAAACTCTGGGGCGCATTTCATTCTCTCTGGCAGGTATTTTAATTTAAATGAAAGACAGAGGCCTTAAACTCAGACAGTTCAGACTCTAGAAGCATATATACACTGGTCAGAATTGTTTTCAGAGTTTGTCAAGGCTTTAGGGATCTCATTCTTAACGTCCAAGAGCTGTGCTCTGGGTGGAGGGATCTTCCATTCCTGTGGCACAGACCCTTTGGTGCCTCACTTTAGGCCCATCTTGGTTCAGGAGACAAATGGTCTACCGCGAGGTCATCTGACAATATAGGTGTTTTGGAAACTGGTTAATTGATTCTGTTGTCACTTGTCTGCTAATCTGTTACCACAGGGACTCGAAGGGCTTGTGGTGGGTAAGATTCCCTGGTGGCTGCTATGGAGGACACTGAGAAGTAGACGGTGGAGGCCATGCCCTGAGGAACCTCTCACATTGCTTGGGGAGACATGACAGTGCCTATAGATAGCCAGCAGTATGGCGTATTCTGGCAGTAACAGCAGGGGCTCTGGAGTCACATTGACTGGACTCGCCTCTCTAAGCTGTGTGACCTCGGCAAGGTAGTTGGCATCTCATGCCTCAGTTTCCTCATCTGTAGAATGGAGATTATATTAGTGCTTGCCTGGATGTGGGAATTAAATGACTTATGTTTGTCAAATATGCTTAGGCAGTGCCCGAGACGAGTGCTTAGTAATTGTTAGCTGCTGTTGCCATAGCTGACAGTACTACACGGAGGAAAAGGAGATGATAATAGCTGCTGTTTTGTGGTGAGAGCTCCTGGGCCTACGAATATCAGCCTCTATGGTAAGTGTTTCACGTTCACTATCTCATCCGATCCTTACAGTGCCCTGCGAAGCAAGGCATTTTAAAGATGAGAGAACTGGCTCGTGGAGGTTAAGTGCTTGCCCAAGATCACATAGCCATGCAGTGATTTGAACCTCCATCTGACTCAAGAACTTCTGCTCTTCTCTCTGTACACATACACACACACACACACACACACACACACACACACACACACACACACGTATATATGTATATGTTTTTTAAGTAGGCTTCATGCCCAGTGTGGGGCTTGAACTCATGACCCTGAGATCAAGACCTGAGCTGAGATTAAGAGTCAGATGCTTAATTGACTGAGCCACCTAGGCGCCCCACCTGTGAGCAATATTTCTGAGAAAAGAGAGAGAAAAGGAAGGAGTCTTCCTTTACCTTGTAGGTGAAGAATGAGGCACAGAACACTTAGGCAACTTGCCCAAGGTTACATGGACACTGAGGTTTTCCTCCGTGAGGGTGGATCCCACGGCGTTTCTAGACACTTGTAGGGCTGAGGTGTAAAGGGGGGCAAACTGGGATGCCTTGCTCCAGAGTAGAGAGCTAGGGCCAGTGCATTGAAATAGACTGACTTGGGATAAGTGGAAAGGACAATGTTTCTCACAAAACTGTCCACTATGAAATGAGATGGAAGTGTATTTTTCTCAAATACAAAGAGGTTTGGAGGTAGGCAATCCAGAGTTAGTTATGATGGCTCCATAAGGTCATCAGGTACAGGCACACGGGGCAGTGGCCCTGTTTGTTGTAACTTCGACCCTGAATCCATGCCAGGACCCAGACCAGGGTTTGGGATTCTGAAGGTCTTTCGCATGAATAATTTTATCGAATTCATAGGAGCTATTTATGGCTTTAGGGAAGCAGACTATGGAAGATTTATTTTTTGCTTATTACTCCTATGTCTAGCAGTGTTTTCCTGATTTACTTTCCTTGTATATCCTGCCATTTTATGAATTCAGTGTTATACATCTTTTTAGTCTGTTTAGTACCTATTGATTCTTTTGTGTGCATACTGAAGATTGCCCCAGGGCATTCAGATGCTGGTGGAAAATAATTACTGTGCCAAGTAGTGAAAATAAAAGTGACAACCCATGAACCTTTGTTTAGGACAAGGTAATTGAGTGAAATCAGATTTGCTTCATTATTCTAGGAAGACAATACCACTTATTAGAATATTTCCTATTGAGATCTGTTATTTTCCTATTTTTTTTTTTTACCTTAACTTGCTCATTCATGGAGGGAAAGTCGTGTATTTAATGAAGTCATTAACTCAACAGTTCTGAGCAATACAGATGCCGTCTCTGCCAGCATATAGTTTACCAAATAGCAGGAAATAAAATTACAGTGGCGTATAATAAATGATATGATGGAATAATTACAGGTGGTGTAGGCACACACACAGAGACACTTAAGCCAGTATCTGGAGCTAAGGGACAGCTTCCTGAGGAAGTAACATTTAGGCTGAACCCTAAAGGTGATAGGAATTAGCCACAAGATTTTTCCAGGCATAAGAAGCAACATGCATAAAAACCAAGGGACAAGGGAATGCTGGTGCATTTGAAGGACTCAGAGGCATTCTCTTTCATTGAGAGCCTGGAGGCTATAGGTGCTGACTGGTTAGTTGTGGCTAGCTCACAGAAATCCTATAAGCCACGTGAAGGATCCTTAGGGCATTGAGATGCCATTGTGAGATTTAAACTAGGGAATGATACCTGAAGTTTGAGTTCCAGGGGGGTCAAGACAGTTGGGGATGGAGTAGTTTGGCATGTGGAAAGAGTTGAGTGCAAAAGAGGAACCTAAAAGGTGGCCAATTTGGTTGGAGTGCGGGGGGAAGTGAGAAAGGGCCCTGTTAAAGTCTGGAGTCTCCAGTGTGAGTCTTGTGGTCGTGTGAATCATTTTTTTACTTTAGCCTAAGAAAACCATTCGAGCTTCTGTGTAGCAAATGGACTGGAGGCACAGGTGGAAAGAGAAGAGAAACTAGTTAGGAAGCCATTTTTAGTGGTCCATGGAAGAAAGAGGTGATGGCAGCTTGGGCTAAGATGGTCAGGCAGAAAAAATGGAGAGAGATGGCCCAATATGTGTAAAATCTGAGGACACTTGCTTACAGGGCATGGGAGAGAGATTAAAAGGAGAGCCAGGTACTTAAGCCCAGGCTCATGTTCATTGTATGAATTTCAGGGATCCTGACTCATGTAGTTGGTTGTGCACACAGTGCACTGGTCTGGGAGGCTGGTAGAGGATGGACTCAGGACGGTGTTGTGTTGTTGCCCACATGCTCACAAAAGAATCCACTGGCCACCTCTGGCGGAGCTCCTTACTGGTGGGCAGGAAGGAAGCCTGAGGTTGATAGCATGATCACACAGTGTGTGTGCTTCGTGAGCTGAATCTTCGTGCTCCCCTTCTCACACCTTTGGCCCATAGTCTTGGTTCGACCCCCTGGAGCCTAGTGGAGTGAGTGTAATCCTTCTTCCACATGACAGCTTCCTCAGGGTGCACATCCCGTTCCTTCTGCCATTCTTCTGTGGCTTGTTGTTCAAGCCTTTTGCCAGACTGTCAGTCACCTTCCTTCAGGCATCTTCCATTGTGTAGTGTCCTTCGTCAGATATGATCGTTTGCAGTTGGCCATAACCTCAGAGGCCTTGGGAGGACACAAATTCTTTGTTTAACATTTATATTTCTGGTTATAAATGGTAATATAAACTTACAGAATATTAAAAATACAGAAAAGTATAAGGAAAAAATGTAGATTACTGTAGCACTATCCTCCTAATTAGCTTAAATTTTGGTTTAATTTCTTCTAATCTTTTTTATGCATATTACTGTTTTTTAATGGGTATGGATAGGCCTCTTGCTTTTAAAGTTTATTTTGTTTTTAGTGAGCTCTGTCTCCAACATGGGGCTTGAACACACATCCCCTGAGATCAAGAGTTACATGCTCTTCCCACTGAGTTAGACAGGCGCCCTGTCCTCTTGCTTTTATGTTCAACTTTCCCATGTCATTCGAAGTTCTTTAACGATTTCCTGGTATAAAAACTGTTTCCACATATTGACTTTTATATATAACATGCAAGTGCACATAAGTAACAGCGATGCCGGACATGAATCTTGTTTGCATGCCTCATCTCCTTAGGATAGATTCCTAGAGCGTGATTACTGGGTACGCACATTTTTGGGGTCTTGGTACATATGGCCAGATTGTCCTCCAGAAGGGGTTCACCCATTCCTTTCCTTTGCCCCCCAGTAGGGTTAGATGAATTTGTCCATTTCAGTATGCCCTCGCCCTTGCCCTGCCCAGAGAAGATGATAGAGATAGAAGTCCCAGGGTGGAATACCACTAAGTCAGACAGCTAACATTTTTTCAGGGCTTACTTGTGTGCCAAGCACTCGCTAAGCATGTTTCGTGGATTTGTATCCAGTGCTTCTTATGTCCACTCTACAACATTAGGTGATATTACAGATAAATAGACACACGGAAATTAAGGGACTTGCCCAAGGTCCAAGGTCACACAGTTTAACAGTGAAAATAATTTTGGTACAGGTAACAGAGTACTTGACTAAAAGAGGCTTTAGTTTTAGGGTTTTGTTTTGTTTTGTTTTTTTTAGTTTTAGACTTTTAGAAAGTAAACCTTTTATCTTCAAGTATAACATCTATAAAGGGACACCTGTCTGGCTCATTCAGTGGAATGTGTGACTCTTGATCTCGGGGTTGGGAGTTCAAGCCCCACGTTGAGTGTAGAGATTACTTAAAAATAAAATCTTACAAGAAACATACAGAAAAGTGAACATATCTTCAGTGGTGTTTCTTGATGAATGACAAAACGTTTCTTTAAAAAAAAAAAAAACTATCGTGTGTGTGTATGTGTGTGAGAGAGAGAGGGTAGGGGGAGACAGAGTGTGAGCATACATGTGGGCAGATAGGAGTGAGGCTGGGGGTCTCAAGGGACCTGCTGAAGGAGGGGGCTGCAGATCCCCCAGTCAGAGAATGTGGTCTCGGCCTCTCAGAGCTGTGACTGCTCCAGTGAATGGGACATTAATTCTGCTGCTGGCAGCCCTGAACAGGCGATGCTTGTTCAGATGCTTTGGGGGGAGGAGTGTTGCTCTAATTTAATTGTGAATCTCGGGGATGCATACTATGATCCTCTCCAACCTGCTGTGCTGGATGCAAGGATGCTACTGGGATGCTTCCCAGGTCTTGCAGCTGTCCTGAAGAGGAAGGGGTAAGGAACTATAAATATCCTTCAGGGGAGGTGCATCTCCACCCAGAAGGAATGTGAACAGCAGAAATTTGGATCCAAAATCTGACCAACCCCCCAGTCACTTGTGTCTAAACCTGGAAGGTTACAACAGCGCCTTGGAAAGCTAGAACTGGAGTGATCGCATGTCCTCGTGTGCCTTGGACAGTCCCGGTTTACACCCGTCTTCCTGGTGCCGTTGCTGTAACAACACCCCCTTTTCACTCCCCAACGTGTCATTTATTATACAAAATGGGTGTGTAATAAATTGTATGGTTACCTACTTAGAGACGGCGTTTGATATCTATCCCTTTTGTGCAGTGTGACCTTAGACAGGTTCCTCTACCTCTCTGTGCTTCATTTTCCAAATCTGCCACACAGTGTTGTAGTCAAGATTAAGTGAGGCAGTAGGTACTAGGCCCTTATTCCTGTCCTGGCTCAGAACAAGGACTTGGATTTTAAGGCCTTTACAATTCTGTCTTTGGGGCACCTGGGTGGCTCAGTTGGTTGAGTATCTAACTTTGGCTCAGGTCATGATCTTATGGTTCATGAGTTCAAGCCCCGCATTGGGCTCACTGTTGTCAGGGCAGAGCCTGCTTCAGATCCTCTGTCCTCCACTCTCTCTACCCCTCGCCCGCTCATGTGCTCACACTTGCGTGCTCTCTCTCTCTCTCTCTCTCTCTCAAAAATGAATAAACATTAAAAAAATAAAATTTTATTTTTGCTGTTATCATTGTAGTTGGAATTTTCTTCAAATCATGATGATAAACTGAATACCTGAGATAGCAGAGGCTGGGAAGCTGTGCATTTTTCCCATCTACCTCCTAAAGAATTTGCTTTTCTTCTTCCCAGGATAGAAAGAATAATTGTTAGGACTTTCCTTCAGGGTTATATACCAAATGCAGAATCTAACAACTTCTGAAGTGTGAACTAACCACAGTGAAGCAGGCTTGGACTTAAATGCCTCAGTCTTCACTTTAGGAGAATGCTTAAGAAATCCTGAGAAAATCGGGGCGCCTGGGTGGCTCAGTCAGTTGAGTGTCCGACTTCAGCTCAGGTCATGATCTCATGGTTTGTGGGTTTGAGCCCTGTGTCGGGCTCTGTGCTGACAGCTAAGAGCCCGGAGCCTGCTTCGGATTCTGTGTCTCCCTCTCTGCCCTTCCTCTGCTCGTGGCTTGTGTTCTCGCTCTCTCACTGTCTCAAAAATGAATAAACATTGAAAAAATAAAAAAAAAAAAAGAAATCCTGAGAAAATATTCAGTATTTATGGTGTGACATGCAATCTTGTTTATGCCTGCTGTCTTTGTATATATTTTGTAATTTTTTATTTATTTTGAGAGAGAGAGAAAGAAAGCACAAGTGGGGGAGGGGCAGAGAGAGAGGGAGACAGAGAATCCCAAGTAGGCTCTGTGCCTTCAGTGCAGAGCCCAACGCAGGGCTCAGTCCCACAGTGACCTCATGACCTGAGCTGAAATCCAGAGTCAGACGCTTAACCAGCTGAGCCACCCAGGCACCCCTTGGTATAATTATTAATAGCATTCCCCTTCACTCTCAAGCGTGGCTCAGTTTAGAGAGTAAATTGTATGGTTATGCTAAATATTTAGGATCTGTGTGAGCCTGTCTATCTTGAGGTTAACAAGGCAATATCCAAAAACAGGAGAATGGGTGAGTAAAGAGTGACATATTCCTACAACAGATTATATTGCTATATTATAATAGCAGTGAAAATGAATGAAGTATAATTATGTGTATAAACACGTAAAACTAAAAAAATGAATATTCAATGAAAAAGCAAGTTGCAGAAGAATACCTTCTATGTAATTTCACTTACGTGAAGTTTAATAAAGCAAAATTACATGATTTATTGCTTACAAATACATATATATGTGATGAAGCTATAAAGAAAGCAGAATGATTAACTCAGAATTCAGATTGATGTTTACCTATGCAGGGAGGGGGTCGTGGGGGAGGGAGGAAGGGCCCAGGAATTCTAGAAAGACACAAGGGGCTTCAAATATACTGATATCACTCATTTTTGTAAATTATGGGGTGGGTATGTGGGTGTTTCATTATTCTGTTTTTATGTAAAATGCACATAAAATGTGTGTACATTCTCTTGATTCCTTGGGATACTTTATACACACACACAAATACACAAGAAATCATATACACAGAATAAAAATAAAACAAGATGCATGATATCAAATTTTACACTTTATCTGTGGGTTGTTTTGGGGGGTGATTGTTCACAGTCGAGTGAGTTTAGGGAGAAGGTAGGCAGACTTTTAAGCTCAGAGCTGAGAGGATAGTGAGGCAAATTGATAGTGCCTTGAAATCTTTAAAACCCTGGAGGTTATGGGGCAAGCATTCGTTTGTTTCTCCTGCCAGTATCACTCCACCGCTCCTGTACTGCTGTTCTTCCAGTGAGCGTTTTGTTAATCCTCTAACGTGTATTGTATCTTTTAATTCTCAAAGAAGTGCTGTGACCTACGTTCTGCTGTTATTTCCGTTGTATGGTTAAGGGCAGCGGAGCTCCGAGGGGTTAAGAAAGCTGCCCAGGCAGTAGTGTGTGCCCTGGGAACCTTTCATTGTCTGCCCCCCCCCCCCCCGCCGCCTCCCGGCGCCTGCAGTAAAACGCTAAGTAATGCCCAGTGCCGCCTGGGACCGAGATGGAGGCGCACGCTGGACACCTGCAGTCTTACAAAAGGCTTTGCTCCTCACTCTTGAGGATGACGTCTTTGTTAGGCTTCGCTTGCCCCATGTCTCTGTTACCTGCAGTCCCTGTGGCTCCGTTAACAGGATGGCTGCTCCCCTGGTGACCTTTGGGTTAAAGGGTTCCAACCCCTGACCCAGGTGATTAGGATGTGACTGTTCTCTGCAGAGCAGAAACATCCATACCTCAGGTGCTTTTGACACAACCGATTTGGACTTAGTTCTTCTGTTGAATTCACAGACTTAGTGTGGTTATCTTAAAAAAAAAATGAAAGAAAAAAAGAGGGGGGCTTCCTAAGTAGAGATGATTGGGTCCCAGCGGGAGGGACCACTGGAGTCAGAGAGGCCGTTCGGTGGAATAACAAACAGCCTGATCCCTGGTTTTGAATCCCTGCTCCGCCACTTACCACCTGTGACCTTTGGCAGGTCACGGTCACCTCACCTCACTGAGATCTGGTCTGCTCAGCTATAGGTTAGAGATGATAGCACTGTGTCAGGCTGTATCTTGTTTGCTCCAAAGCCACTACCAAAATCAGGCAAAAGTCACTTAAACTCAGGAAAATGGGCCATGCCCCTGGGCTTAGAGACAAGTATGTGAGTGCCTTCTGGTCTGAGATGTAGGGGAAGTCTGCAGGGGGGCTCCTGGGAGATTTTCTTCCTGGGCAAGAGGGGGGTTGGGGAGGAGAACCTCCTCCTGTGCTCCTTCTTGCTTCCTGCTCTGAATGTAGCCGTGCTTGGATGTGATATGTGGAAACCACTGCAGCCACTTCATGACTGTGATGGGGGGGACCCGGAGAGTCACAGAGACAGCAACCCCTTGGCCTAAGCATGCTCCCAAGCATTCCTGGAATTCTTTATATCCAGATTTCTTGTTACACAAGGAAAATAGAGCCCCATTTCTGTAAGCTACAGTTAGCCATGTTTTCTGTTACTTGCAATCAAAAAATTATATTTTTAAAGTGTTTTTTGAATTTATTTACTTTGAGAGAGAGAGAGAGAGAGAGAGAGCATGTGTGCGTGAGCATGGGGGCGGGACGGAGAGAGAATCCCAAGCAGGCTTTGCACTGTCAATGCAGAGCCTGATGCAGGGCTGAATCTCATGAACCAAGAGATTTGACCTGAGCCGAGATCAAGAATCAGACACTTAACTGACTGAACCACCCAGGTGTCCCCCAAAAAATGATTTTAAAAGTATTCCTTATTGGTGTGTGTGTGTGTGTGTGTGTGTGTGTGTGTGTGTGTGTGAGAGAGAGAGAGAGAGAGAGAGAGAGAGAGAGAGAGAGTTAGAATATATTTTTGACATGTCTGGAACAGAGTATATACATAATTGTAGCTGCTGTCGTCATTACCTGACCATCATATCACCATCACCGCCCAGTGTACCTCCACAGGCTGGGCAGACTGTAGGGGTAGCATAAGAGAAAAAAATGTTGGACGATTTTGTCTCTTCCCTTACTCTGTGCACCCAGCCTCTTTTTTTTTTTTTTTTTTAAGTTTTTCTTTCTCTCTCTTTTTTAAGATTTTATTTTTAGGCAATCTCTACACCTAGTGTGGAGCTTGAATTTACAACCCTGAGATCAAGAGTCACACGCTCTACCGACTGAGCCAACCAGGTGCCTCTTAAGTTTTTAGTTAAATTCGTTAACATACAGAGTACTGTTAGTTACAGGTGTACAATATAATGATTCAGCAGTTCCATACATCGCCTGGTGCTCATCACAGCAAGTGCGCTCCTTAATCCCCATCACCTCTTCACCCATCACCCCTCCCCTCTGGTAATCATCAGTTCTCTGTAGTTAAGAGTCTGTTTCTTGGTTTATCTCTTCTTTTTTCTTTGCTCATTTAAAAAAAAATTTTTTTTCAGAGAGAGAGAGAAAGCGTGCGCACATGTGAGTGGGGGAAGGGCAGAGAGAGAATTTGAAGCAGGCTCAGAGCTGTCAGCTCAGAGCCCAACGTGGGGCTGGAACTCATGAACTATGAGATTGTGACCCGAGTTGAAGTTGGATGTTTAGCCAGCTGAGCCACCCAGTGCCCCTTATTTGTTTCTTAAATTCCACATATGAGTGAAATGATAAGGTATTTGTATTTCTCTGACTGACTTATTTCACTTAGCATAACACTCTAGCTCCATCCATGGTGTTGCAAATGGCAAGATTTCATTCTTTTTATGGCTGAGTAATACTCCATTGTATGTATGTATATATGTACACACACACACATTTACATACACCACCTCTTCTTTATCCATTCATCAGTCAATGGATATCTGGACGGTTTCCATAATTTGGCTATTGGAAATAAAGCTACTATAAATATCGTGGTGCATATATCCCTTTGAATTAGTGTTTTTGTATTCTTTGGATAAATACCTAGCAGTGTGGATTGCTGGATCATAGGGTAGTTCTATTTTTAACTTTTTGAAGAACCCCCATACTGTTTTCCAGAATGGCTGCACCAGTTTAAATTCCCACCAGTAATGCAAGAGGGTCCCCCCTTCTCCACATCCTAACACCTGTTGTTTTTTGTGTTACTGATTTTAGCCATTATGATTGGTGTGAGGTAATATGTCATTGTGGTTTTGATTTGCATTTCCCTGATAATAAGGGATGTTGAGCATCTTTTTTTTTCTTTTTTGAGCATCTTTTTGTGTGTATGTTGGCAGTCTGTATTTTTCTTTTGGAAAAATATATATTCATGTCTTCTGCCCATTTTTAATTGGATTATTCATTTTTTGGGTGTTGAGTTTTATAAGTTCTTTATATATACTTTGGATACTAACCCTTTATTAGATCTGTCACCTGCAGATATCTTTTCCCATTTAGTAGGTTGCCTTTTAGTTTTGTTGATTGTTTTCTTTGCTGTGCGGAAGCTTTTTATTTTGATGTAGTCCCAACAGTTTATTTTTTATTTTGTTTCTCTTGCCTCAGGAGACATATCCATAAATATGTTGCTACAGCCGATGTCAAAGAAGTTATTGCCTGTCTTCTCTTCTAGGATTTTTATGGTTTCAGGTCTCACATTTAGGACTTTAATCCATTTTGAATTATTGTTGTGTATGGTGTGAGAAAGTGGTCCAGTTTCATTCTTCTGTGTGTTGCTGTCCAGTTTTTCCCACATCATTTGTTGAAGAGATTGTCTTTTCCCTAGTAGGTAGTCTTTCTTGCTTTGTCAAAGATTAATTGACCATTAGTTGTGGGTTCATTTATGGATCTTCTGTTCCATTGATCTTTGTGTCTGTTTTTATGCCAGTAGTATATTGGTTTGAATATTATAGCTTTGTAATATAACTTGAAGTTCAGAATTGTGATGCCTCCAGCTTTGCTTTCTTTTTCAGGATTGCTTTGGCTATTCAAAGTCTTTTTGTAATATATATACAAACTTCAGGGTTGTTTTTGTAGCTCTGTGAAAATGCTGTTGGTATTTTTATATGGATTGCATTAAACTTGTAGATTGCTTTGAGTAGTATTGACATCTTAACAATATTTGTTTTTCCAGTCCATGAACATGGGATGTTTTTCCATTTCTTTGTGTCCTTTTCAGTTTCTTCCATCAGTGTTTTATAGTTTTCAGAGTACAGGTCTTGCGCCTCTGTGGTTAAGTTTATTCCTAGATATCTTATTATTTTTGGTGCAATTGTAAAGGGGATTGAATCCTTAATTTTTCTTTCTGCTGCTTCGTTATTGGTGTACAGAAATGCAACAGATTTCTGTATGTTGATTTTGTATCCTGCCACTTTACTGAATTTATCAGTTCTGGCAGTTTTTTGGTGGAGTCTTTCAGGTTTTCTCTATATATTGTCATGTTTTCTGCAAATAGTGAAAGTTTTACTTCTTCTTTCCTGATTGGGACTCCTTGTATTTCTTTTTGTTGTCTGATTGCTGTGGCTAGGGCTTCCAGTACTGTGGTGAATAAAAGTGGTGAGAGTGGGCATCCCTGTCTTGTTCCTGACTATAGAGAGAAGGCTGTCAGTTTTTCCCCATTTCGGATGATATTAGCTGTTCATGTCTTGCCTCTCATAAGAAGTTGTATGAAGCATGGTAGGGTGCCTGATTTTGGGGAATGAATAGGAATGAAAAGAGGAGTAGAAAAAAATTGCTTTGGGACACCTGGGGGGCTTAGTTAGTTGAGTGTCTGACTCTTGATCTCAGGGTCTGAGTTTAAGCATCACACTGGGCTCTGTGCTGGGCATGATGCCTACTTAAACAAGAGAGAAGAAAATGGCATTAGAAAGAAATCAGGTGAGCAGAATAGGCTTATGGTTTGAATTTATTGCTCTCACATTTTTATGTACCTGAAATAGGATTCAGTCATATTGGGTCCTTGATCAAAATAAAAATTTTTAAATAAATGCAGATGTGTTTGTTTTTTTTATAGGCTTATTAGCATTCATGACTTAAAAAGTGTTAATGGTTATACCCTTAAAATCTTGAATGGCAATTCCTTTGTAAACAGGTGCCTAGGGAATAGTGCTTAGTGCTTTTTTTTTTTTTTTTTTTTTTTACACAACAAACATTTCTGGTAGAGGATTATTATAAGGAAGCAAAGTGTCTATTTTCAGCTTCCAATTACCTTTCAATCCAGTTGCCATCATTAAACTGCACTTGCGTTTAGTGTGCTAGAAGTTGGAGAAATGAGTGCATTACCATCAAAGCATGAAGGCCAGCGCTTTGCATGAGCGTTGCTGGAGCAATTTCTCAGATTCTGCACCTGGTACCCTCATCCTCCAGTGCCTTCATTTGGGGATGCTGCTTGCACGAAGTGCTAGTCACTAGTTGGAATAATTTTCAAACCCTGGTGTGGATTGTCTAGTTACCCACAGTTGCATTTTCTTTGTGGCACATTTTTGCTTTAAGCAGCGTCCTTGTGATGATTCCAGATTTGTCACGATAATAAAAGAGAGAATGCTCTTACATACTTGGTGCTACCTACAAAGTGGACATTTTGAACATCCCCTTGTGGGGTGGGGCACAAGCCCCAGCTGGTCGTCTTCAGTTGTCACAGAATGGAGAAGCTGAGACCTCGATCCTCTGGAGAGAAACGAAGAGGGAGTCTTTGATCTGCAGAGTTTGCTGTGTACAGCCAAAGGGTGGAGGGGGCATGAGAAGACGGGGAGAAACGGGTGAGGTGGGCAAATGGGGCTGCAGCGTTGGCTCTGTGGGCCAAACCTGGAATAAGGTGGAGCCCACCAGGGACGCTGTTGCAGATACTTACCAGCTGGTACAAAACAGGTACCACCCCGTAACTGCTACGGGCCGCGGCACTGGAACAGTGCCCCAAGAGTTGCTGGTGTGCAGGCATGAATTCATGGGGGAGGTCTGGGTGCCGGAGAAGACGCCGGTTGCGTGAGAACACTGAAGAGGCTGGAGGTACAAGAATCCTTAAAAACTTAAGCCGGTGCAACCGTACCGTAGTGAGCAAGCAGAAAATCAACTCGGCCGATGTGTTTGTGTTCCCCACAACGGCATTGTGTAGGAAAAGGGCAGGTAGAGTGTAGACCTTGCCTGGTGCCAGGCACACAGCAGGTGCTTGACAGATATTCCTGAGAGAATTTATAAATGCACGTGCCATGAAACAGTGTATCAGAAATCCTCCCTTTGGGCTACAAGAGTTAATTTCCATGAGAACCTTGCGTTTTGCTGGGTTTGGGATTATTTGTATATTATGTGATTTTCAAAACGTGAAATGGTGGTATGGATAGGAAAGGAAAAACAAGATGTCCTTGTAGAGAGAAAAGAATAATTTTTCCTTTAAATAAAACCAGAGAGAGCTGTTGAATCTCCTGGTATTTTTTACCTTTGTTGTCTATCTTGTAAAATTCATGCAGGATAAAAATCAACAGTCTTTTACAAAGGCAGCTAGTTCAGTGTTTTAAGGGGGCATATATTAGGTGGCTTGAAATATCTGTGATGGAGAATTGCAATAGAATGTACTTTTTCTGCTGAGAAAATGATAGCGATCACTTTGTAACCGCAGGCACGGTATCGGGATGAAACATGGTGTTTATGTGTTAAGGCAGAATGTCTCTTTGTGGTGATGATGAAGGCAGCAGCCGGCTTGGCCAAGTCAAGCAGTATCTGTTCTATAACGAATAAAACTTCTATGGCCTTTGAATACCAGACTAATCCCAGTGGAAAAAAAAGTGCATGTCATAGGAGCTTGGGAATAGTGGATAGCTCTGACGAGCTCTCTTAGGAGGAGCTAAAGTATATGCAATTTTTGATGGAACGTAAAAGATTCTAGAGAATTTCTTTGACTTATGCTACTCCTTTAAAAAAAAATTGAAGTGATTTTCAACAGATGTATAATAATGACATTAATGAAGTGGGTCTGGAAAATGAAAAATCAGAACCAAGGGAAAGAGAATGCAAACTGTTATGTGTCCATGGTGCTTAAGGGAAACTTTATTGAGGCCCCAGGGCCTTGGGGCTCAGGCAGGAGGCTTCCCCGTGGGCAAAGGAAGAGCCAGTGGAGGGACCTTACTTGACCTTCTTCTTGGGGTGCAGGTTGTCGGTGTGGCCGCTGCTCTTCTTGCGGCAGTTGATCGCGCAAGGGTGCAGGTGAGCATGAGGCTTGCAGCCGATCCTCTTGTCACAGGTGTGTTTCTGGGCCGGCTGGTGGAGGGAAAGCTCCATGATGCCGCCCCATGGGCGAAGCACCAGTGCAGGGTGGACTCTTTCTGGATATTGTAGTCTGACAGAGTGTGGCCAGCCTCCAGCTGTTTGCCCGCGAAAATCAGATGCTGCTGGACAGGTGGGGTGCCCTCTTTGTCTTGGATTTTGACTTTGACGTTCTCAGTGGTGTCACTGGGCTTGACCTCAAGGGTGGTGGCTTTGCCCATCAGGGTCTTCACAAAGATCTGTGTCTCTGCATCTGCACAAGGCCACCGCCACTGCCAAACCGCTCAGCTGCCTCATTGAAGAGAAAGAGCGAAGGTAGGCTCTTTGATTGTTATGGAGAACTTCCTGGCAGCCATGGCCAAAGGGAGTCATGATAAGGTACGTAACTCACACTCTTGGAGAGAAGAGAGCATGTGAGTTTTTCAGAGGAAGCAACCCTTTTCTAAAAGATTGCAGTTTGGGGACGCCTGGACGGCTCAGTCGGTTAAACGTCTCACTTCGGCTTGGGTCATGATCTCACTGTCTCTGTTGGATGGCCTCTGTGAGATGGCTGACAGCTCGGAGCCTGGAGCCTGCTTCGGATTCTGTGTCTCCCTCTCTCTGCGCCTCCCCAGCTCACACTGTCTCTCTTTCTCTCTCTTTCTCTCAAAAAATAAGTAGACATTAAAAAAAATAGGGACGTCTGGGTGGCTCAGTCAGTTAGGCGTCTGACTTCGGCTCAGGTCATGATCTCACTGCTCATTGAGTTCAAGCCCCACCTCGGGTTCTGTGTTGACAGCTCGAGCCTGGGGCCTGTTTCAGATTCTGTCTCCGTCACTTTGCCCCGCCCCTGCTTGCGCTCTGTCTCTCTCAAATATAAAATAAAACAAGAAAAAAAAAAGTTTTTTAGTTAATAAAAAAAGAAAAGATTGCAGTTTTAATTATTATTATTTTGAAACTGAGGATTTATTTTGATCATTTGGTTTACTTATGTCCCCTGTTGTTTTTTTTAACTGTTATAGTTACTTCTTTGCTTTGTAGTTTCCATATTGTCAGTAATCTACTCATTAGTTCCATCAAGGATACAGAGACAGGAAAGGAGGTGAATTCAGAATAGTCAGCTTTGTAGTTAGTTACTATTGTGGTTAAAGTCATACATGATGTCATTTTAACTAAGTTTGCACTGTTGATGACATTTTTTTGTTGTTGTTGTTCTTTGAGAACACAGAACAGAGGATTATTTATATTTTTTAAATCCCTGTAACTTTATATAAACCCATCTAGCTTTTCACTGGGCTGGGGATTGGAACCCTTAATCAGTCTGTCAGTGTTAAAAAGTTAAATTCATGTCCACACCTTTATACATTTAATGTACATCTATAATAATCTAAAGTAGTATAATCAAAAAAATTTCTGTTTGCTTCAGAAGAAAATTTTTGAACATTTTTTTAAGTGTATTTATTTTGAGAGAGAGAGTGTGTGTGTACCAGTGGGGGCAGGGGTAGAGAGAGGGGAAGAAAGAATCCCAAGTAGGCTCTGCACTGTCAGCACAGAGCCCAGTATACTGGAGCTTGAACTCAAGAACCACGAGATGATGACCTGAGCCAAAATCAGGAGTTGGACTTTTAACCGACTGAGGCACCCCATACATGTTTTTTTAATTTTTAATGGCTATATAATATATGCCAGTGTTTTGTATGGTAATTCAGTCCTACAGTATATTTAAGTATCTGTTTTCTCAGTGAATATTTTTCAGCAAACATATGTGCATATAGTACATTTCACTGTTGAAGAAAATACAGGTGATGGGTTTACTAGATCAAAGAATATGCCTACCTTGACCATTGTATTATTCTCTGAAAGCATCAGTTAACTTTTTCACATTCTCACCCACAAAGAGGAGAAAAAGAGCTGTTGATAAACTAGTTATCTCCAAGCAACTTATGAACAGCTCTTTCCATCTCCTTTGTGGCTCACCTCTGTGTATCCAGTTCTCCCGATAGGCTTGGCATTCCTGGCAGCAAATTCTCATAATTAGCATTTAGTGATGTCAGTGATGCCCTCCTTTTAAAATATCCATTTATTGTATTTTGAGTTTCTGGTATATGGAATGTTGTGGGAGCAACTGCCGGTTGTGCTCAACATTCATTCTCTCTTTTTCAGAACCCACCAGTTTTAGCTGGTACATAGCCGTCCAGAATAAAGACTATGTTTCCCAGCCTTCCTGGTCACCAGAGGAGGTTAGGTGGCTAGTTCTGGCTGATAGAATGTGAGTGCAAGGGTTGTTGGGGAACCTCTCAGATCCTTTTGAAAAACTGGTGTGTGCCCTTTGCCTTCTCTTTCTTGTTTACCTCTTCCTCCATCCTTCTGCCTGGAACACAGTTATGGTCACCCGAGCTCTAGCCACCACATTGGATCATGAGAACAAGGGCCTCCTCGAAGGATGTGGGCACCGTGTCCTGGAGGACTTTTGGTTCTGTGAGGACTTTATGGACCAGAGCTGGCTTCCTTGGTGCTGCACTGCCTACCTCTGGACTTTGACATACAAAAGTCATCATTTTGGGTCTTGGTTCCTCACAAATGAATCTAACCCTAGCTGTAACACGTGTATTTATATATAAGAGATTACATCAGTTTACATTCCCAGACATCATCATTTTATTGGACGTGAATATTGGACGATAAGGCTGAAAGTTGAGATCAAATTCAAGGCAAAGTGCAAAGATCAAATGTTTTTCTCAATTCTTGTACCCCTTTGTATTAAAATCATCTTGATGAGAATAGCTGTGTTTATTAGGCTTTGCTTATGTGCTTACCTCATCGAATCCCCTATGAGGAGGTACAATTTGCTATTTCCATTTTACAGATAAAAAAGATGAGGCTGGAAACGATTAATTAACTTGCAGGGTCACTTATGTAACCAGTGGTGGAGCTGCAACGTATCCTGGATCTTCCTGACTCTACGGCCCAGCATCTCACCTGTGCCGTCTCCTTCCATGTGCTGTTCTCTCTTCCGGGAACACCAGCCCTCCCTCTACCTTCTTGGCCTAGCTGCTTCTATGCACCCTGAGTTTCCTCTTCTCCGGCAAGCATTCCTTGATTTCTCTGTGCCATTCCATGATCCTGTTGCCACCATAGCACCGTATATATCTTCTCTCACAGCATTTATCACATCTTCCTGAACGTGATATTTATCTCCCATGGTTAGACACTGAGGTCCTGTGGAAAGATTGAGTCTCATTCTTTATCATAGCCCTAGAACTTAGCACGGCGCTTGGCACATAAGAGATGCTGAATAAATATTTGTTGAGTTGTTGAATGAACTCCTGTTGCTGTCCAAAAGATGTTTTTGTTACTTTTTAAAAGTTGTTTTTTGGCACAGATTATTCTGACTAGTCTGCTAGAATTTTTCTTGTTCTGGCATAGGCTTGCACCTACTAAATGTGTCTGTAATTTTCAAAGACTTGATTTAATAGATAATTTAGCCTTTGGTCATATGTGACATTTCCTCTTACTTCTCAGTGGGATGGCTCTGCTGTTAATGATTCCACAGTATGAATCCACTTGTGTACTAATAGACCGCAGTGACCTTTTCCATGCAGTCAGGAGGAAAATGAGATAGTTGCGAACACACATATGCATAAATTCATTCAGAAAAATGACTGCCTGGATCCCAAATTACATAATTACCCTCTTTTCGTATTTAATGGATAGGATAAATAAGCGGTTTCGGCTCTTCGTATTGTCAAAAGATGTGCTGTCGTGTCAGAGGAGGGAAGAAACTAGAGCTTCCTGGGTAGTCAGACTGATGCATCGTTGTTCAGTCCAGCCTTTACCGAATTGTCATTCAGAGAGGTTGAATTAATTGACTTCCATTCATGGGATTGAAAATTATTTCTTAACTGTAAATTCCTATAGGGCACAGGGTCCTCATTTTCTGTATCTTTGAATCCCCAACATTCAGTGCAGTCCTTGACATTGTATAGAGCCTCCTCAATCAAATATGGGCATCAACAGGAGGAATCATCTGCTGTCTCATTTAACTTGGAAGGCTGCTCATTCTTAGATTGTTTGAGCCTTTCACTTTTGTGCTATTGGCCTATTTACCTATTGGCATAGAAATTGCCAGGAAAGAGCAAGGTGATGAAACCAGAAGCCAAGGATGGGGAACTAACTAACTGCTGCCCTCAGGTTTGTTTGTTTGTTTGTTTGTTTAGCTAATTTAACTATTTTTAAAGTGTACTGTTGAGGGGCGTTAAGTACAGTGACATTGTTGTTCAGGGACCCCACCATCCATCTGCAGAACCCTTCATCTTCCCAAACTGATGACACTCTGTCCCCGTTAAACAGTAACTCCTGCATCCCCTCCCTGCGGCCCCTGTCTGCTTTCACACCATTCTGCTTTCTGTCTCTATGAATGTACGCACTTGACTATTTTAGGTGGAATCGTGCAGTATTTGTCCTTTTTTGACTGGCTTATTTCACATTAGCATAGTATCTTAAAGTTTCATTCATGTTGTAGCATATGTCAGAATGTCCTTGCTATTTAAGGTTGAGTTATGTCTATTTATGCATTCATCAGTCAAAGGGCACTTTGTGCTTTTTTAGCTTTGTGAAAACGCTGCTATGAATATGGGTGTAGAAATAGGCCCGCCTCTTAATTTCACCGCCCCCTCTGCAAAGGGTATGCATCCAAGAGCAACTTAAAAATCCTTTAGCATCATCAGAATTAAAAATTTGTGCTTCAAAGGACACCATCAAGAAAATGAAAAGACAACTCATAGGGTGGGAGGAAGTATTTGTGAATCACATATCTCAATGACTTATTTCTAAAATATGTAAAGAACCCTTATAACTCAACAATAACAAGGAGCACCCCCCAAATAATCCAGTTAAAAATGGGCAAAGGACTTAAGTAGACATTTTGCTGAAGATATACAAATGGTGGCCAACGAGTACAAAGAAATGCTCAACACCGTTACTTATCATGGCATACAGATCCAAACACGTCGACTAGGATGACAATAATAAACAAAGACAACAAGTGTTGGCAAGGATGTGGAGAAAGTGGAGTTCTGGTGGGAATGGGAAATGGGACAGCCACTTTGGAGTACAGTTTGACACTTCCTCAAAATGCTGAACATAAAGCTATATAACACGGCAGTTCCACTCCTAGGTAGTATATATCCAAGAGAAGTGAAAGATGTCCATATAAAAACTTGTCTGAAAATATTCATAGCAACTCTAATCATAATATCTAAAAACTGGAAATAGCCCAAATGTCCTTCAACTGGTATACAGATAAGATGAGGTATATTTTTATAATGGAATATTATTTGGCAGTCAAAAGAAATACTGATACATTCTATAACCTGAATGAACGTCAGAAACATTATGCTATGTGAAAGAAGCCAGTCACAGAAGACCACATAGTGTGTGATTCTGTTTATATGAAATGTCCAGACTAGGCAACTCTATAGAAACAGAAAATAGATAAATAATTTCCTAGGGCGGGGGAAGTGGGCAGGTGTCAGGGGAGAATGGAGAGCGATTGCTAATATGTGTGTTAAGATTTAATTTGGGAATGATGAAAATATTCTAAAATTAGATCATGGTGAGGATTGTAATATATTAATACATTAAAAATTATTGAGTTGTATACTTTAAATCGTGAACTTTATGGTATATGAGTAATATCTCAATAAAGGTGACAGGGCACCTGAGTGGCTCAGTTGGTTAAGCGTCTGACTTTGGCTCAGGTCATGATCTTGCAGTCTGTGAGTTTGAGCCCCATGTCGGACCCTGTGCTGACAATTCAGAGCCTGGAGGCTGCTTCAGATTCTGTGTGCCTCTCCCTCTCTGCCCCTCCCGGGCTCATGCTGTCTCCCTCTCTCAAAAAATAAAGAATGAAATCATTCCATTTGCAGCAATGTGGATGGAACTGGAAGGTATTAT
This sequence comes from Panthera uncia, assembly GCF_023721935.1. Classification (NCBI taxonomy): domain Eukaryota; kingdom Metazoa; phylum Chordata; class Mammalia; order Carnivora; family Felidae; genus Panthera; species Panthera uncia. The sequence goes on along the minus strand of NC_064809.1, from coordinate 113,376,203 downwards.
GCTGAGTGAAATCAGTCAGAGAAGGACAGGTATCATATGTTTTCACTCATATGTGGATCTTGAGAAACTGAACAAGACCATGGGGGAGGGGAAGAGGAAAAAATAGTTACAAAAAGAGAGGGAAGGAGGCAAACCGCAAGAGACGCTTAAATATGGAGAACAAACAGGGTGGATGGTGGGGGAAAAGGGGGAAAATAGGTGATGGGCATGGAGGAGGCACTTGTTGGGATGAGCACTGGGTGTTGTATGTAAGCCAATTTGACAATAAATTATATTAAAAAAATAAACATTTTTAAAAATTTTTTAAAAAAGGTGTTAAAAACTTTAAGCGGTGGGATCCTAGCATTCCACAGGATGATGTGCTATCATTAAAGCAGTCGTTTTTCTCACCCTCCATAAAATAGAATAAGGATAGATTAGAGACTTGCCATTGAAAATAGGAAAGAAGGGGCTCCTGGGTGTGTCGTTTGAGCGTTCGTTCGACTTCGGCTCATGATCTCATGGTTTGCGTTCGTTGGAGCCTGCACTGGGCTCACTGCTGTCAGTGCAGTATCACTTCCAATCCTGTCCTCTCTGCCCACACCTCAAAAAAAATACATAATACCTAAAAAAAAAAAAAAAAAAAAAAAAGGAGCTATGAAGAAAAAAGAAAATTAAACTGTTTTGTTTCCCATGGTTGCAAGAAATAAAACAGATTTTTGACAATATTTATCCATTTCCTAAAAATGTAGCATTTTTTTCCTTTTACAAATAGAGACGATTAATGAAATTGAGCTTTGCATCACAGAACTTTAACGAACTTTAAAGATATTTTTTTTCCGTCTTTCCCTTGGCATGTAAGCCTTTCTGCCTCTGACTTTGTAGGCGAGGCGGTGGGCACCCGTATGACTGCATGTCTGCACTTCCCGCCTGCAGTTACCTCCTTTTCGCACATGATTCTCTTCTTCAGTTGGTGTTTGGCCCCTAATACTCAACTGACTTTTTATAAACCAACAGTCCCTCTTCTCTCTAATAAGTTGTTCTTAGTCTACCAGCAGGTGTGGTTAAGGCTAATTGAGAGAGATTTGCTTGTTATGCCTTGGAAAATACCTGTTAATTTAAATTTGGGATTGTATGTAGATTTTATTTATCTGCACTATTCCTGGCTTTGGTTAACATGTGGCCAAACTCTGCCGGCCTCTCCTTTAACTCTTAGTTCCCATTGCCCTCCCATCCGGCCCCGCACACAGCGCCCCCCCCACCCCCCCGCTGGGATTTGTATCTAGGTACCTGGCTCATTGATTGAGGAATTGTGGGAAGACCAGTGCCTGCTTTAAATCTGTCACAGTGCCTTGCACTGTGTAGGTGCTTAGTAATCGTTTGCTGTGTGAATAATTCTATGTAGAACTTAAAGATGTGAGCCATAGAAAAGCAGTTTCCGTGCGGTAACTTTGTTTTATTTTTTAATGTCTGCTAAAAGAATGTACACAACCCGCTGAGAAAAATGCATGCCGCTTACTGTTTGATTGCTCATGACATAGGTTTATAAGCATGCCAACATGGTTAAAGCACAAGAATTAAACCACAAGCATGAAAATAACGTTTGACTTTTCTTCCTGACAATCTGTGCATGAAATTTGTCAGTGCAGAGTCTCCCAAAGGCACCTCTGGAATGCGAGCTCTGAATGACTTTTTGGTTTTTGTTGGCGGGGTAGATCAAAGACATCAGTTCTGTTAGTGCTTTAACCAAGAGAAAGATAAACCTAATCCAGAGCCGCGCACGCACTTTTAAAACAAATACCTTGTTTCCTGACGTCTTGTTTCCTACTGTAGCATGATTTGCGCTGGCCACGAAGAATGTAAGTGATTTTTCTCAAGTTGCTACTTTTTTTGGCTATTGCTCTTAGAAGTAGACGGTGGAATATTTACCATCAGAGAGCAGAAGACAAAGGTTTAATTTCTGTTTCAGCAAGATGAGTTTGAGAGATTAAACAATGGAGGAGTTAAGTGGATGTGCCGGCTGTTGTTGCCATCATAGCACTGGTGGCCATCGTGAGGGGGGTAAGAAACTGAAGGCCTGACAGTACGGGTATCTACCCTTCCCGTCTGTGTCCTCTGTTCTGGCCACATCCCACCTTCTCAAGGAGGAAGGGTCTTGCTCCAGAAGTCCAGACAGCCGAGTTTGAGACCAGGCCCTGCCTTTGACTTGGAGGAGTCTTAGCCTAAGGAATCCTGTCCCCTACTTTGGATATTTGTGGGAGCAGTTTTAGTTGTTACAGTTATGGGTATGACATTATTTATGAGTTTTATTCACTTCAGGTTAATAAAGGTGGTATTGTAAATACTGATTACGAAAAGGTGGTGGTGGATCTTTAGTTTTAGTGTTGAGAACCACCTGGGTTAGATGACTGGGCTCTCTGAGCCTTAATTTGCCTTTTTCTGAAATGGAGATAACAACTGCTCTGGCCATCTCTCGGAATTATATTTGAGGATCAGATGTGGAAATAATGTGAATTGCTGTGTTTTCTCAACTGCAAAATAGAGGGAATGCCAGCTTAACACAGCCCTGGTCAGGATTAAGTAAGGGTCGCACACGTGAAGCACTTGGCAAATGGTTTAGCGGAATGCAATGATAATGTGTCCACCATCAACTAATTATTTAATCCTGACTTCCTACCATAAGCTCTGTTGCCCAGCCGGCTGCCTTAGGATTGACTGCATACATTGGGTGACGTTCCTTCTTCCTATCTCAGACCTTGCTGCTTGCTCCCTCTCTCTCTCTGAGCCCTTCCTGGAATTTTTCTCCCCGTCCTCTCTGCCTGTTCCAAACTGTTCTTTCTCAAAAATGTCTCTCCTCTAACCTCACACAGGGCTCAGTGGGAAGTGTCCTGTTCAGTTGTTCGCCTCTTGGAACACTTGGTTTTCTTTCCATGCACAGGTGTTTTATTGCTCCCTGGGATCTAACTAAGTTCCTTGGCCTTAGAACTCAGGGCTGCTTGACTGGTAGGTAATGGAAAGTCGCTTGTTGATTTTCCACACCCAAGGGACATACTTTAGAATGAAATAAGCCCACAAACCTAAGCCTTTTCTTCCTTGGAGATAATATAACCACCCAAACAATAACACTCAAATAGTTATAGACTTTAAGAACAGGAAAGAACCTTAGGGAGTTACTCTTTACTGCTTATCATAGGTGCTTTATATACTTTCTATCCTTTGTTTCTCATAATAATATTAAAAGATAAATGTAGTTACTCATATTTTACAGACAAAAAAATCCAAGACTCAGAGATGTTAAATAACTTGCCCAAGGTCACTCATTGGGAACTCGTAGAAGGGCAGGTGAAACCTAGCTTTTTGTCTTCAATACACATGTTCTACTATTTTACTCTCCTTGAGGGAAATGAAGTTTTGGTCATCACTAGAAAACAGCATGTGAGAGGGCACCTGGGTGGCTCAGTTGGTTAAGTGTCCGACTCTTGATTTCAGCTCAGGTCATGATCTCATGGTTTGCGGGATGGACCCCCGGATTGGGCTCTGCACTGAGAGTGTGGAACCTGCTTGGGATTCTGTCTCCTTCTCTGTCTCTCTCTCTCTGTCTCTCTCTCTCTCTCTCTCTGCCCCTTCCCTGCTTGCTCTCTCTTAAAAATAAATAAATAAATAAACTTAAAAAAAAGAAAGTAGGGGCACCAGTCAGTTAAGCATCTGACTTCAGCTCAGGTCATGTGGTTCATGGGTTTGAGCCCTGTGTTGGGCTCTGTGCCGACAGCTCAGAGCCTGGAGCCTGCTTTGGTTTCTGTGTCTCCCTCTTTCTCTGCACCTCCCCTGCTTGTCTTCTGTCTCTCTCAAAACTAAATAAACATTAAAAAAAATTAAAAAAAAAAAGAGTGTGGGGTGAGAAATCTAAGAGAGTCTGGGTTAAAAAGAAAAAAAAAGCATGAAACAGCCATCCTTTCCAGTGTAGAAACAACTGAGGTGTAGACACTGGGTATTATTAGATGACCCCAATCTAAGCCAGACGGGTGTTTTGCTAGGATGCCAGTGAGGGGAGAGGAGCTTCATCCTGCAGTGTCGTGAGAAGCACCAGGAAGACATACAGAATGCAGCAAGCCAGTTTGAATAACACAGTGGCAGGTGCACAGCATCTGAGACTGTGGGCTTGGACCCCTGATTTACAGCCTTGTCAGTTGTAGGACCTTGGACAGCTTCCTTATTTATCTTCTCCATGCCTCAGTTTCTGCATTTGTAAAATGCAGGGATTATATTAGAACCTACCCTTCAGGGTAGCTGTGAAAATTTTGGAAAGATTTAATACTCATAAATACTGAGAACACTGCCTGGCACATAGTAAAGGCTCAGTAAGTGTTGGGAGTTGTTGCTATTACTGTTACTGAGGCTGTAGAGGATATTGCCAGAGAACTTCAAATTTTCATGGCTGCTTGGTAAGGGCCAAGGCTGGTGGCCCAGAATCAGTCTCAGAAGCCTTATGGGTGTGTGACCACGTGTAGCTGGCAGTGTGTCCAGTGGAGGCCGGAGACAGTCTTAAGATGCTGAGCAGTTTTATTATTAAAAGTAAATACCAACACACTCTATTTTTCTTTCAAGAATCCAGAATAAATTGATTTTCTAAGCAAGGTTTGTAATTAAGTACTAAGTCCCTCATACTGTTCTCTGGAAGTCCTATTTAAGTTCCAGAGAGGTGTGAATAGTTTATGAAAGTTTTAGATTTGCTGATTGACCCTTCATAAAGTTGGGCTTACCTGCTTTTAGGAGAGTGCTTCACTTATTAACTGAGTGAGGCTGCATGGGCCTCAGGTTACCTGGTTGGCTCGCAAGGCGCTTAGGAACACCAAGGAGTGTTTCCCCAATGAGATGTGGAAAACATTAAAGGGCTAGATCTGGAAGGGAAATTTTAGCCAATGTTTCTGACATGGGTGTTCTGGTCAGCCTGAGGTGTCAGCTCATCTCCTTCCCTACTGGAAAGTGGGAGCAAGAGACCGACATGATCATTTAACCTGTTCACATTTGGTCATGCAGGGTGGGAAATGGCAGTTACTCTTTCATCAGCTTCTTTTCATGTACTTTATAATACCTGTACAATTGTTTTCTTCTTTGTAAGGGCCTCGGAACTGTGCTGCTGGACACAAGCACACAACCCTGCTGGCCTTGAGCTGGTATTGTTCTGTGGCTTGTGTTGTGAAGCTTAGTTGATGATAGTCCTGTAGGGATGATTTCCCACCCTTTGCTCCAGGGAGGCTCCTCACCAACCTTTACACCTGTCCCAGGGTCCCTTTCCCTAGAATTCCAGGAGCCCCGTTGTGGTGCCCCTATACCTAATTTTGGGAATTTGGAAAGCTGCCATCGTACGGGACTATTGCTGTACACAGAAGCCCCACGGGGTCTCATAAAGATGGGAATGGAAGCGCTATGGGAAATCTGTGCTACAGCACCTTCCCAAGACTTACTGTATCTGGAAACGCGGCTGGTGTTCAGGTGACAGCAGCTCCTTGTGTTTTCCCATGGCAGCTCAGAGTGGTAGGGACCCTCCCTTATCCTGGCGAGCAAAGAGATTGGAGTTCAGAGAGGTTGAGGAGGGAGAGGAGGTGTAGTGGTTCACCTTCTATTCTCTGAACAATGATCCAGAGGATTCTCATAAACTGTACATTGAGTTGCAGAAAATGAACAAATGTTCTCTGTTTTTATTCCTCAAGGTCAGCTTTTCATGGCCTTGTCCCTGCCATGCGTTAATAATAGCTGATACTCATTAAGCTCTTAGATTTCTCATTAAACCTCACAGCGCTATGAGGAAATTAATAGTACTCCCATCTTTACAAAGAGGAAACCAAATTTGAGAAAGATGAACTTTCCCACGGTGTCACAGCTAGTAAGAGACACACTGGAATTTGAACCCAGGTCCAACTGCCACATCACTGATTTAGCCGTGATGCTGACTGTCCCCTGGCTTTCCATCCTCAATTCTTCCCTAATTCCACAGTGCAAATGCTGCCTGTAAAACATTAAGACCATTTCATGCTTTGTATTTTGCACTGGTGAAATCCTGTGAATGGCTTTCTGTGCTAGGAGGTTCATGTCCATCCAATTCCTTTATGCTCTGAAAAGGAGGAGCCTCCCTCTTTTGAACAGAGCACAGAATTTTCAGAAGTATGAGGCCTGAAGGAGAGTCTGGTGGGAGCAGCTTACTGAGGGACCCTGTTCTTCCTCCTCTCCCCTCTTGGTCACCTTCCCTTTGGTCCTTGCTGCCACCCCCCTCCTCTGGCCCATTGGAGATCCCAATTTCTACTTTTCTCTCTAGCCCAGACCCCTTTCTTAAGGCACATCTAAACAGGAAATTGGCAGTTTCAAAAGAACTTGTGCTCAGGAGGGAAAACCAAAAGAAATTAATAACAGAAGTGTGTTTTCACTTCATATTTTTGTTTCTAAAACTATGGATTTTACTGAGCCCCCAACCCCTTTCAGCACTTAATGGATGTGAGCAGACTCCTAGCCCTTTGCTGGCCTGTAGGTGCCATTTTCTTTTCCCAGCATCTGAGATCTGATTTATTTGCCACCCACTTTTTGAAATGCAAACCTTTTTCTCTGGATTGGGTCCTCACAATTGATTCTAGTTTCCAGCCTGAAGTATAGTGATAGTTTAAAAATATATTGACAGGGCACCAGGGTGGCTCAGTTGGTTAAGTGTCTGACTCTTGATTTCGGCTCAGGTCAGGATCTCATGATTCATGAGATTGAGCCCTGTGTTGGGCTTTGTGCTGATGGTGCGGCTTGCTTGGGATTCTCTCTCTCCCTCTCTCTCTGCCCCTCCCCTGCTTGCTCTCTCTTTCTCTCAAATAAACTTAGTAAAATATATTCACAAAATCTCCGTAGTTTAAAAGGTTGAGATAAACTTTCTTTCTCTTGAGTATAGGCTGTGTTTGATGACTCACTTCTAATTAATAGAAAGTAGAGGAAGTGATGGCATTAGATTTTGGAGACTAGGTCATAAAGGCATTGCAGCCTCTATTTTGCTCTTTTTTTATTTTTTTTATTTAAAAGAAATTTTTTTTTAACGTTTATTTATTTTTGAGACAGAGAGAGACAGAGCATGAACGGGGGAGGGTCAGAGAGAGGGAGACACAGAATCTGAAACAGGCTCCAGGCTCTGAGCTGTCAGCACAGAGCCCGACGCGGGGCTTGAACTCACGGACCGCGAAATCATGACCTGAGCCGAAGTCAGCGGCTTAACCGACTGAGCCACCCAGGCGCCCCTATTTTGCTCTTTTTTTAGATTACTAGTTCTGGGGGAAGCCAATTACCATTTTATGAGGATGCTCAACCCTACCGAGAGGCTCACCTGGCAAGGGAATGGAGGCATCCTACCAACAGCCACGAGACTAAGCCATCTTGGAAGTACTTCTTCCAGCCCCAGTCAAGCCTTCAGATGAACACTGCCCCAGTTAGTATCTTGACTGCAGACTCTTGAGATCCTGAGCTAGAGCAACCCAGCTAAATTGCTTCTGAATTTTGACACACAGGAACTGTGAGATTATATAAATGCTTGTTGCTTTAGACCCCTAAGTTTTGGGAGTAAATTGTTACGTAGCAATAGATAATCAATATGGGTGCATAACTAATTTTTGAGTACTATTTGGGGCAATGATTGTTGTACGCTAGTTTCATTGACTTCCAGTTTATTCTTGTTTAGGAACTTCCTAGCTGGTTAAAGTATTTCAACCATCTAAGCTTCAGTTTCTTCTTCTCTAAAATGGGGATAATAATAGATTCTACCTCAATGAGTTGTTTTAGGTGCCTGGTTCATAGTAAGGCACTCAGTAAATAGGTAACCAGTCGTGTTAATATTCTCAACTAACATAATTCATAGTTCCTCTTTTTTCCTCAATCCATTCTTTTCTCCTATTGCCACAACTTCTCACTTCCTAGAGAAACCTGATAAAGAACTTGCTGTTACACCATGAGCATAGGTCTCTTTTAGCTCTTACCATGTTATGCTATGGTAGATTGCTTATGGATCTCACTAGTCAGCAATAAGCTTTACGAACATAGGAAGGAACTTATGGTCTTTATTTCCATACTTCCTAACACCAGATAAATGAATGGATAAGTTATACAACTTCATGTGATATATTTGCCCATAAGTTGATATTGGTACTTAATTATAATTAACTTATGTAATTAAAATTAACTCCTGTCTCCAGCCAAAGAGGGTACATATTAAAAAGAAGAGCAAACTGGAGAGTCCCTTGTTCATTTTGCTCTCTGCCTTTCCATCCCAAGAAACTATGATTTTACTGTGGGTTCATAATTGTTCTCACTTCCATATCTTTTGAGCCTATAGAGACCATTTAGAAGTTCAAGGGGAATGTTGCTATGAGAACATCTTCACAGTAGGTAAAATATAGTTGATTATTTGAAGCATTTTATTTTTATTTATTTGTTTTTAGGTGTTTATTTATTTATTCTGAAAGAGAGATAGCGAGCAGAGGAGGAGCAGAGAGAGGAGACAGAATCCCAAGCAGGCCCCGCACTGTCAGCACAGAGCCTGATGAGGGGCTTGAACCCACAAACTGTGAGATCATGACCTGAGCTGAAATCAAAAGTCAGAAGCTTAATCTACTGAGCCACCCACGCACCCATTAGGCATTTTGTTTTATTTTATTTTATTTTTTTTTTAACGTTTATTTATTTTTGAGACAGAGAGAGACAGAGCATGAATGGGGGAGGGGCAGAGAGAGAGGGAGACACAGAATCGGAAGCAGGCTCCAGGCTCTGAGCCATCAGCCCAGAGCCCAACGCGGGGCTCGAACTCATGGACCGCGAGATGGTGACCTGAGCTGAAGTCGGATGCTTAACCGACTGAGCTACCCAGGCGCCCCCCCATTAGGCATTTTAAATTCAAAACTATGCTTCAGATTATTTATTGCAATACAAATTCTCATACTGTGGGCATTGAACACTTTAATGCTGGAAAGCAACATATCACAGAGAAAGTGAATGGGATTGTGTCTGACACAGGTCCAAATCTAGATTCTAGAATTTATGAGGTATATAGCCACTCACTCATGTAACCAGGCTTCCATGAATCTTCTTATCCCACATTCCCTCTACTTATTCAGTAGACATTTAATATGTATTTACCATATGTCGAACATGCCAAGTACAGGGGCTATGCCATCAAACAAAACCTGGTCCTGTCTATAGGGATTTCTGAGGAGTGACAAGTTAGGGTCAACACATGGGGTGAGTGGGTATCCGGCAGCTCTCCAGCACAGCATTATGGGGTTAAATTTTTCTTAACACAGATTCTGGGTCATATTCAGCCCCTGGTGATTGTATCTTTCCAGCTGGTAGGTTTGGATCCTTATGGAGAAATCCAGTGTGGTGTTTACTTTCAGGTTTGCTTTGCTGAGGGAAGTCTGGGACTTGTTACTCTGCTATTAAAACATTAATTAGTTCTACTTGAGACAGTAAGCATCATGTAAGCCAGAATTAGTAATTTTAATATCTCTTCTGCTGGTGCCAAATGGGAGTGAGAGCCAGATCTGGTGGGATGTGAGCCTAATGCTCTAGGCCCAAAAGTCAAGGGATGCTCAGCAGAATTTAATGAGGGAGGAGGGACTGGGCCCATGGTAAACACACAAACTGCTCAGGAGAGTCCTAGAAACTGGAAAAAGACAACTTGTTCATGTGACTCTGTGTCTTTCATGATACTCCTTGACAAAATTTATTTATCCCACCCACCCATCCATCTGTCTGTCCATCCATCCATCCAGTTCTTCTGTCCATTCATGCATCTGTCCATTCATCCATTGACAAATGCTGCATATCAGAAGTAAACAGAATATATATATTAACACCCAGTGTTAGGGAAAAAGGAGATGAATATTCTTTCAGTATTGATCCTGGGAGTATTGATTGATCCAGTTGCTCTGGAGAGCAATTTAATAACACTTAAAATTGCTCTAATTTATATTTCCATTTGTCAAGCAATTCCACTTATAGGAATCTATCTGGAGCATTTAGTAATGGAAATGTACGTAATGTGTAAGAATGTTTATTACTGTTTTTTATGATAGCCAAAAAAGGGGAAACAAATGAATTGTCCAGCAGTGTAGGGAAGTAGTGACCAGCTTGTCTGGACATAAGGTGGGACACAGTGCAGTCTTACAACAATGTGCTTTGGAAGTCAGTTTAGTTAATGCCACATTGTTAAAAGAGTGGGTCACAAAGCAGTAAGAATAGAATTCCAATTTTGTATATTAAATGTATAAAAAACAGTGTTGACAGTGGCTATCTCTGAATTACTTTAATGTTCAAATTTTTGTTCTTTGTGTATTTCCAGACTTTCTACAGTGAATGTGAATTACCTTTGTAGTTATGAAAAGGCATTAAAATAGACCTAGTAAGAGGACAGCTTGCCTAAGGGTCTTGGTCAAGTGCTTTGGACCAGTGAGATGAGAATTCAAGAGTGGAGCTCAGCTGAAACAAAGCTGTTCTGTTTCTCCTGTCTGCATGTGTACTTTAATTCATTCAGCAGATACCAGTGTTTGCTCATGTGAGTCAGGCAATAAGGTTAGAGAGGTAGGCAGGAGCCAGATCACTGAAGACTGTGCAAGTCAGCCCATGTTAGGACTTTGGATTTTATTCTAAATGAGGTGGAAACTGCTAGAGGATTTTAAATTGAAAACTGGCATGATCCGATCACCCTGACTGCTCTGAGCCACCATAGTCAGAGATACAAACTTGGTGTATGTTGCATGTGGGAGTAGATGGAAAAGGACGTGATTCTTCTCCCCAAGGTCTGGGGAGGAGGATCTTTGGGAGCAGGCTCAGACCCAGAGAACAACTACTAAAGTGTCCTCGAATGCACCAGCTGCCCCGGACTTGACCAGCAATCACAGGGGTCAAGGACAATCCTGGAAAGTCTTTGTGCAGAGAGGGCTGCTTATTGAAGTGTTTGGAGAGCTGGAATCCTTGGCACTGCTGAGTATCTGTCCAGTTAAGCCGTTGCTCAATATAGTCCGGAAGGTGGCTGAGAGCCCCTAGGTGCTGGACAGCTTCCACTGGCTGCTCCAGATCCCTCTTCCGCATCCTGCTCTGGGCCCTGGGAGGTTAATTGGTGTGAACCAGATACAGACTCTCTCACCCTCTTGTTGCCCATTGGTTTCACCCAGTGGGGAGGCCAGTGAGAGTGGTTGGAGGGAGAAGAGTGGTATTGGGGTAACTTTCCCCCACCTTCATCTGTTAAGTCACCTCTGGCTCCTGAGTCCCTTGACCACAGGTTTCACCTTCTGTCAATCTTACTCACTCCTTCCAGGGTCAGTAAATGTTCCCTCCCTTCAACCTGGCAGACCTGGGGGTGGTGAGAGTCCCTTTGGTTATGAGTCCTGAGGCCTGCACTCCCTCTTGAAGTTTCTCTACACCCTACCCACACCTTTGTAAACAATCCCTTTATTAATCTCACCTCTAATTATGCAATTTGAGTTTGCCATCTGATTCTTGCAGGAAGTCTGTCTAATAATAAGCCTTCTTCCTGGTGGAATCTGGGATGTTCTGATCAAACAGGGTTAGGGGCTGTATCACAGGAGCCCACAGCCCAGAATGGCCTCGGTGAGGGCTTTGGTCAGTGGGACTTTCCAGCCCAGTACTGGGCTGGGAAACACGAATGAGGGTTTTATTTATTTCAGCTTTCTCCCTAGCAAGCTGTGCGGCTTTGTCTTTTAGCTTCTCTGAGCCTCAATTTCCATGTGTAAGGGAGGCAATCTCTTTGAATTCTGAAATTGTATTATTGTTATTATTATTTGTAAGTAATCTCCCCACCCAACATGGGCCTCAAACCCACAACCCCGTGATCAGGGGTCGCATGTTGCACTGGCTGAACCAGCCAGGTGCCCCTCCCAAGATATTATTTTTAATGGTAACTTTCTGACTAATTATATTCATGTTCACTAGAGAAAATCAGGAACCATGTGGAAAGACAAAATCAAATAAAAATCACCTTAGTTCTACCATCCAGAAGGTAACTCTTAATGTTTTTCAATGCTTATATATGTTACTGTTTTTAAGAATCAAATTCATGGAGCATATTTGGTTGAACAACTAATCTGTAGGTTGTGTTGACCATCGAAGGAGTATAAAGGTGGGTAAACGCGGTCTCTGCCCTCCAGGAATTGGTAATTTAATGGTAAATACTGTTTCCTATAGTTACACACATCAGGTACTTCCCATGAGAGAGAGAAGTCCTTCCATCTGTCGCTTAAATCTGCAGAGTTTTAATGCCATTTGTGATGTAATGTTGCTTGTGTTTGAAGACTTTTCCCGTGAATTATGTGTAGAAGTAGGGCTCTCGTGCGCTAATGAGGAAAGGGTAGACTTTGCCTGTTAATATTCATTTCTTCGACCACCTACCCTAACCGCACCTGAACTGGTAGGGAGAAGCATCTTGTGTCTGTGACTCTCTCCTGCTCATTTTCAAGCTGCACTGCCACCCCTGCCATTCTGACTGACTAAAGCCTAATGGGCAATATGACAGCCACAGATGGAACGGCTGACAGAGGGGAGAGAACTTTAGGAGTAACAGATCATCTGGAAGCTAGCCCTTCTTTGCTGGGACAGTCCACCTTGCAACAGGAAGCATCAAGAAATCCTGGAAATCTCGGGGCACCTGGCTGGCTCGGGGTGGGGGGCTCTTGATCTCAGGGTTGTGAGTTCAAGCCCCGCGTTGGATGTAGAGATTACTAAATAAATAAATAAACAAACAAACAAACAAACAAATAAACTTAAAAAAAAAATAGAAATCTGACCTAATGTGGTAAAAGAGGCGAGAGAACAGGCAGAGCATAGGAATATCGAGAGACTTTCACTTATTTGGATAAAATGTGTCAATAAAGTCCATTGAACCTTTATTCAGCATGCCAGAGCTGCTATATTTATTCATGAAATTCTACATGTCTTTTTCCAGTCCAGTTTTGAGGTGGAGATGTATGACCCCTGCCTGGCAGAATGCCCTGCTTACACACCATCCCTGTAACCTGGCCCTAGTTTCAGGGGAATCTGGGTCTGTAGCTGAATCAACTAAGAGCAGTTTTTCCTCATTGTACTAACCTTCCCCGAAAGTAACATTCCCATACCCCTTCCAAATAAATGGAAGGTCAGTTCAAATTGTAAATACTGTATTTATCTTTTTCTACCACAAACTTTGAGTGTGATTTTGTTTTTTCTCTTTGTCTTTTTGAGAGAGAGAGAGAGAGAGAGCACGCCTATCCATGCCCATGGGGAGGGGGGCAGAGAAGGGGAGAGAGAGAGAGAGAGAGAGAGAGAATCTCAAGCAGGCTCCATGCCTAGCACAGAGCCCTGCATGAAGCTCAGTCTCACGACCATGAGGTCATGACCTGAGCCAAAACCAACTGAGCTACCCAGGCACCCCTGAATGTGATTTTCTTGAATTTAGCTTAGATAAATGTCCAGTGCCATTCCATTATTTGAAAAAGATCCCTAGCCCACCCCGACAAATAGAATTTGTCTCCCAGAATGCAGGAAAGAGACATGAAAGGAGGAGTAAATCTTGGTGGTGGCATGCATTTGGGACTTCCTAGTTCTCAAGAAATTCAGGCGTGACCATAACTTACTTGGGTGTTACTGAGAAAAGCAGTTAGAAGCAAAGAAAAATAGAGGGGCCTGGATGGCTCAGTCGGTTAAGCACCTGACTTTGACTTAGGTCATGATCTTACGGTCTGTGAGTTCAAGCCCTGAGTCAGGCTCTGCGCTGCCAGTTTAGAGCCTGGAGCCTGCTTCAGATTCTGTGTCTCCCTCTCTCTCTGCCCCTCCCCCACTCGTTCTCTCTCTCTCTTTCTCTCTCTCTCTCTCTCGCGCGCGCGCTCTCGCTCTCTCAAAAATGTTAAAAAAATTAATAATAAAAAAAAGAGAGAAAAATGAAACAACATCCAAGGTCAAAAATCAATTTTGAATTATTTGTAGAGAAGGGAATTCCAGTCCCATAACAGAAATGGCCCTTGGGAAATCTGTCTTCCTCAAAAGAGTGACGCAGACAACATGCACAATAGGAGCTTTGGTGGTGTTCAGCTTGGAAGAGAAGGTTCAGGATTAACAAGCACACTGGCTGTCATGTAGAGGAGGGATTAAATTTTTGCTGTGTGTGAGGCACAGGGGTTGAACTGGTATGTTAGTGTGTGAAACCTCTAGAGGGAGATTTCTCTTTAGTGTAAGAAGACATTTCTGGGAGCTATACAAAGATGGAAAGAGATCTTTGCACCTAGAGGCAGAAAGTTTCTGGTCACTAGGCAGAGGCAGGGAGACTCCCTGACCTCCCTTCTGATTGTATCTTCCTCTTGCTTGCTACACTCCAGCCACAACTCTTTTCAGATCCCCAGAGGAGCCAAGCTCTTCTCCACACTGTTGTGACCTCTGTCTGGGATGCCCATGTCCCTCGCACCATCATCAGCCTGTGAAATCTTGCTCTTTCTTGAGGTCTCAGTGTAATGGTCTCATCCTCGTACAGGTCCTTCCTGACCCTCTTGTCTAAGGAAGATCTTCCTGTTAAAACTGTACCATAATGTCTTGCATTTTTCGTTTATAGCACTTGCCAAATTTAGGCGCTAACCTGTATCTCGCATGTACACACACACACACACACACACACACACACATTTATATAAAAGAATACAAATGTAATTTGTATCACCATTTGTTTAATGTATGTTTCACCACAAGAAGATAAGCTTTGCAGAAGGTACCCTGTCTTTTTCATTCCTGGATTCTCTTGTGTTCAGCACTTGAAACATGGTAGGTGCTCATTAAACATATTAATGCATGAATGAATTAATGAGATTTGTGCACCAAAGTGTCTTGATTAGTATACCGTGAGAGTGGGACATGAACCACTAGGAGAGGTTTTGCATGGGCCCTGGATCTAGAACCAAATAATGCTGTATCACCTTGTGTGACAGTGATTTCTTTTCACTTTCAGTCCTTCTGATTTTGTCAAAGAGAACAGTTTGGTTTGGTGACAGTCTGTAACTGCCAGTCTGTCACCTGCCAATCTCTCTTGTCAATGCAGTGAGAGATCAGGCCTCAGCAAGCGACACAGTCTAGCTGGAATTTAATAACATGTTGTGTTATCATCATATTCATTCGTAGGTTGCCTTTTATTTGTGATGAGATTGATTTTTACTTTATGGAGGGGATCTGAAGTTTTCTTTTAAAATAAGTTTGTAGAGGCTCCTGGGTGGCTCAGTTGGTTAAGCATCCGACTTCAGCTCAGATCATAATTTTGAGCCCTGCATCGGGCTATCTGCTGTGCTCCTCTCCCACTTATGCATGTGCGTGCTCGCTGGCTGGCTCTCAGAAATAAACAGACATTAAAAAAATAAAATCTATAAGTAAAAATGTGATTTTCTTTGATGAGTAACATTAAATAAGTAGTACAGTTAATGGTAATGACAGTGGTTCTTGAATTACTGAAATTTTGGTTGCCGAAGGGTCTGAAATTTTGGAACAACCTAGTTCATCCCCAGACCAGTTCAGGTTCATGGCAACAGAAATGCAATTAAGTGAGAGTTTCATAAAGCCAAATGTATTCATTGTCATTGTGATAGTGTGTCCTTTTTAAATATTAAAGTACTCTTTTCTAAAATAGATGGTGATTTAAAAAGAAAATTCTGACTTAAAAAAATTTTCACTTGGGGGGCCTGGGTGGCTCAGTCGGTTAAGTGTCCACCTTTGGCTCAGGTCATGATCTCATGGCTCGTGAGTCTGAGCCCTGCATCGGGCTCTGTGGTGACAGCTCAGAGCCTGGAGGCTGCTTCAGATTCTTTGTCTCCCTCTCTCTGCCCCAACCCTGCTCACACTCTCTCTCTCTCCTTCAAAAATAAATGTTTAAAAAAAAAAAAAGTCTCACTTGGCAAAGTAAAGTGCTTGCAGGCCCATGTTGTTATGTAGGGATGATAGTGTGGGAGAGGCAATGTCACCTGCTTTGGAATCCAGAAGTCCAGGCTCCACCGCCGTTAGAGGACCTTTGTGGTTCCTTCCAGTGTGGAGAGTGCTTTTAACAGTTGGAGGTGAGATCTCGTTTGCCCTCAGTGTGAATAGCTGTGACAGCAGAAAGTCCTCATGTATGTGGATGTGCACACTGCTCCCCAGAGCACGTGCACATGTGTTATACCACCCTTTCTGTTAAAAGGATTTGTGCATTTTCTGTTATTTCACATAGGGATTCCAAGCACAGATTATCCTTGACTTACTGTGGGGTTCTCTCTGGATAACTCATCCTAACTTGAAAATATTATTTAAAATAAAAACTCATTCAATACGCCTACCCGGTGGAACATCATAGCTTAGCCTCGCCTACCTTAACTGTGCCCAGAACACTTACGCTTGCCTGCAGCTGGGCAAGGGCATCTCACACAAAGCCGATTTTATAAGAAAGTATTGGATAAATCATGGAATTTATTGACCTGAAAGTGGGAAACAGAATGGGTGTAAGGATGGGTTCAGAGGGTCGTGAGGGTAGAGGTTGTTGACCCTTGAGATCGCATAGATGATTGGTAGCCGTGGCTCCCTGCTTCTGCCCAGCATCACCAGAGAATGTCATGTCATGTGTTGCTAGCCTGGGAAAAGACAACTCAAAATTTGAAGCACAGTTTCTACTGAATGTGTATTTCACCATCATAAAGTAGAAAAATCGTAAATTGAACTATTGTGAGTCATGTATTGTACCATATTTCTAATGAGAGATGGTGTGTAAGTCACTTACAGAAGTTATCAGTCGTGTATGAAGGGTACGGTGGGAGAGAGAGATGGTTGGGAGCTGGGTGGGGGTGGATGTTCTTGTAGTGGCTTCTTCCACCGGAGACAGGAAAGGGATGGGAGGCATCTGAGGGTGGTGGCTGATGGATGTTCTGAGAGCAGCAGCCCCCCCATTTTCTGAGGTGGGTTGTCAGGGACTGGGGTTAGCAGGGGAGACATAGGCTGGCCATCTGTGTAAGGATCCAAAAGGCAAGGGCCGCCGAGCACCAGGAGGCCTCTGCCACCAGGCAGCAACCTGAAAAGATGTTGGCTGGTTGAGCGTGTTGTAACTGCTGCCTTTTCCTGCTGTTCGCCTCTGTCTTCAATTTGCTTTTCTTATAAAAATCCAGACCCTAGGGCTAAGACTCATACGTGTCCATTAGAAATTCAGCAGAGATACTAAGACTGGAGAGATTATGGCCTTACTGATGATGTCACTTTTGACAACTGCTCGATTAAAAACATGCAGAGGACCAGACCAGGTAACTTAAACTGGATGTAACCCCTGGTCAGTGTTCTTGCTTTGCATTTGAAGCTGCTGCCCTTGGTAACATTGTTTTTGTGATCGGTATCATCTGTCACCATGTGAGCCAGTTTTCCTTGGTGTATGTGTGCGTGCACATGTGTGCTCACACATATCCAAGTCTGTGGCTCCTGTCGATTGTGCATCTGCACCGTGTCATCAAAAGTCAGCACCTTCAACTCAACAGATACTCAGTGGGTATTTGTGGAGCACTTATTATTTGCCGAGCGTCATGGGGGGCAACATGCTCTGTGAACGGTAGGTGTCCATGTCTACTCACGCATATGATTAAGTTACAGTTACATGTAAGTTACAGTTATCATGTAAGTTACAGTTAAACAAGGGCTCTAAGTCAAGGATCCACAAAATGCTCAAGGATCACAGAGGAAGAAGCATTTAATTCTAGGTGGAGAAATGAACGGAGGCCTTACTGAAGGGACATTTGATCTGGGCCCTAAGAAGATGGCGTGGGGTAGAGGGGAGCTGGTAAAGATAACCAAACAGAGGTGGGGAGAGTTTTGCCTAGGGAGTGGTGCTGTGAAGCGAACCTGTAGACTATCTCATGGTACATGGGTCATGGTATGGCCAGGGAATACCTTCGCCTTTTCTGCTGGGGAAGTGGGGCACACACAGCAGTGGGTGCGAGTGCCCCAGGTGATGGGCAAAGGTCAGGAGGCAGTGAAGGTAGACCACTGGAAGAATTTAAACCTAATTTACGGTCCTCAGTTAATAAACATCTTTGTAAAGAAGCGTCCAGTAGACATATTCTTAGCTTTACATTTTTATATTTGGGGGCATGAGTTTAAGAACATGTTGACTGTATGACAGATGACTGAATGAGTAATGTCCAGCAGAGTACGATTTTCTCTGGTACTTTACATCATGATCAGCAGAACTGTATTCTGCTTTTGAAAGTCTGAATTCTTTATTGTACATGCCTAAAGATAGCTTCCTACATTGAAGTATGTTTTCCATTGTAAGAGGTGGTCTTTTCCCAAAAGAAAACAAATGTTCCACTTTTAATTTAACAACAAGCAGAAACCAATGAGAAGAATTGCAAATGGGCTGTCTGTGCGGTGAATCAGCCTGCATTGAACTGAGTGGCCCTTCTCAATGTCTGCCAGCAGGTGGTGACAGTGCTGTCTTGCAGTTTCCGTGTCCTTTTCGTTATTTATGTATCATTTGCAGACACACTACCTGTTAAACTTACAAAGCACGTTGGGGATGGGTGGGAGGAGTGACATAATTGCTCCCCTGTACATAATTCCTGCTATGTAGGCAATAGTCATTTTTGGTAGATTTCAGTAGTCTCTGGTGATTACAGATCGTCGGAGGTGTGGGCCCATGGGCCTCCACTTCCACAACCTCCCTGAAGAGCAGACGGGTAAAGTAAAAGCAGTTCTCAGAACCAGTCCTTTCACGGGGGTAAACCTGCCTGAAGTAGGCACGCAGCCCTGAAGCAGGCACACGGCTGGTGTGGCCCCGGCCTCCGGCCTTCTAGGTGCTCAGGAGAACACTGTGGTCCACGCTGCGGCAGCGTTGGGGCAGTAGGATTCAGCAGCCTCGGGGATGGGCTCAGACCACAGCACCCACCATGACACAGCTCTGGAAGGACTTGGGCTGCTGGGCTCACTCTGTTCTCACATGCGGGTCACAAGAAGTAGAATTGCCTGTACAGCATTTCAGGCTGATCCATACATTTTGAAACCCGTCTTTTTATCAATAAAAATCGTTTCTAATACCCATTTTGCTTATTAACAAACCCTCTGATACTAATCAAACATAAAGGTAGTTGAAACCTTAACCATCTCTGGGGTGTCAGCTTTTGATTAGAGTCATTCAAGTGCTAAATAGCCACCCCTAGGGTATAATTTAAAATTCATACATTTCTATATCACGGTTTATGCTGGAGTTTCTTGAAGAGAATTAGAGATACTTTTTCACTTTATGTATGTGTAGACACATACATACATACACACACATATGTGCGTGTATATATAAATTGCTTAACACTTTTAAATTTATATTCTTTGTTTATATTGCTTAGCAAAAGTAAACAAAAGCTATACATTTTTTGGGGGCTACCATTGTCATTAGTAACATGTTAAGAATATATTTCCAAATGTGTATATATACTTATGCATTATTAGTTTTAATGACTATATGGTGTTCCATTTTATAATTTACAGCTCACTGCAATGGACACTTGTGATTTTTTACAGCTATTTACCATTATAGACCTCTCTCTAAAGATTGTCTTTGTCCTTGTTTCTTTGTGTACTTGTTTATTAGGATACATTCCTAGAAATAGAATTGCTGAATCATAGGGTAAGCACATTAAAAAAAATGTTTAAAACAAAACTTCAAATTAGTCTTTGGGAAAAGTGTAGCAATCTGTACTCCCACCAGCATCTGCTTTCTTAAATACTCTCCTACCCTGGAAAGAATATTAAAGAAAAATATTTACCCATCTGATAGGTAAAAAAAAAAAAAAGGTCACTCATGTTAATCTTATTAGGTTGGACTTTAAAAAATGTATTTGCTCTTTAACTTCTCCTTTTATTATTGTTTCAAATATTTGTAGTTTAGGAAAATCAGTCTGCTGTACATTTACTCCTTCTGTCGCCAAATTCTTTAGAATGGGAAGCATAAAGTCAACTTAAAGCATTTTCGGCCATTACATTTTCCTAATTGAAGTCCCTGTCCTAAAGTAGGGCCGTGTTTCAATGGTGCCATTTCTGGTACTGGCCCCAGGATTAGTTGGGTATTGTTTTAGACTTCTTTTAGGAATGGGTAAAGATACTTTGTAGCTGCCAGACTGTTCAGAGATGATGGTAAGATGCTTGGATATCAGCATTTAAACCTGCCAAAGTAGTATTTCTGTAACACAATATGAAATTAGAACTTAGAGTTATTGAATTAATTTGAAGGATGCAGACAGCCAAAGAGACCATTTAAGCACAGAGGGATACTTTTTCAGCAGAATTATCTAGTTTTCTTGTCTACAATTGACTAACCAGAAAATTGCTATATCTTAAGTTCATCTGCTGATGTGTTTTGGGGAAGTGTGGTGCAAAGGAGTATTTCCTTCTACGTCATTAGTGTTTTAGAAGTCAACATGTAAATACTGGACCAAAATCGAAGTTCTGAGAGGTTTCTAAGTTGTTTAGGCATATGAAAAGAGAACTGGCTTCCAAAGGCAGGTGACCCTCTACTCTGTGGCCACCAAGAATCCTCTCCCTCCCTCTCCCTCCCTCTCCCTCCCCCCCTCCCCCTCCCTCCCTCCCCCTCCCTCCCCCTCCCTCTCCCTGTTGCCCACAATGGCTTTAAATAAGATAGGCTCCCGGGGTGCCTGGGTGGCTCAGTCGGGTAAGCGTCCAACTTCGGCTCAGGCCATGATCTCACAGTTCATGGGTTTGAGCCCCGCATCGGGCTCTATGCTGACAGCTCAGAGCCTGGAGCCTGCTTCTGTATTTCCCTCTTTCTCTGCCCCTCCCCCACTCACACTATATCTCTCTCTCTCAGAAATAAACATTAAAAAATATATTAAAAAAAAAAAAAAGATGGGCTTGCTCTTAAGAGATTTGCATTTTGAGCTAGGGCCTAAAATTAGAATGCATTGAAAGGTAAGAATGGCTGTAAGTTCACACTAAAGTGTAAGTGACTTACGTTAGATCTTTCTCAGAAGAGGGCTGGGCCCCCAAAACAGGATGAGGTGAGTGAGATTCATCAAGAAGAAAGAACCAGAAAGGAGAATCCAGGGTATAGAGCAGCACAGTTTGGTGGAAAACGCACTTTGGATGACAGATATGTTTTTCAGGGGCCTTTCCCATGTGTCACTGGTATTTGTAATGGAACAACTTGTGAATAAATTGGCGTTTTAATTATTTCATCTATCTTGTCCTGTTGCGAAGAAGAATTTTCTCCCTCTGCCTCCCTCTCTGGCTGTGCTAACAAAGGTATGATAGGTATTTAGTGAACATTTGGTTTCTAATTCTTTATGAGATGCTCTCCTTTGAAAGAATGTCCATCTGCTGTTCAGATGCTTCCTACTGAGTGAGGCAGCTGTTTTCCACTCTTGGAACCAAGACCACTGTACTCTGCAATGCTCTAGTCTCTCTGGACGGTATCCCCAGCTCCCGTCCCTGGGCTGTTTCCTCCCTGCTCTGCCGCCCTCACTGTGTTGCCTTTGCTGCTGCTCTCAGTCCTCCACACCAAAGCCCCTGCTGCGGTTTCTTTCTTCTCCAGAGTCTGCCTTAAATCCCGTCTTCTAGACTCTGATGCCTCCTGTGGTCAAGCAGCGCTAAACTGAATGCACACTTTCTTTAAAATCCCTGTTCTTTTGCATCCATAAATGTCCAATTAGTAAACTCTTTAAAAAAAAAAAACTGCAATAACCCCCTCTTTTTAAAAAACATTTTAATGTTTATTTATGTTTGAAAGAGAAAGAGACAGGGCATGAATGGGGAGGGGCAGAGAGAGAGGGAGACACAGAATCCGAAGCACACTCCAGACTCTGAGCCATCAGCACAGAGCCCAACGCGGGGCTCGAACCCACGAACTGCGAGATCATGACCTGAGCCGAAGTTGGACGCTTAACCGACTGAGCCATCTAGGTGCCTCTACAAGAACCTCTTTTTAAAATATAAAAACAATCGGGGTGCCTGGCTGGCTTAGTCAGTGGTGTCAGTCGATCAAACATGAGACTCTTGATCTCAGGGTTGTGAGTTTGAGCCCCACTTTGGGTGTAGAGATTACTTAAAAATTATATATATTATATGTATGTGTATACACACACACACACACATATGTGAAATGTATTATTGTAAAAAATGCAAATTTAGGGTCAATGAGAAAATGAAATTCCCTCTCTCCATCCCCACTGCACCAGCTTTAATATGTCTAATATGGTTGGTTGTGTATCTTTTCAGACTTTTCCTATTCATATACTAACATTTTTATGTGTAAAAAATATACAAAATTATTTCTACAAAAAAAAAATCACACACTGACTTGTCTTTTAAAATGTGGTATGCTACTGGGTGTTGTATGTATGAGGAATCACGGAAATCTACTCCCAAAGCCAAGACTACACTGTATACTCTGTATGTTAGCTAACTTGACAATAAATTATTTAAAAAAAGAAAAAAACACGCTACCAAATTCCACTGTTTCTGATTAAAGTTAAGCCTCTTACCTTACGATAAAAAAGAATGAAATCTTGTCATTTGCAACAACATGGCTAGAACTAGAATGTATTATGCTAAGCAAAATAAGTCAGTCAAAGAAAGATAAATATATGATTTCACTCGTCTGTGGAATTTAAGAAACAAAACAAATCTAAGGGGAAGGGAAGGAAAAATAAGGTAAAAACAGTGGGAGGCAAACCATAAGAGACTCTTAAATACAGAGAACGAACTGAGGGTTGCTGGAGAGGTGTTGGGTAGGGGGATGTGCTAAATGGGTGATAGGCATTAAGGAGGGCACTTTTGGGATGAACACTGAGTGTTATATGTAAGTGATGAATCACTAAGTTCTACTCCTGAAAACATTAGTACACTCTATGTTAACTAACTTGTATTTAAATGAAATGAAACAAAAATACAATAAAATGTGGTATGCTATATATAAATTTTATTTCATTCTTCTTGATGGCTGTATTGTTCTGCTGTATGGCTACATCATAATTTATGTAAATAATCCCTTATTGTTGGGTGTTTATATTATTTCCAGTGTCCTCTTGTTATATACAGTGATGCAGTAAACATCTTTTTACATAGACCTTTGTGTACGACTCCTGGCATTCTTCTCCATAGGAAAGGAACATCTGGTTCAAAGGGTATGCACATTTTAAATACTAATAAATATTCCCAGATTGCCCTCAAGAGAGGTGGTACTTAACGCTAATTTATGCTCCCATTGGCAAACCCTCATCCAGTCTTCAAGTCTCACCTGAAGGGTCACCTTTTTAGGGAAGCCTGACTTGTCACTTTTACCTCCAGGCATTGTGGGGTACCCCTCCTTTCTACTCCAGTGTTGCCCTAAAGTCCTACTGTATTCCTGAATTTTGGTGCTCATTCCATTTTTTATTTTATTTTATTTTATTTTTTGAAGTGTTCATTTCATTTTTTAAAATTTATATCCAAGTTAGTTATCATATAGTGCAACAGTGATTTCAGGAGTAGATTCCTTAATGCCCCTTACCTATTTAGCCCATCCCCCTTCCCACAACTCCTCTAGTAACCCTGTGTTTGTTCTCCATATTTAAGAGTCTCTTATGTTTTGTCCCCCTCCCTGTTTTTATATTATTTTTGCTTCCCTTCCCTTATGTTCATCTGTTTTGTTTCTTAAAGTCCTCATATGAGTGAAGTCCTATGATATTTGTTTTTCTCTAATTTCACTTAGCATAACATCCTCTGGTTCCATCCTCACAGTTGCAAATGGCAAGAGTTCATTCTTTTTGATCCCTGTGTAATAATTCATTGTATATATATATACCACATCATCTTTATCCATTCATCCATCGATGGACATTTGGGCTCTTCCCATACTTTGGCTATTGTTGATAGTGCTGCTATAAATATTGAGGTGCATGTGCCCCTTTGAAGTAGCACACCTGTGTCCCGTGGATAAATGCCTAGTAGTGCAATTGCTGGGTCGTAGGGTGGTTCTATTTTTAGTTTTTTGAGGAGCCTCCATACTGTTTTCCAGAGGGGCTGCACCAGCTTGCATTGCCACCAACAATGCAAAAGAGATCCTCTTTCTCTGCATCCTGGCCAACATCTGTCGTTGCCTGAGTTGTTAATGTTAGCCATTCTGACAGGTGTGAGGTGGTATCTCATTGTGGTTTTGATTTGTATTTCCGGGATGATGGGTGATGTTGGGTGCTCATTCCATTTTTTGAATATTTGTTAAATAATCTGTGTCCTATCACCACCATCTTTATTTTTCCTTTTAACTTTTTCTCTGATTTCAAAAGTAACCCATGTTAGCTATATAAAATTCCAACATCAGGGAAATACCTTATGTTAAGGAAATATAAAATATCTGTCTTTTTAGAATATGAAAACACTAACTCACTAATTTATAATAGCCACAATATGGAAGCAGCCCAGGCGTCCATTGATAGATGAATGGATAAAAAAGACGTGTTATATATACATGATGGAATATTATTCAGCCACAAAAAAGAATGAAATTTTGCCATTTGCAGCAATGTGGTTGGATCTAGAGAGTATAATGCTAAGTGAAGTAAGTCAGTCAGTGAAAGACAAATACCATATGATTTCACTTGTGTGGAATTTAAGAAACAAAATGGCCAATAAAGGGGGAAAAAAAGAGACCGAACAAACAGATGGTTACCAGAGAGGAGATGGCGGGGTGGGGGGATGGGTGAAAATGGTGAAGGGGATTGAGAATATAGTTACCTTGAAGAGCACTGAGTGATATATGGAACTATTACATCACTATATTGTACACCTGAAACTAACATAACACTGTATGTTAACCACACTGGAATTAAAATTAAAAAACAAATTTAAATCTCTGTATTTCAGATAATCTTCATCTGTGCTTCTCGCCCAGCATGCTCTCTTTAGCACTTAGAGCGTGTACCATTCTGAGATACACATCTGTCTCACCCACAAGCCTGAGCTCCTGGAGGGAAGGGGCATGCCTTTTCATCTTTGTGCCCCAGCACTTAATATGCGTTGGCACCTAGTGCATCCTCAGTAAATGTTTGTTACCCGGAAGAACAGAGAGTAAGACGAACCTAAGAAAACATGGCAGAGGATATAAGCACCTCTAATGGATACTGGTGTGATGTATGGATAGGTTTTTCTTTCTTAGTCTCCTTTAAAAAGGGGTGGCTTTGCATGGACTCTTCCTCAGTGCCAGACTCTCACAGAAACTCGAATGCTGATGAAACTTACCCTTTTCTAGATGATTTGGTTTCATAGGCATCAGGATCTATTTAGTTCCTCTAACAAAGCAAATAAATGCAGGAGCCTGGGAAGCAGTTATTAGCTGAGGGAGATTGGTTTTCCAGTGTGATTTGTTGCTATGTGTGTTTATTATCCACTGGCTCTGGGTTCATCAAGTCAATATCCCCTGCATTCTGCTGAGCCAGGCAATCTGGTGAAATAAGCAGTGAAGCCAGGCGCTGTTCAGGTTCCAGAACCTAACAGCAGCAACAATAATAACTGCCCTATCTTGAATACCTACCATGTATGGAATGTTTTACATGTCACTTAATATAAAATATGATAAAAACCCTATGGGGGAAAGTATTGTTTTTCTTCTGGTTCCAGATGATGATCAGCCCCAGGTAAACTTTCCAAGGTTATACAGCTATTAAGTGGTAGTGACTGGCTTTGAATCCCTTTTGCTTACAGACTATCTTGACTCCCTTTTTTCATCTTCTTTCCTTGTTCCTTAGCCCGCAAAATGGTCCTTTTGCCATGGAAGAGGAAAAGTAGATCATCTGCTAGAAAAGCCTGGAGTCCTCTCTCCTGTTCGTTGAAAACACTTTGTGAATCCTCAAGAAAACTTTTCATTTTTAACATAGTTTTATTG
Organism: Panthera uncia; assembly: GCF_023721935.1. NCBI lineage: Eukaryota > Metazoa > Chordata > Mammalia > Carnivora > Felidae > Panthera > Panthera uncia. The sequence continues at coordinate 113,350,309 of NC_064809.1, read as the reverse complement.
TCCTCTTCTAAAATCACAGACCCCTGGAGATGAAAGGGATCAGGTTCACCGGTTCATATTCTGCTGGGGGAGGAGCCTGTGACCCATGACTGGTGCCCATTCTCACCTTCACCATAGAAAGGCTTCCAGATTCTGCTGCATGAATGAAAAGTCTGGTGTTGCTTTGGGCTTATGTAGGTATGGAGTTTAACAGAATTAGGGGCACCTGGGTGGCTCAGTCTGTTCAGTGTCTGACTTTGGCTCAGGTCACGATCTCACGGTTATGAGTTCAAGCCCCGTGTCGGGCTCTGTGCTGACAGTTCAGAGCCCGGAGCCTGCTTCAGATTCTGTGTCTCCCTCTCTCTCTCTGCCTCTCCCCAGCTTGTGTTCTGTCTGTCTCTCTCTCTCAAAGATAAATAAACATTTAAAAAATAATAAAAAATAATAAAATAGAGTTTAAGAGTATTAAACATCATAGGTAAACTATAAACTAGAAGCAGAAACTTAAGGGTAGGCCCGTCAGTGGTCTCCAGAGGGAGAAACAGATTGCTCCAAAGCCATGTTCCTACCCAGAGACTAAATAGGATCCTGCAGGTTTCTTTCTGATTATATTCACCCCATCCCCAATGGTCAAACATTTCTCTCATTTTTACTGAAGTGTAGAAAAGTAGATCCATGTCCATAATCACTTATCTGAAATTTTAAAGGAAATTCTTTGCTTATTACACTTTATTTTGCATCAGACCCCCAGGGGACTGACTGGGCTGGCACCGTGCAATCAGATGTGTTAATATCCATACAGTATTGCTTATTCTTACATTAGATGGAATAAGTAAAGACTATAAGCATTTCAGGTAAGTTTTTGTTTTTTGTTTTTTGGTTTTTTTTTTAGTGTATTTTGAGAGAGACAGAGACAGCATGGGCAGGGGAGAGGCAGAGAGAGGGAGAGAATCCCAATGTGGGGCTTGAACCATGAGATTAATGTCAGGTCAGATTTTCGTTACCAAATGATTTGCATACACTTGGGAAAAAACTTGCAGTTTTCAGAACTTTTAGGGTTTCAGAATTACAGACAAAGGATTGTGGACCCGTAATTTTCTCCTTTTTTGCATCACCAACAGAATGTCTGATAGAGGAACCTCTTACTCCTTGTTAAAAGCAAAATAAAATTTGTTTCCCCGGAAGGGTCGGCCTCCCTGTCGTTCAGGGGCCGCTTGGCACCATTCTTGTGTGTGCCCCTTTGAAAGCTCAGTTCCAACCCTGACAGTGCTCAGGATGCTCTCCCTGGTCTCCACCCAAACCGGTTCCTTCAGCCACATTCCTGTGCCCTCTCCCAAGTAGATCTGGAGAGTGGTCCATTTCCATCATCATCTCTGTGAGGACCAGCCACGCTTCACACGACTCAGCAGGCTGCTTTTCCGGATGCCACACACTCCCTCAGCTTTTGTTCCTTGGTTTTGGGGAGCCTTCTCTATGGAAACCATTTTGGCTCATCTCATTCCATTCCCAGGTGGTCTCTGAGGCTTTGCCCACACAGTGCCACACCGAAAAATGCAGTCTGGCCCACAGGTTTACTTTTCACGTCTTAACTGCTTATTTTGGCTCGTGGCACGATCCCAAGGATTTTTCTGCAGAGGGATGGGTGTCACCATGCCTGGTGACCAGGCTGCTGTCTCTCACCCTGCCTGGTGTGAGACACACACACTTCTTACTCCCACGATGGTGCTTATAGTTTTCAAAGCCATTCTGAGATTAACAGGCCAAAGCCAGATGGTTTGACAAACTCTTGTTCTGCTTCCATTCTGGTTCCTTGAGGCCTCTTATGTTCTGTTTAGCTATTGCTTTTCCAGTTTGTGGAGTACATCAAGCAATGAGTGTCTTCAGAAACTATTTATACCATGAAGCGTCTGGCTGTTGTCGCTGGTGACTGGAGTTTGACAGCTGGTACCATCAGCTTCTCCCGGTACCTGATTTATACCAGTATTCGTGCCATGTGGCTCTTACTGGGCCAGGAGTCTTCAATCAGCCCAGTGACTTAAATTGCCAAGGAAACAATGTCTAGTGAGACCTCAGGATTTATGACCTGTTCTTAGGCTATGAGGTTTTCTGTAGAATTCTTGCTGACATGGTCTGTTCCCTTTATCTGCCTGATCTGTGGGGTGAATAAATCTTTGAACTTTTCTGCAGAATTCACTTTTGGTACGCAGGGCCTTGAACAGGAGCCTGAAGAAGATGGGCTTTAGGATCCATGAACCTCTGGACTATTTTGTATGAATGTATATGCAAGCATTTTTTTTTGTGGGGAGAGGCTTGCACTGGATTCTCAGTGTAATAGTGTAAAGTACAAGAAAACTGCTGAGTCTTCTGAGCCTCTGGAAAATGAGAATGATGGTAGATCTTACCCCATTCATTTAAATGAAAAAAAAGTTTTTAATGTTTAGTTTTGAGAGAGAGAGAGAGAGGATGAGTGGGGACGGACAGAGAGAAGGAGACACAGAATCGGAAGCAGGCTCCAGGCTCTGAGCTGTCAGCATAGAGCCCAACGTGGGGCTTGAACTCACAAACTGCAAGATCATTACTTGAGCTGAAGTCAGATCCTTAACCGACTGAGCTACTCAGGTGCCCCATTTGAATGAAGCTACAATGAGTAAGTGCGTAGTATAGTATCCATAAACATTCAGTAAATATTAGCTATCATTATTTGTCTGAATCTGTGATCCTCAAAGGTGAAAAATATGTGACTGCCTTTATTCCTTAGAATCAGGTAGCACATATGTGCCCAGTGAGAATTATTAACATTTTTATAGCCCTTGATGCTGTACAAAGCATCTTCGTAATACTGCCTTCTGTGATCTGCACAGCATTCTTGTTGGTAGGCGAGAGGGACTGCCTAATTGTCCCCTTTTACAGGTGAGGAAACTGAAGCTCAAGGGAGACCATGAGCACTCAGCTAACGCTCAGAACAATGGCTTCTGCTCGCAGTCAGGTGGACAAACAGATCTCCAGGCAAACAATTACAGTACAGAGTATGATGTGTGCCTTGGACCCTGAGGTACAGCGTGTAAAGGCAGGTAGGAGAAGCCTTCCTGGCGGTAGTGACACTTACTCGGAGCCGTGAACCGTAGGTGGGACTCGGCCAGGCAGAGCGGGCTACGGCAGCACCCGTTCCTCGAGGCAGGGAGACCTTGGCGGTGGGGCGCCTCTTGGCAAGAGGGGATGGCGCTGAGCACACACCTAAGGCAAAAGAGCAGTTTCCCAGAACCCTACTCCCCTTCCCCCGCCCACAAAGGAGATGAATGAAGAAAAAGGAATAGAGCAGAGAATTAAGTTTGGATTCGTAGACGTACCTACAGACCATGTGGCCATTTGAAATAATTCTGAGGAAAACTAACAGCGTGGGAATGTGTTTGGTATGTTAAGTGAGGAAGTGTATGTATAATTGCCCGTTGGCCATGATTTCAGCTGTGTAAAATGAAATCTACAGATGGCGAAGTCTTCGAAGTTAAGTGGAAGAAGGAAAATAACTCTCGTGTTAAGGTGATATATTTTAAAAACTCACTTTAATGTGTTACTTTGTAGGTTTTGTTTTACTTGTTTTATATTCGTATTTTGTGTTTTGCGTGTCTATGTGCACTGCTCCCATTACGCCTCCTAGGCCGTCAGGGTTCCGGCCGTTCCAGTGGGTCTCCGGTCTGTTTAGTTCTGAGTCATTAATTCAGCCATCATGTTTGCCACGTTCCAGGCGCTGTGCTTGATCAGGTATCAGTTGTGTCTGTGTGTCCATCCCTGACCGAATCAGCTCTCAGAGAGCTCAGCAACCCCCGGCCTCAGAGACCCCCTCCCTCTGTGGCTGCACAAAAACACTTGCTCTCAGAAATACTGCTAATTAATACTCTCCTTTTGTCCAGGTGAGGAAAAGGCAAAGGCAATGCCAGTTAGAGAACAAGGCTCCTTCCAGGATCCAGAAGGAATGAAGTGGTAATAACAATAAGTAATGAGTAACCAGAGACGTGACAACTGAAATGACAGGGTATCAGGCAGAAGTGTCCGTTTGACCTGGCTTGTAAGTGTTTGTGGAATCTGGTGCTTTTGGAAAATTGCCTGGCCCCTTCTAAGTTTTCACAGGGATCAAAGGCTTTGTTCCCTCTGATCGTGTTTTTAAAGCATTTAGTTGGAAACTTTCCCTTTCATGCACGTTGATCAAAAGGCAGCATGTGCTGTTAGATCAGGAATCAGCCAGCAGCCTTTATCTGTTGGGAGTCTTTATATATGTTCTGGGCATTTCTAAGGTTCTGGCCCTTCTGAAAGCTTCCTCAAGACACGGGGACACTTAAAAATTATATTTAAGATATAACATATGGTATTTGCTTTAAAATGAGGGGCGCCTGGGTGGCGCAGTCGGTTAAGCGTCCGACTTCAGCCAGGTCACGATCTCGCGGTCCGTGAGTTCGAGCCCCGCGTCAGGCTCTGGGCTGATGGCTCGGAGCCTGGAGCCTGTTGCCGATTCTGTGTCTCCCTCTCTCTCTGCCCCTCCCCCGTTCATGCTCTGTCTCTCTCTGTCCCAAAAAAATAAATAAAAAACGTTGAAAAAAAAAATTAAAAAAAAAAATGCTCCAACATACACACCCAGCATTTGGAAGGATATGAAATAAGAAGGGTGATGGATATATGGGGTTCTTTATACTATTCCTTTTACCTTGTTAATTTGAAAGTTTTCATAAGAAAAAAATCTTAAATAGCATTTAAGAGACTGATAACAAATGACTTACTGGAAATGTGAAAAGCCCTCCATGACAATACACCCTCTGATACCTTTGGGGTCCTTGGACCCCAGAGTTCAGTGGAGTAGGAGCTGACAGGCCAGAGGAAGCAGAGATGCCTGAAGGTGGCAGCTGTCAGTGGAGATTAGGCTTCCCTCGGCTTTGGGAGTGATTTCAAGAACTGTAGACTTACCAGCTCCCCACAACAGTTACTTCATCCATTGCTTTCCATCATGGTCTCTGATTGTTCGGTTAGAGGTTAGGAAACCGTTAGCTTGTTTGTTCATTCATTCTTCAGCAAATACTGACTGAGCATTGTTATAAAAGCTTAGGATGTTCTTAAAAGCAGTGAGGTTTATGCTCAAGTTGAGGATACGTTCCACTGTGGGGAGAGTGATGATTAACATGTACACGTATAGGGTCGCCTGGGTGGCTCAGTCAGTTAAGCATCTGACTCTTGATTTTGGCCCAGATCATGATCTCACAGTTCATGAGCTCTAACCCTGTGTCGGGCTCCGTGCTGACAGCACAGAGCTTGCTTGGGATCTCTCTCTTTCTCTCTGCCCCTCCCCTGCTCGTGCTCTCCTTCTCTCTCAAATAAATAAACATTAGAAAAAAAAAAAACCCCACACATACACATATAAATGAACATGACCATTTCCAGTGGGCGTGAGTGCCACGACAACCCTTACTCAGGACCTTGTGAAAGTCAGGGAAGACATCCGAACTACTTTATTTTGGGGGATTAGAGACGACCCTGCTGACTGAGGTGCAATTTGAGGTGAGTCAAGAATGACAAGAAAGTTGGGGCACCTGGGTGGCTCAGTTGGTTGGACGTCTGACTTAGGCTCAGGTCATGATCTCACGGTTCGTGAGTTCGAGCCCCGCGTCGGGCTCTGTGCTGACAGCTCAGAGCCTGGAGCCTGTTTCAGATTCTGTGTCTCCCTCTCTCTCTGACCCTCCCCCGTTCATGCTCTGTCTCTCTCTGTCTCAAAAATAAATAAACGTAAAAAAAAATTAAAAAAAAAAAAAAAAAAAAGAATGACAAGAAAGAGCCAGCTGGTGATATCCAAGGGGAACACTTTCCCAACAGGGAAGTGCGGAGAAGGGAAGGCAACCTTGACATGGTTGGTAAAACAGAATGTGAGCACCCTGAAGGTGAGGCGTGGGCCCTGTCTTTGGTAGCTTTCGTTTTCTCTCACTCCCTTTCTCCTTATTCTCTTTAAAATTCGTGTGTTCCCCATAGATCAGTTTCTCTTTCTGGGTTCCATTTTCCACTGTTTGTCTTTGTGGGTTGTCCCTGAGCCCCCTGCCCACCATGTTCGACATTGACTTTTGGTCGGGGGGCCCTAAGCTCCTGAAAGGAGAGCATGCTCACAGCAGTGGGGAAGATGTGAGGGGCTCCCCACCAGCGGCCGTGTTGTCCTCGCTTCATAGATAAAGGGCAAGTCAGAAGTCAGCCGGCCCAGTCCTTTAAAGCCCACATTCAGATCTCTCATTTTTCACAGGTTGAATCAGAGATGTTAGTTGTGAAGGGAACCTTAGACGTTATGTAGTAGTGAGGTGTATTTGGGGGGGAGGGGTGATTTTTAATGTTAAAAGATGACTGTTCCCCATATTGAGTTGAAAAGCGAGACGACTACTCATGTGCTGCTGGTTAGAGTATACATTGGTGTTGTATATGCCTTTTGACCAGGAAATTCCATCTCTAGGAGTTTATTCTAAGAGAGTATCAGCTTTGTGTGCAAAGGCTTGTCTGTAAAAATCTTCGTCATTGTGTTAAATGGGAAATGATCTAAATGTTGAACCATAGAAAATGATCTGTGGTTCGTCTTTGCTAGAATACTGCATAGCCATTTAAAATGATACTGTAGAGTAAGTTTAATTGTATGGGAAGCTGTTTATATTTTATGTCAGGAATACTTTCGACCACACTTAGTAAAAAAACAGTTATTTTCAGTGGGTGAGTTAAGTAGGGATTTATTTTTCTCATATAACAAGAAGTTGGAATGTAGTCAGCTACTGGCATTGGTTCAGTGGTTAAGCAACATCATCCCTGCAGTATCTGTGAACTTTTTTTTTTTATTTTTTTTACGATTTTATTTTTTTGAGTAATCTCTGTACCCAATGTGGGGATTGGACTCAACCCCGAGATCAAGAGTCAAGTGCTGTACTGACTGAGTCAGCCAGGTGCCCCTCTGAGAATTTTCTAATGCTTGACAGATACCTCATGGTCGCAAGAGGGCTGCTTCAGCTTCAGGCATTGAGTCCACCTCTAGAGCAGAGAAGGTGTGGAGGTGATAACTGCTATATCTACCTTTTTTAAAATTTACTTTTTTATTTTTTTTAATTTACATCCAAATTAGTTAGCATACAGTGAAACAATGATTTCAGGAGTAGATTCCTTAATGCCCCTTACCCATTTAGCCCATCCCCCCTCCCACAACCCCTGCAGTAACCCTCAGTTTTTTCTCCATATTTATGAGTCTCTTCTGTTTTGTCCCCCTTCCTGTTTTTATATTATTTTTGTTTCCCTTCCCTTATGTTCATCTGTTTTGTCTCTTAAAGTCCTCATATGAGTGAAGTCATGATTTTTGTCTTTCTCTGACTAATTTCACTTAGCATAATCACCTCCAGTTCCATCCACGTAGTTGCAAATGGCAAGATTTCATTCTTTTTGATTGCCAAGTAATACTCCATTGTATATATATACCACATCTTCTTTATCCACTCATCCATCGATGGACATTTGGGCTCTTTCCATACTTGGGCTATTGTTGATAGTGCTGCTATAAACATGGGGGTGCGTGTGTCCCTTCGAAACAGTACACCTTTATCCCATGGATAAATGCCCAGTAGTGCAATTGCTGGGTCATAGGGTAGTTCTATTTTTAGTTTTTTGAGGAGCCTCCATACTGTTTTCCAGAGTGGCTACACCAGCTTGCAATGCCACTAACAATGCAAAAGAGATCCTCTTTCTCTGCATCCTTGCCAACACCTGTCGTTGCCCGAGTTGTTAATGTTAGCCCTTCTGACAGGTGTGAGGTGGTATCTCATTGTGGTTTTGATTTGTATTTCCCTGGTGATGGCCATCTGCATGTCTTCTTCGGAGAAGTGTCTATTCATGTCTTTTGCCCATTTCTTCCCTGGATTATTTGTTTTTTGGGTGTTGAGTTTGATTAAGTTCTTTATAGATTTTGCGTATTAAGCCTTTATCTGATATGTCATTTGTAACTATCTTCTCCCATTCCGTCAGTTGTCTTTTAGTTTTGCTGATTGTTTCCTTCACTGTGCAGAAGGTTTTTATTTTGATGAGGTCCCAGTAGTTCATTTTTGCTTTTGTTTCCCTTGCCTCCGGAGACGTGTTGAGTAAGAAGTTGCTGTGGCCAAGATCAAAGAGGTTTTTGCCTGCTTTCTCCTCGAGGATTTTGATGGCTTCCTGTCTTACTGAGGTCTTTCATCCATTTTGAGTTTATTTTTGTGTATGGTGTAAGAAAGTGGTCCAGGTTCATTCTGCATGTCTCTGTCCGGTTTTCCCAGCACCACTTGCTGAAGAGACTGTCTTTATTCCATTGGATATTCTTTCCTGCTTTGTCAAAGATTAGTTGGCCATACGTTTGTGGGTCCATTTCTGGATTCTCTATTCTGTTCCATTATTGGGGTGTCTGTTCTTGTGCCAGTACCATACTGTCTTGATGATTACAGCTTTGTAGTATAGCTTGAAGTCTGGGATTGTGATGCCTCCTGCTTTGGTTTTCTTTTTCAAGATTGCTTTGGCTATTCGGGGTCTTTTCTGATTCCATGCAGATTTTAGGATTATTTGTTCTAGCTCTGTGAAGAATGCTAGTGTTATTTTGATAGGGATTGCATTGAATATGTAAATTGCTTTGGGTAGTATTGACATTTTAACAATATTTGTTCTTCCTATCCAGGAGCATGGAATCTTTTTCCATTTTTTTGTGTCTTCTTCCATTTCTTTCATAAGCTTTCAGTAGTTTTCAGTGTATAGATTTTTCACCTCTTTGGTTAGATTTATTTCTAGGTATTTTATAGTTTTTGGTGCAATTGTAAATGGGATCAATTCCTTGATTTCTCTGTCGCTTCATTGTTGGTGTATGGGAATGCAGCCGATTTCTGTGCATTGATTTTATATCCTGCAACTTTGCTGAATTCATGAGTCAATTCTAGCAGTTTTTTGGTGGAATCTTTTGGGTTTTCCATATAGAGGATCATGTCATCTGTGAAGAGTGAAAGTTTGACCTCCTCCTGGCCAATTTGGATGCCTTTTATTTCTTTGTGTTGTCTGTAGAGGCTAAGACTTCCCAATACTATGTTGAATAACAGTGGCGAGAGTGGACATCCCTGTGTTGTCCCTGACTTTAGGGAGAAAGCTTTCAGTTTTTCCCCATTGAGGATGATATTAGTGTTGGGTCGTTCATATATGGCTTTTATGATCTTGAGGTATGCTCCTTCTCTCCCTACTTTCTTGAGGGTTTTTATCAAGAAAGGATGCTGTATTTTGTCATATGCTTTCTCTGCATCTATTGAGAGGATCATATGGTTCTTGTCCTTTCTTTTATTGATAGGATGAATCACATTAATTGTTCTATGGATATTGAACCAGCCCTACATCACAGGTATAAATCCCACTTGGTCGTGGTGAATAATTTTTTTTAATGTATTGTTGGATCCAGTTGGCTAATATCTTGTTGAGGACTTTTGCATCCATGTTCATCAGGGAAATTGGTCTGTAGTTCTCCTTTTTAGTGGGGTCTCTGTCTGGTTTTGCAATCAGGGTAATGCTGGCTTCATAGAAAGAATTTGGAAGTTTTCCTTTCATTTCTATTTTTTGGAACAGTTTCAAGAGAATAGGTGTTAACTCTTCCTTAAATGTTTAGTAGAATTCCCCTGGAAAGCCATCTGACCCTGGACTCTTGTTTTTTGGCAGATTTTTGGTTACTAATTTGACTTCCTTACTGGTTATGGGTCAGTTCAAATTTTCTATTTCTTCCTGTTTCAGTTTTGGTAGTGTATATGTTTCTAGGAATTTGTCCATTTCTTCCAGATTACCCATTTTATTGACATATAATTGCTCATAATATTCTCTTATTATTGTTTTTATTTCTGTTGTGTTGGTTGTGATCTCTCCTCTTTCATTCTTGATTTTATTTATTTGGGTCCTTTCCTTTTTCTTCTTGATCAAACTGGCTAGTGGTTTATCAATTTTGTTAATTCTTTCAAAGAACCAGCTTCTGGTTTCATCTGTTCTACTGTTTTTTTGTCGTTGTTGTTTCGATAGCATTAATTTCTGCTCTGATCTTTATTATTTCCTGTCTTCTGCTGGTTTCGGGTTTTATTTGCTGTTCTTTTTCTAGCTCTTTAAGGTGTAAGGTTAGGTTGTGTATCTGAGACCTTTCTTCGTTCTTTAGGAAGCCCTGGATTGCTATATACTTTCCTCTTATGACCACCTTTGCTGCGTCCCAGAGGTTTGGGGTTGTGGTGTTATCATTTTCATTGACTTCCATATACTTTTTAATTTCCTCTTTAACTGCTTGGTTAGCCCACTCATTCCTTAGTAGGATGTTTTCAGTCTCCAAGTATTTGTTACATTTCCAAATTTTTTTTTGTGGTTGATTTCAAGTTTCATAGCGTTGTGGTCTGAAAATATGCACAGTATGATCTCGATCTTTTTGTACTTACTTAGGGCTGATTTGTGTCCCAGTATATGGTCTTGCTATATCTACCTTTACTCAGGAAAGCAAAACCTTTCCTCCATGCTCCCAGTGGAGTCTCTTTCCCCTTACTGGCCCAAACCATGTCACATGGGCACCTCTGTTTGCAAAGGATGCTAATAAAGTGAGTATCTAGCTTTTCAGAACTGTAGAGTATAGGCAGACAGGGAGATGAAGGTTGGAAATGAGTATTAGGTCACAGAACACACAGTGACACACAATATTAAGTGGCAAAGATAGTTGGCAGAACCACATTTACAACACAGTCCCATTAGAATATATAAAATAAAATGGATAGTTGATGAATTTGAAAACAAAAAACTAGAAAGACATACTCCAAAACTTTTTTTTTCCTAATGTTATTTTTATTCTAATGTTATTTTATTTTTGAGAGAGAGAGACAGCGTGCGCGTGCAGGGGAGGGGCAGAGAGAGAGGGAGAGGGAATCCCAAGCTGGCTCTGTTCTGTAAGTGCAGAGCCTGATGTTGGGCTCGAACTCACGAACTGTCAGATCATGACCTGAGCCAAAATCAAAAGTCGGATGCTCAACAACTGAGCCACCCAGGTGCCCCCCCCCCCCAAATTTTATTTCTGAGTGGCATTGTTTTACATTTCCAAAGTTTACAATACAGAGTTAAAGTAATTCTCTCTTTAATCTCTACCACCCCCTTAAAAGCCCTGAAGCTCTGGCTGATGTGCTTAGGTGTAAAATGAAACTCAGGTAAGTGGTAAGGAGCTTATCCCAAGTCTCAACATCCAGTTAGAGGCAGAGCATGGCCAGGCCTCACATGTGGCCTGTATAGGGATTTGTACTAAAAAAAAAAAAAAAAAAAAAAAAAAAAAAAAATCATTGGTTTAGTTTTCTGGACCCTCTTCCAAATAAGCATGGAATTTTAAAACCCCCTAACCAACCACATCCTAGTTTCCCCTTCTTCCTCCTGTATTATGTTTGGCCATCCCTGGCAGGTAATTGTCTTCCCACACACAGACTGTTGATACTTACAGTTGTACATGTTCATTGCAGGGTCATCAGTCAGTCAGTTGGCAATCGGTACCGAACAAACATTTGTTATCAGACTGTCGGGCACTAGGAACATAATGGTGACCACGACGCAGTCCTTGACTCGAAGAAGTTTGCATCGGCTGGGGAGGCAGACAAGCAAATAAGCAGTTACAACACGGAGGGACCCCTGCTTTGATAAAGGGATCGGGTGGGGCAGGGGGCACTCACCTGGCCTTGTGGGGAGAGCGTATTCCACGGAAGGTTTCCATAAGGAGGTCACTCGACACAGAGATCTGAAAAAGAAATGGGTACTAACTAGGAAGAGGTGTGCAGAGGGATGAGCAAAGGAATTGCTTTCCGGGCAAAGGAAAGTAGTTACAGCCTTTCCTAAAGCATGTCTGAGGGCTGAGGGATACTAATATTTTTCCTGGAAAAGAGGTATTAAAGTAAAATAAAGTTAAGGGAGCTTAACAGGTTTTTGCGTGTCCCAAACTGTCCCTCAGCTCTTTTTTTCCACACGCCATCTTATCAATCTGCTTTTCTGTAGAGCTTTTGGGGTGTGTAATGTTTAGTCGGTCTATTGAGTGTCATTGAATTGTGACAAAGGTGAATTCATTTTTTTCCTGATTTTTAATTTAAAAATATCACCAGCTCTTTTTTGGGTCACTGTTACTTTTTATCACATGTTCAGGCAGATTTTAAGTTTGGACTTGGGGGAAGGGTCATCCTGAGGACATTATCTGGACATGGGCTCTCAGTGTTGCCCTAGGTTTGCCATACAAGGAATGATGTGAAGAAATAAGACACGAGGGATAAAAGCGTAAATTGGTTTGGGGGTGCCTCGGTGGCTCAGTCGGTTAAACGTCTGACTCTTGATTTCAGCTCAGGTCATGATCTTACTACTCGGGAGATCGAGCCCCACATCAGGCCCTGCGCTTATGGCACCAAGACTGCTTGGGCCTGTCTCTCTGCCTGTCCTCTGCTTGGGTGCACACATCCCTCAAAATAAATAAACTAAAAAAACAAAAACAAAACAAACAAACAAAAAAACCCTTATTTTAAAAAGAGCATACATTGGGGGAACCTGGGTGGCTCAGTCAGTTAAGCGTCCAACTTCGGCTCAGGCCATGATCTCACTGCTCGTGAGTCCAAGCCGCACGTCGGGCTCTGTGCTGACAGCTCAGAGCCTGGACCTGTTTCAGATTCTGTGTCTCCTCTCTGCCCCTCCACTGTTCACGCTCTCTTTTTCTCTCTCTCAAAAATAAACATTTAAAAAATTTTTTAAAAAGAGCATACATTGGTTTTAACAATTTAGTAAATACAGATTTGGAAGAATGTTTAGTAATCCTGGGGGTTTTACTTTTTTTTTCTTTTTTTGTTTTTTGCAAGTGTTGCAGGGTATTCTGTATCAGTGGAGAGTGGTTTATTTATTAAGTTTATTTTGAGAGAGAGTGCACGTGCACATGCCCGATCAGGGGAGGGACAGAGAGAGGGACACAGAATCCCAAGCAGGCTCCATGCTGTCAGCACAGAGCCTGACGATGCAGGGCTTGGGCTCACGAACCAAACTGTGAAATCATGACCCGAACTGGAATCAAGAGTCGGACGCTAAACCAACTGAACCACCAACATAAGCATACACCTGGGTTTCATATGAATTGCCAGGAGATTCCAGCAAAGTAAGAGATGGTACATCTCTTTAGATTTGTTCCACCTGGGCAAGCCAGCCCCTCAACTCTCTGAAGATGTTTAGTTGAGTAATAAATAGCCCCCCCAAAGAAGAGAAAGAAGGAATACCGGGAAGTGTCTGGATCTTGATGTCCCTGGTTTTGCCAGGATTCCAGCCTGTTATCTTCCAGTAAGTGTTCTGGCTCTTTCCAGTGCCCAATGTCACATGCAGAGTAAAGTTTAATGCTCCCCAGGCCTCGTCACTGCCTTTGTCCTAGGGCTCTTCACGGTTTAAACTGATGTTCCTCCCTTTCCTTCCAGGAGCTTTCAACAGGTAGAACAAGCAGGATATTTGGAATCAGGCTGGGTTTGAGTCCCGGCTTGTCACTTAGGAAGTTTTACTTCACCTCCACCAGCCTCACTGGGATTATCTATAAAATGGGAATGATTATCTATCTCCTAAGATTATGGAGTTTGAAATATTATAACATGTACAAAGCATTGGGTACACCTGGAGCATCATAGGTGCTCAGGAGCTGTCTAAGGCTCTATCAGCTCGCCTTTGCTTATGAAATAAAGTCTAAGCCCCTTAGATGGAAACCCAGGGTCTCAAGCCCTTTGTGACGGGCCCTCTACCCTTGTCTCCCATTCCATCCCAGTCACTTCCTGCCCAGTACTCCAGACTCCAGCCACATCCCCCGGCTGCTTCTTACCTCTGTGCTTCTGTTTTACTGCCCCTTGGCTCACCTAACATTCCATTCAGTGTTTAAGACTCAGCTTAGCAAAAAAGGCAGAACAAAAACCAACATACAGATGATTGTGTTTTTATGAAGTCCAAGAACACACAAGACTAGTCTATGGTGTTAGAAGTCAGAAACTGGCAAAGGGGGAAGGGTTGACTGGAAAGAGGCATGAGAGAACATTCTGGGACGATGGAAATGTTCCAAATCTTGTTTTTGATAGTGACTAAATGAATTTATGCAATTGTTAAAACTTACCAAGCTGAATATTTATCATGTGTGCATTTTGTTGTATGTTAATAATACCTTAAAAAAAAAAAAAAAAAAACAAAGACAAAGGCGTGGGCATGATTCTCTCCAGAAAGCTTTCCCTGGCCTGCTTTGGCTGGAGTTAAGCCTCTCTGTAGGGTCCCTAACTCCCTGCACACATCTCTGCCGTTGCACTCAGCACGTAGATATCTCCTCTTTATGTGTTTTGTGCTTCATCAGTCTGTAAGCTCCTGGAAGGGCCCCCCGGCTCTTGTTATCTGTGTAACCTTTGGAAAAGCGCTTAATCTTAACCTGTGCCTTAGGTTGCTCACCTGTAAATGAGGAGGTGATAGTGGCTCCCAACACAGGGATGTTGTGATGCTGAGAAGGGAGGATGTATGTGAAGGATCCAGCAAAGAGGTTTCTCAGTAACCTCTAGTCTGATAACAGGTCAGAAAATGTACTCAGACTGCACTCATATTTGCAAAGAAAGTGTGACTTAGTTTTCTACAGCTAACTCAGTCTTCATTTGAGCCCCTTCTTGTCTTGCAAGCTGGATGGCAGAGGAAAACCAAGTTTTATTCTAATCTGATAACTTCGTCTCATATAACTGAAATAAGCTCTTTAGGTAACTTAGTTTTTGTTTGGCTGTTTCAGTCTTTCAGAGTCCTGTCCGCACTCCAGTTGCCGTGTAAAATGAAGCCTGAGTATAGTGGGAAGAGTGGTTTGCATGACTGCCTAGTGGCTGGGAGAGTGGGGCCTCAAACCCCCAACCCTACCCTTCTGTCCCTGTCTGAGCCCTGTCTGGGCTCCTCCTGGAGGGGAGCGGCCGAAACACATCTGGTGCCGCCTGGCTTTTCAGAAGGTCCTGTTGGCAACAAGCAGAGG
Organism: Panthera uncia; assembly: GCF_023721935.1. Lineage (NCBI taxonomy): Eukaryota > Metazoa > Chordata > Mammalia > Carnivora > Felidae > Panthera > Panthera uncia. Next base: position 113,335,290 of record NC_064809.1, on the reverse strand, counting down.
AAGCCGTGGGGCTGGCCATTGGCCACCAGCCTCCAAGCCCCCTGCACGTTGCCCATCCGTCCCCCCTCACATACAGAAGGGAGAGCATAGTGATACGTTTTGACATTAGTCCTATTTATTATCTTTGTACACCCCACATTTGGAAAAGTTTCTGACCACAGATGTTTGGTGCCTTGATTAATATATATTAGCTCCCTGTTCTCTTCCTTCTGGTCTCATTTCTCATCTCTTCCCTTGAAGTGGGGAGAGAAGGCAGGCACATCCTTATGGGCTCAAAGCAGCATTTGGGAGATAAGGCACTTGGTACTGAAGCAGTATAGGATTTTAAGCTTTTAAAATAATAAGGTGGAAGAAACCTGCCCACCTAAATTGATTGAAGCCCTAGGAATTGTCAGTGAATGACAACAATAATAAAATTGTTATTACAGCTAACGTTTGTTAAGTGCCTTACAGTAATTTTTCCGGCACAGTGCCTGACCCATTGTAAGCACTCAGTGAAATGTTGCTGCTGTTACAGCTATCATTATTTTTTTTAATGTTTATTTATTTTTGAGACAGAGACAGAGCATTAGCAGGGAAGGGCAGAGAGGGAGGGAGACACAGAATGTGAAGCAAGCTCCAGGCTCTGAGCCGTCAGCACAGAGCCCGACGCAGGGCTCGAACTCACAGACTGTGAGATCATGACCTGAGCCGAAGTCGGACGCTTAACTGACTGAGCCACCCAGGCGCCCCGAGTTGCAGCTATTATTTAATCTCTGTACTGTCTCTGGTAAAGTCATGATCCCTTTTCACAGATGAGGAAACTGAGCCTCAGATAAAGTGGCCCCGGAGAGCAGGTTGCGAATCTAGGTCGTACTGCTCCGCTTCCCAGGCTCCTTCTGTTTGAGTCTCCCTGGTTCCTTGTCATACCTGTCCCCTCCCCCCACCTGTTCATTTACAGAGTCTTCACGTGTGACAGGGTTTCCATCTTTTTTTTTTTTTTTTTTTTTTTTTTTTTAGTTTATCCATTTATTTTGAAAGAGAGAGAGAGAGGACAAGCTGGGGAGGGGCAGAGAGAAGGAGAGACAGAATCACAAGCAGGCTCCATGCTGTATCAGTACAGAGCCCACTGTGGGGTTCAAACTCCTGAACTGTGAGATCATGACTTGAGCCCAGATCAAGAGCCGGCTGCTTAACTGAGCCACCCAGGCATGCCCAGGATTTCTGTCTTTAAACCAGCCCAAAGGGAGAGTCTTAAATTCTGTGACATAATCTTAATAGGGTTTCCACATACTGAGCCACATGGGGTCAAACTAATTAGCTTGTGATTCTGCCCTACAGGTACATTTAGAGGTAAAGGAAAAGTGCAAGCATGTTTTAAACAGGTGTTAACATCTCCAGCTTCTAACATTAGATCCTGTATGTATACACACACACACACACCTGATAAGTTATTTTAGTAGGTATTGATGAGAACAAAATGCATGAGACTCATTTTCTTCAGACTCACTAAGAGCTTTTCATATTGATTTAGAAGATAATGCACAGTTTGAAACATTTCTAATTCCAGCAAACAACCAACCCTGAAGAAACCCCACAGTCTCTTGGCAGTTTGCGAACTGGTTATTAGCGTTGAACATCACTGTGCAGAAAACCAAAGTTGAGCAAACCTTTTGACCTGATTGTGGAAAACAAACCCTTTCTCCTGATATTCTGGAGAAAGGGAGCTGGCCCAGGCGCCACATCCTTGGGCAGGAGGAGGATTAATCATTTAGCGTTTTCTGCTGTGACTCTACTGTGCTGCCTGCTCCAGTGGACTCCAAACAGGTATGTGGATTAATAATTCATGCTGGCAAAGGCTTTGACCTGTGTGAGCTGCCTCCTGAAGAACAGAGAGCACCCGACCATAGACACCCTGGGGGCTCCTGGGTGGCTCAGTTGGTTAAGTGTCTGACTTCGGCTCAGGTTATGATCTCACGGTTTGAGTTCAAGCCCCGCATGGGGCATCGGGCTCTCTGCCCTCCTCACAGAACCTGCTTTGGACCCTCTATCCCACCTCCCTCTCAAAAATAAACAAACATTAAAAGAGAGAAAGAAAGACACACCCTGACCTAAGGTCAAACCTTTGTTTGACTCCACTCCACTGCATTGGTTATTTCTGCTCCCATTGCTAATCTGTAGTGAGGTGCTCAAACCATCTGTCCTCAGGCACAGGAAGGCCAGCTGGTGTGGGAAGTGGGTTGAGGTAAGGGCCCTCCAACAATCCAGATTCTGAAGCAGCCTCCGAGGAGTGTGTGAGAGGGTCAGCTGAGCTTGGCACCTCGAGTAGCCCCGGGACATTTGTGATCCCCAGGAGCCCAGGCTTGGAGGAATCCTCTAACCTTCCTGGGCCTCTGCTTTCTTAGCCTCCAAACCAGACCCATAGTCTTCGTCCTGCCTGCTTTGTGGGGAGGAAGTGAGCACAATTGGTAAATGTTTACAAGTTGAAAGCACATTTAAAAGGAAGTTGTTTTCAAAAGGTCAAATACTGTTATGATTCCACTTACTGAAGTACCCAGGGTTATAAAATTCATAGAGACAGAAAGTAGCTTGGTGGTTGCCAGGGGCTGGGGGAGGCAGGAATGGGAGGTCGTGTTTGATGGGTACACCGTTTCTGCGTGAGAAGATGAAAAAGTTCTGGAGATAGATGGTGGTGATGGCTGCATAACAATATGAATACACAATGCCACTGAACGTAGACTTAAAAATGGTTGAACTGGTAGATTTTATGTTTATTTCACCACATTAAAAAAAGAAAAACAGGGGCGCCCGGGTGGCTCAGTCGGTTGGGCGTCCGACTTCGGCTCAGGTCATGATCTCGCAGTCCGTGAGTTCGAGCCCCACGTCAGGCTCTGTGCTGACAGCTCAGAGCTTGGAGCCTGTTTCAGATTCTGTGTCTCCCTCTCTCTGACCTTCCCCCATTCATGCTCTGTCTCTCTCTGTCTCAACAATGAATAAACGTTAAAAAAAAAAAATAAAAAAAAAAAGCAAGTTGTTTTACTGTCCCTACAACTGAGAGTCTTCACAAGCCAACCTAATCAGCTCTCCCTTCTCAGTCTTACGTAGACACCTCCTCTAAATGCACCAGTTGAGTAGAGGCAGCTTGAGATTACCAAGTCTGCACGGAGCGCTCACTCATGCCAGGCTCCGTGCCAGGTGCAGGACGTACACAGGTAAATGGGTGGGTGCCTCCAGTCTGGTGAGGGTGCACGTGCACAGACCATTGCAGTATCGTGTGGGAGGGCCTACCACAGGGTGGCGGTGTGCTGGGTAACCTAACTCCACGGGTTCACTGCCTCAAATGGCCGCAACCCAAAGAACTATTGAAAGCAGAGAACATTTACTTGTTACACTTACATCGTTACATTTACTTGTTACAGGTGAGGAAACACGGAGCTAGCTCACAAAGCACTGTCTGTCCATGGGGTTAGTACAGGAAGTTTTTATTCAGTGTGTTAGAGGGGGGCCTGGGCACTTTGATTCAGTACCTAGCACATCAGCATGCTAGTTATATGCACCATATGTTCAAAAATGGCAGAAAACAAAAAACAAAAAACAACCCTGTGCCCCTAAGAGATCTTTGTATTAGAATGAACTAAAGCCTAACTTGGGGGACTCTTCCAGGGGCGGGGCTTCTGTGCAGGTCCTCAGCTCCAATGCAGCTCAGACTGGCTCACCTGGGGGGCCATCAGGTAAAACACCTAGCTGGGCCTCTCCTTTTCTGAAACTGTTGGTTCTGTGAAACAAAACACCTGCCTTCCCTGCCTTGGTCCCTTCCCCTCCTCTCTCCCGCTGGTAGCTTTCAGCCCCGTGGTGGAGTAATTCCCTGTGCATCCTAGCTGACCCTCTGGGAGGGCGGGAGGCCTTTCCCAGGGCCCGGAGGATGTGCCAGCCCCTGACCGGAGACAGGCAGTGCCCGCGTTGGCCTTACAGCTCCATTATGCTCTCCACGTTTGCTGACGCTCGTCCTTCAGCCAGAGTACACACTCTCCCTTCTTTCCCCCTAAAATCCTGAGCCTTCAAGTACCAGCCCAGATGCCACCTCCCTTCTGGAAGCATTCCCTCCACCCAGCCAAAATTAATCTCTCCTCCTCCCGAACTCCTCGAGCCCCCTCCTCGCATCTCCACTTAGCACATACTTCATTCTGTCAGCTACTACAGCCGTTTATATTCCTGCCTCTCCTGTTGGATAAATATTGGGATCTTTATAGTTACCAAGTAAGAGAAATCAACTGGAGGAGCCAGCTTTAGCATAAAGGTGTTTATTGGAATACAGATGTCTTCCCAGACCAGGATGGTTCCCTGCTCTATTCCTGCTTCCTCTTCTCTGCTTTGCTGCCCAGGCCCTGTGGCAGATGGCATCCAAGCTCTCAGGAGTGGTTTCTGTGCCGCGTGGGTCAGCGATCGCCCCTTGACCAATTAGCTGCGGCCTCGGGGACCGGGATCACAGGTTCACTTGGGGCGGGCCAAGGTCCCCGCGTTCTGGGGAAGAGAAGCCCTTGAGGGGTCAGTGTGAGCTGGGCTCTCTGTGGCACTGGACACTTCAAACCACTCAGTCCTTCCAGCTTCTTCCCTGGGCTTTCCACCCTGCTCCCTGTCCTATATCCTCTGCTTCTCTGGCCATCTCTTCATTTTCTTCTTGGTGGAAGAAATGCTGCTGCTTTCATCCATCTCGGATATTATCAGAGTTCTCTGTGCTTTCACTTAGGCATCTTCTCATTTTGTTCGTTTTCTTTAGATAATCTCAGTCCCGTGGCTTCACTTGTTATCTGTTTGCACTCATCATATTAACTGCTCAGACCCGAGTGCCTGACCCATACATTCTGCTGTCTATTGGTCATCTCCATGACGTGTCCCACAGCGCACAAAAAAAGCCTGTGTGGATCATCTGCCAGTCACCCCTCCCTGCCACCCCATTCACCTGACCCACCCGCATTCTCTGTCTCTGTACTTGGTATCACCAGCCACCTCCTGTCACATCCGGGAGTCACCTTAACATCTTCCTGTTCTGCATAAATCTAGTCCGGCACTAAACGCTTTTCATCTTGCCTCCCAAACACCTCAAATCTGTCCCCTGCTTAATTTAGGCCTGTGTAATTTCTTATTATCTTGTAACTAGCTTCCTGGTGCCACCTTGCAATTTGCTTCCCCATTGTGCAGCCCAGGTGACCTTTCTGAAGAAAACTCTGGTTATGTAAGCCCCTTGCTTACAGTTCTTTAGTGCTTACTCGTTGCCATTGGAATAAAACTCAAATGTGTGATACACAAAACTTACCTGTCTTCACTCACCTGTCTCTGCAACTTCACCTCTTGATTCCAGCCTTGTAGTTTCTGAATGTGCCTTGTTCTCAAAGACTCCCCTTCATGTCTGTCTTTTCAGAAAAAAATAAAGTCTTGTAATTTACAAATGAAGCGTAACATAATAGTAAAGTACAGACTACTTCTTAAATTCAAAAGGGGAAAGATGAGATCATTAGATTCAGGGGAAATACATCTACCTCTGTGTGGTCTATTAAAAAGCTGCTGTTGAGTGCAAGAATAGTGGTAACACTGATGAGGTTTGGGAGTGGTGGTGGGGTTCAGAGCCAGCAGCCAAGCAAGAAAGAATTCTTGAGATGTCTTTGGTGCAAAAAGATGATTTTATTAAAGCATGGGGACAGGGCCCCTGGGCAGAAAGAACTGCACTGGGATTGTGAAGGGTGAGTGGTTATATATTACAGAGTTGGGGGAGGTAAAGACCAAAGGGAGGCCTCCAGAAGGACTTTGATATGCTAAAGAGGGCTCATAAGGTGCTAGGGGTCTTGCTATTGTCTTGTTATTGTTTTCTCTCTAGTAAGGCATTAACATTATGACAGTAGGGCGGTCCTGGAGACCCCGTATACTGTGTATTTGCCTCAAGTATTTGTTAGTGGGCTGCAGGTTATAAAGAAATTTAATTGCACTTACCATTTCCTTTTGCCTTTGTTCCCCACATCACTATGGAGGGGAGGGTGATGTTAGGGCCCCATGAAACTGAGTCCATAGTTTTTTGGAGGTTAGGCTATTGTTAAGATTGCCTTTTTCTTGTAATTTACTAAGACATTTGTAAACTGATGACTCAAGTCCTGCATGACTGTGATCTCTATCAGTTAACCATTTGTTTTCTTTCCTTTGTTCTTGGGCAGTCGGGAGGGCCTGAGGAATATCACACACATCCCACCTGGGAGAGGCGGGTGTTGTGCTAGCTGGTGCTTGGCCCTCAGCTTGCCTTATGATCCCTCATCAACACTGTATCAGATATACCAGGCACATAGAAGCTACTTCTACCCCAAACCAAAAAAGACCGGAAGGTTTGGACAATGTCGCTGGACATGCCTTAAGGTAAACCACATTAAATCTGTATGCCATATCGAAATGTCTTGCATCTAAGGTGGAGGTTGGAAGATGCTTATCTGTCTACACAGCTGGCAGAGCACTTAAGTCTAACAGGCTTTGCCTAGGTGGCAATGAACTGAAATGGAACTTGCTCTGGGGCAGGGAAAGGACATGTGGGTGAGAAAGAAGATGGGGAACATATGTTGAGTAAACAACCACCAGCCCTCTGCCAAAATCCTGCTTTGTTGTCCCATGATGATTGGTATTTCACGCTGCTCCACACCAGACTGGTTACTTCCTAGTATCTGCCCCGAGGTGCCAATCAGATAGAATTCTCCGTCTTCATGGCCACAGTTCCCCGGGGTTCAAACTTTTTTTTTTTTAAGTTTATTTATTTTTGAAAGAGCGTACGCAAGCAGGGGAGGGGTAGAGAGAGGGGGAGAGAGGATCTGAAGTGGGCTCCGTGCTGACAGTAGTGAGCCTGATGTGGGACCGGAACTCACGAACCGTGAGATCGCGACCTGAGCCAAAGTTGGACGCTCAACCGACTGAGCCACCCAGGTGTCCCCCAAGGTTCAAACTTTTAAGTATAATCTTCTGTCTTGGACTGTTCTATTAGGAATGCTTGGTTGCAAATAACAAAAATTAAAGAACAGTGGTTTAAACAATTAGGAGTGGTGTTTTTTTCCCCACATAGTGTGGAACGTAGAGGTAGGCAACTTGTATCCTTGTGGTGACAACTTGATGGCTGCAGCTCCAGCCATCAGGTCTATATTCAAGGGGAGAAGAAGGGTAGGAAGAAGATTCCCTTCACCAACTCTGTCTCCTTTTATTAGGAACCAGAAACAGACTTTTCCTTAGGTTTTATTCACTAGAATCACAATACCCAGCCATCAATGACTCTGAGGGACTCTGGGAAAATATATTTAGTAGGGTGTGTTAAAGTACTGAACAGAATTGAGGTTATGTTAACAAGGTAAAAAGGAGTGAGGATTAGGGTACTCACACCTACCAGGGTCTGTCATATATTGCACCAAATGTATTTTTGTTGCCGTCGTTAACGCATCACATTTACTGTTGTTGAAATCCCATTAGTGCTAATCTTTTATCTCTTCAAATTCAAACGTGTTCCCGTACTTTTGCAAAGTACTTTCTGCAGAATGCAGTTTTACATTGGAGAGCCCTGGCTTTAAATGGGCAAAAAATAGGGTTAGGACCAGGGCCAGGGCTAGGTTTTAAAAAAAAATGGGCAAAAGTCATTGGTTGGACTAAGTGTACCCTGGAAACCACACTCCCTAATTCAATTAGTTTTTCCACTAACAAGCTATTTAATCAGACGTTCATAATATGTATGCAAATCTTGTTAATCTGTTGATAATAGTAAGTCTGGATGGTCTATATTTGACATAGAAGCATTAGAGTGACTCAGGGTGTGCGTGGAGACTTCATTCGTATCTTTACTCCTCGTATCAATAATTCTTCATAATTGTTTGGTTTTGTGATATAAATTTGTTGGAATTAAACTCGAAAGCTCATAAATAGTATAATTAGTTTTGTTACACTCCAGTTCTAATTGCTAATTGATTTAAAGGTACTGTTGTGTATTCTCTCTGTTCTTCACATTTATCCTGGATCATGATGCTCATTTACTTACCACTACGATTGTATTGACCTGGGAGGACAGTGTAGGGGAGCAAGAGTTCCTCCCCTCTTCAAGGGCCTTCTAGCTGGACTGAGAATCCAATTGATATCAGATTAACAGGAGAAAATAAAATGTAGTAACATTTGTATGGGGAATCTGCACCGACAGGAATGGGACATTCCAAAGACAGGCAAAATGAAGCAGAAGGGTCATCCAGAACTAAGGAGAAGGGGTATAGGGGTATGAGACTCCAGAGGAAAGGATGCATCTCGCGAGGCCGTGAGAAGAGCAGATGTTTGGTAATTAGATGTTTGTCCTGCTACACAGATGGGTCACTTGGGTAAAATTTATCTCTGCTTATGATCCTTATTCTGAGAAGGACCCCAATTTAGGTTCTATCATGTAGTTAAGGGAGGGCTCAGAATAACCTTCATGCCAAAGTGTTCTCACTTAGGGCAACCTGCCCATGGCTCCTGCAACAGGAACCATATCTTTCTGGTTTATCACCTGCTTAGCAGAGTGCTTGACCCATAGGAGGTACCCAGTAAACATTGGTCGAATAATTGAATTACCAGATGACTCCCGACAATAATCAGCTGTGTACCAGGAGCTGAAGCAGTCCTAACTGGCCTATTTCCTGTGTGCCAGCTAACGTTTTATTTTATTTTATTTTTAAAAAATTTTTTTTTTCAACGTTTTTAATTTATTTTTGGGACAGAGAGAGACAGAGCATGAACGGGGGAGGGGCAGAGAGAGAGGGAGACACAGAATCGGAAACAGGCTCCAGGCTCCGAGCCATCAGCCCAGAGCCTGACGCGGGGCTCGAACTCACGGACCGCGAGATCGTGACCTGGCTGAAGTCGGACGCTTAACCGACTGCGCCACCCAGGCGCCCCTAACGTTTTATTTTAAAAGAAAAAGTAGGAAACATAGATTACACCCTAGAATATGTCAGGCTGTGGGGCGCCTGGGTGGCTCAGTCGGTTAAGCGTCCGACTTCAGCTCAGGTCACAATCTCGCGGTCCGTGAGTTCGAGCCCCGCGTCAGGCTCTGGGCTGATGCCTCAGAGCCTGGAGCCTGCTTCCGATTCTGTGTCTCCCTCTCTCTCTGCCCCTCCCCTCTTCATGCTCTGTCTCTCTCTGTCTCAAAAATAAATAAAAACGTTAAAAAAAAATTTTAGAATACGTCAGACTGTATTTGGATATTTAGGCTATATATGGTGGTTCTGTTTTCCTCTGAAACGTTTTTGTTTTATATAATCCAGGCCACCAGAAAGAGAACGACTTCCTGATTCCACTTCCCAGGTCCCTGGGAATTGTTCTGATGGCCCTAACTTGGGTCAGGACCTTACCCCTGCTCCAGGCAGGAGGGTGGGCCACATTTAGTGCTATTTTTGTGAACATTTAAGTGGGGGTAGAAGCAATGCCTGGAAAAGAGGTTTTCAACAAAGCCACTTCAGTGGTTCTGCTCTTCCACTACTTCAAGCCCCCCTCTCTGTGTTTAACACATACACACCCACATTTCATCCACTCATTTACACAGTGGCCATTGGACATCAGCTACGGACCCCGTGTCTAGTTTTGTGGTCTGTTACTTACCCTGTGTGTTACCTATACCCTGTATGCCTCAGTTTCCTTATTTGCAAAATGAGTAAAATGATAATACTTCATGGGATTGTTTTGAGGATTCAACGTGATTTTATATATACGTTCTATGTGTATTATATATAATATGTATTAATGTGGTATGTGTAGGATATATGTTCCATTGTATACAGTTGTGTATAAACTTGGAACAGTGCCTGGCAAAGGAATATTAATGAAATGTCAGCTGTTACAAGTCTGTAGTCCCTTTGCACAATTCTAAAAATCCAAAAGCTCTTAACCACCAAAATTTCTTCAAAACTTTGGCAGAAAATTCTGACCTGGTCGGAACTAAATGACTTGCAGAGCCTGACCTGAAGGCATGTG